>NC_090921.1:159047152-159392152 GCF_040938575.1 Ambystoma mexicanum
TTGATCCTTGTATTTTAATATGGTGAAACTTTTTTTGTAAAGGTAACATGTTAACCATATACAAATTAAAAATATTTTTTTTTTAAAAAGAAGCCAATCATGCTGGTGTTCCTGTTCCGCCAGACCACCCTTGTGGTCTCTGCTTCCCAGATGTATGTCAATGCCCTTTAAATGGACCCTGTCCCTAGTTGGCTCCATCTGATTGTCCCCTAGCCTGAGACGGGAACTAAGGATGGGAGAATCGGGTGTTCTCTCCACACTGCCCTAGTCCCATGATGCTCTGGCTTGGGCAAGCACCCGGTCCCTTTGGTCACCGCAACGGAGGTCCCCAGGGTGAGGTGAGGGACTTCAGTACAGTGGCTATAAACTGTTGTAGAAGTACACACTGGAAAAGAAGGTCACTGTTAATATAAGCAAAGGAACTGCAAGGGCGGAGCTAAAATGCTCTAGATGCATGTAGGATTATTCCCCTTGAAACATAAATGTCACGTCTCTGCAGAGAGTTTTTCACTACCAGTAATTGAGCACCGTTGTTGGCCCGTTCTCCAGTTTACCTACACTGTGCTATGGAAATTTGTTAAGACATGAGTCCAGGCCATACTCCCCTACCTCCTTTAGAGTGGCTGCGGTTTGCCACTGCCTGTAACCTTAGAACTTCATTGGAACACTGCCCAGATTCCGACTCTGCCTTGGCCTCAATCCAATTGGCTGCACACTCAAGTACAACTGCCCCGCGATAATGTTCAATACTCAGGCTCAGCTTGCTCAGGAGACTGGTTTTTTGATGTTTTTCAAGGCACAGGGACCACCTCTTGATACACTGGCAAAGGTTCCATGTATTCGTCCGACTTTTGCTTTTTTAATTCATGTGTTCCCCTAAAAGGCCCGCAGTCACACATCTCCCACTACAAGCATGGATTATTTGCCAACCCTACAGATTTAGGCGGTAGGCTGCAGCTTTTTATGCAGTCCTACCGCCTACCGATTTATGGCTCTCCCACAGGCCTGGTTGTCTGACTGAGGCACAGCCATCAGCCCAGCGAGCAGCACCCATTCATGTCTGATGGAGAGGGGAGCGGGTTATTGGCCCATAAATGTGATTGATGCTGACCGTATTTGCAGTCTAGAACTGACCTCATGGGAGACAGGGACAGACACCTGCTTCTAGGCCCAGGCAAGTGTTAGAGCATCAGTGTAGGCGACACCTGAGTTCTGTTCTCTCAATGTGTCCATGCAGAGATGATTTACTCCAGTTCATCCCTGGCGCACGAATGCTTCCCAGTGTCTGCTGGCAGCTGCATATAGCTACAAGTCTTCCAGCTGATTGTTTGTTATTCAGGTGATTACACTGTGTAAATGAATACATTTGATTAAATAGATGATATAAATTGATTTCGCAAATCAATGCGTCGAGGTCAGTGTCAAACTGAACATTGCCTGGCTGTGTGTGTTCTGTGTAATCATGAAAACGGAAACTCTGCCAAGTTACACAAGTGTGTACTCCAAATTATACATTATAAAGAAAAGTTTCAAGTGTGACCACTTACAAATATTTTCCTCAAGTGTGTGATTGGCTGCATTTGAAAGAAAGCTCCAGTATCACTGTAGTTGAGTTAGAAGTGAAATAGGTTTGTCAGAATACCTATGCTGCGGGGATTAAAAGCCGACGAAATACATTTCAAAAGTATTACACTGTGTTGAAAAAATGCTATTTGAACACATACATATGAATAACCCTTGAAGAGGCTGCAATGTCCAGTGGCGCTCAAGGAACACACAGACCTTTCTCTGCAGAGTTCTACACATATATCTGCTTCTTGGTGTATGTAGTCGGTGTGTGCATATAAAATATCATTAACTCCACGTGCCTGTCTGGTCACAGTACTTATTGAAGGTGGTACACTTGGCTTCCGTAGAACCCTTTTCAATTTTTTGTATAACGCCACCCCCTCAAAGCTCTTGGTTCAAAGTACATTACATGTCCCACAGTGCTCCTGCCTTCCCTGCTTTTCCTGGGACTTCTGTGATTCTGTGGGGGTCCCTTGGTTTGTCTTGTTGAGCGGCCTGGATCTGGGCCCATCTAGAGCACTTGCCTTTTTGGCCCCTTCCCGGTTGATCTCTGTGAAGGTTGCCCTCCACACTCCCTTTTTTTTCCTTGGGGGTGAGGGAGTTGCTTGCGATTCTCCATGGGATGCTACTGCTCCCACTGTGCAAGGGGAGATCATTCCTTTTCGGTCCAAATATGTGCCGGTCTGATCTTGGATCTTTGGTATACTTCAATAAGTAAGTACCGTGAAGAGCAAGAGGTACATGGAGGTAATGCTCCGATTACTTACTGGTAATCTGTATTACTCCTAATCCTACTCTTCTCCAGCATTGGATCTTTCATGGATGCTGTGAATATTCCCCGTCGTCAGGCTGGGAACCTCGGTCATTTTAACTTCAGTGTCCTATCAACGTCCTTTTTGGGTGCTTTAGGCCCTACCAATAGGCCGTAGGGTAAAAATAGCCCAGCCCCCACGGCTTCCCTTCAGATTTCAACTGTCTCCAAAGTGTTGGGATCACCTCAGGTTCGTTGAGTTTTTTGCACATGCTTGTACTACGGTGGTTTGGTATGTCTTCTGGTCAGAAGAAATCTCTGTTCTGGCCCTGTGCGACTTGTGGGCGGAAGAAAGTGTATGAGGGGGACGGGCATATGGACTGCATCTATTACCTTTACCTGCATCACTCTGCTGACTCTTGCGAGATTTGTAGAGATTTCTCGCAGAAGACCCTTAAGGACCGCAATCAGTGGTTAATTTGTTGGCTTAATGATGGCACATATGCCGCTTCCGAGGTTGGGTCGGTGAGGAACTTGTTCTCTGAGCGGCCTGTTCAGGTGGATCATCGCCGGGCGGCGTTTACTGAGCCTCCGGCAAAGAAATCTCAGCCGGCTCCTGGGTAGGAGGTCGGAAAGAGTGGTGGAGCCTCTTCGAGTAAGCACCTGTCAAAGGGGGCTTCTTCGTCCAAACATGATCGGTCAGACCATCCTCGGGGGGTCTGGAGGTAGGGCCGAGAAGTCGAGCTTCGGCAAAGGGGTGTCTCAGGAGTAGCCCAAGAAAGACTCGTCGTCGAAAAGCTCCTCTTCCGGAGACCATCACAGGTCGTTCCCTAGCCGTGAGTCCTCGAAGCACCAGTCCAGCATGGCTAAGCACACTGGTTTGCCTGGGAAATCTGCTCCGCAGGTGGTGGTTCCAACAACGTCCTCGTCGACGGGAGTTCCATAGTCAACGGTGCCTCTACCATCTACGGTACCGTCGTCGACTGTGGTGTCATCGGCTCCGGCAACGACTGGGTTTGATAAAGGCCCAATGCTATTCTCGTTGTTGAGGATGGATACTGAAGATTTGGTGCCGACGAGTGACGCGTGGCAGCCTTCCATCTTTGACTTGCTGATGCCGGACGCCATTTTACATCAAGAGGCTACTTTTTTGGTGTCCTCAGAGGTGGACGACGACAGGGAGCAGGTGTTGCAGCCATCAGCCTTGGGGCAGCAGAGTGTTGGACCTTTGACGTCGGGGACTGTGGGGGCTGGTCCGGCTAGTTACCCACTGGTGAACCCTCAGACTATGTTGTCGCTCCAGGTTCTGTCCACATTGCAAACCTTGTTGGGCCAGCTGGATTTGAGTTTGCCCCCTCTGCATGTGGTTCCGGTGGGTCATGTCATAGATGCGGCTGGTGTTCCTCCGTGTTTGTTGGCTACGGTGGGGTTGCCAGGGCCTCTGCCGGTGAGTGAAGATCGTCCTCGTTCCTACCCTGAGGAGGGTGAGCTGCTGGAGTCGGACAGTGTACGTCGTGAGTCCATGTCTACTGGCTCTTCGTCGCCGACAAGGGACGCAACGTGGGATTCGGCCGGGGAGGTGGAACAGCCTCGTAGTACGGCACAACCATCCCCTCCCGATGATGTGGGGGCGTTCCATGCCATGATGGCTAAGGCATGTGGAATTTGGTTTGACTCCTGAGGAAGAGCACAAGGAGTGCTTCCTGTTCGACCACATGGGCAAGAAACAGAAAGCTGTGTTCTCCGTGTCTATCCTGGACCACATGTTGATGGAGGGCCTGCGCTCGATGCCACATCCCTTCTCAGAACCGGCAGTCAAAGGGAGGCTGGAGAAGAAGTTTAAGGCCACGGACTCTACTCCTAAGTGCTTAGTGTCACAACCCACTCCTGACTCAGTGGTTTCGGCAGTGGCCAGTCGTAAAGCCCGGAGTCAGCACAAGTGTGATACCCTGTCGGACAGTGATGCCAGGATACAGGATGCCTTCGGGAGGAAGGTTTTGACTGTTGGGGCGACGACGGTGAAATCGGCCAACTCCCTAGCGATCATGGCACGCTATGATCGTGAGATGTGGCATCGGCTGGTACCTATTTTGGAACATCTGCCAGAGGAGCACCACAAGTCCGCCATGCTTTTGGTGTGTGAGGGGGAGGAAGCGTCCAATCACAGTATTAATATAGCTGTGGACCTCGCGGAGTCCGGCTTTAAGCAGATTAACAACGGTGTTGTACTGCGTCGCCAAGCCTGGCTGGCTTAAGTGCATGGACTTTTGCCCTGAGGTGCATTATAAGGTTCTGGACATGCCTTGTGAAGGGGAGCAATTGTTTGGAGAGAAAATTGATGAGGCCCTCAAACGTATGAAGGAGTACACTGAGACTGCTAAGTCATTGGGAGCTTTGCAGAGTGGGCGCTCCTTTTGCTCCTTTCGTCCTTTCGGAAGGGCTTCAGGAAATGCCTGGTTTACTTCCACCAGGGACCGAGGTTACGGTCGATCTGGGTATTCCTCCCAGGGGTATAGGAGGTCGTCGCAGTCGGCGCAGAAGAGTCGGGACTTTCAGGCCTCGAGGAAAAGAGGTGCACAGTCCTCCTCCTCAGTCCTCCTCCTCTAAAGGGAGACAGGCTAAGCCACAACAATGACTGTCTTCGGGGAAACCTGCTGGGGGGGACAGGGTGAGACTGCACATGGACGAGTGGTGCAAGATTACGTCGGATCATTGGGTGTTGGACACGGTGGGTCTGGGCCATTCACTGGAGTTCATGTGTATCCTGGTTTCCATTCCTCCAGTGTATACCGTGCAACCTCATCTTCACAACCTACGGCAGGAGGTTGTACTTATGCTGCAGAAAGGGGCTATAGAATTGAGTTCCTCACGGACCGGTGGGCTCAGAGTCGGGGCTTGTGGTCCGACAAGGTGGTGATCAATGACAGTCTGCTGGACGCTCTTCGCTGGTGGCAGTGCTCGGACAATCTGGTTCGGGGCATGCCGTTGCTGGAACCAGAGTTCCTTAGTCACGATTGTGGCGGATGCCTCTCAAACAGGATGGGGGGCACATCTTGGCGGCTCACAGGTTCAAGGCCTATGGTCTCCAAAGTGTTGGCATCTCTCTCGAATTGAGAGCGGTACATTTGGCCCTGAAATCGTTTTTCTGCCGCGCATTCTTGGTGGTGAGGGTGTTGACAGACAATACCATCACAATGTTTTATCTCAGGAAGCAGGGGGGCACGCACTCCAGGGTGCTGTCAAAAGAAGTGCCAGATCTTTGGCCTTGGGCTCTGTCGCACGACATTGGCATTGTGGCGTTTCATCTGCTGGGAGTGTTGAATGTGCAGGCAGACGTGCTCAGCAGGGATGTCGGCCCGCTCCACGAATGGCAGCTAAAGGAGCAACAGGTGTTCATGATCTTCCGGAAATGGGGCCATCCTCCGTTGGATCTCTTCGCAACGAGGGAGAACAAACAGTGCAGGGAGTTCGCCAGCAGGTAGGCTCACCCCGAGTCTATAGGGGATGCGTTCTCGTTCCAGTGGACAGACCGGTTCGCTTATGCATTTCCTCTGTTTCCGCTCCTCTGTTTAGTGATCATCTGGTCAAACATTTCTTGAAGGGATTGTTCCGTACTTTTCCTCCAGTGAAGAAATTTGCTCCGGTGTGGAGCCTTAATGTGGTTCTGTCCAGTCTCATGAGACCGCCGTTTGAACCGATGTCGACGACTCCTTTGCAGTTTTTGTCCTGGAAGGTGGCTTTTCTGGTGGCCATTACTTCGCCCAGGAGGATGTCTGAGTTGCAGGCATTGGTTGTGGACCCTCCATACTTGCGGCTCTTGAAGGACAAGGTGGTGTTGCCTACTAACCCGCACTTTATCCCAAAAGTGCCGATGGCAGTTCATAAACTCTCTATTGTGTTGCCCTCGTTTTTTACTTCAGCCTCCACGCCTGCGGAACAGGCGTTGCATTCACTGGATGTGAGGAGAGCGTTGAAGTTTTATTTGAATCGTACTCAGGATTTCAGACAATCTAGACAGCTGTTTGTGGCTTATGGGCCGTCCGTCAAAGGACAGGCAATCTCCAAACAAGGACTTTCTCATTGGTTGTCCTCTGCTATTTCGTTCTGCCACACTAAAGCTGGAAAGCCTTTGGGAAAGACTCTGAGGGCACATTAGACGAGGTCTACGGCTTAGTTGGCGGCATTATGGTCCGGGATTCTGCTGGTGGACATTTGCCAGGCGGCCTCCCGGGCGGTGCCACCTACCTGGCATTACTGTCTGGAGCAGCAGCATGGTGAGGATGTGCAGGTGGGTTTGGGCGGTCCTGCAATGCCTGTTTCAGTAAGGTAAGCCCTGCAGCTTCGGGGCATTTGTTTGAACATGATCACTGGATGGGTTTCTTTGTCTCATGTATGTGATTCTGTTTCTGTATTGGTTTACCTTTACACTCCGCCATGCATGCTTGGTACTGCTATGTAATCTATTCACAGCATGTGAATCCATGAAAGATCCAATGCTGGAGAAAGCAGTAGTTCCATACCTGTAAATCCACTTCTCCAGCGTTGGTATCTTTCATGGATTCACATGCGACCTCCGGCCGTCCCTGCAGGCAAACCTGGTTCGGGGTTCCTCTACTTTGGAGGTTAGAATCTGAAGGGAACATCTAAACAGAAGAATGTACCCTTGCTACTATTTATTTTCATATTTTTTCTTCTTTAAAAATAATAAATTATTATTTTTGAAAGGTTTCCGGATTGCGGAAATCCTAAGGTAAGATCAACCGCTGATCTTATATATCCACCCAAATAGTGAAGTAGCTCTGTGTTTCAAAGAACAAATATTACGGTGATGCTTCCAGTGTTTGAGAAATAAATAAAAGGTAACTAATATAGTTTAGGAAGAATACAAGACAATCACTTTCTACTTCCAAGAACATCAAAATCATATGTTTAAAGAAAACCGGAACACATAATCGGAAGTCAACAAGGTTATAATCTCAACCAAGGATAGAACAAAATACAAGTACATCCACATGGTACATTGAGAAGACAACGTTTTTTTGGGGAGAGATTACAGTGTACATAAGTGTTTGAACACAATTATATTCACAGAACAAAAACAAAAAAACACAAAGAACATTGGGTTTATATTCATTTCTTTACACTAAAGTGACTAAATCATAAAGTAGAGTGCAAAATGGACATATACATGATATTGGTTCAATAAATAGACAATATCATTGCCCAAATTGTGGATACTGTTCAGTGATAGTCCCTTTTTGCAATTGTTAATTTCAAGCAATTAATGCTGCAGGGTCTTTGATACAAGATATCTTTTTTATCCTTGCCACTAGAATCTGAAGGGAAGCGTGGGGCAGGGCTATTTATACCCTACGTTCTATTGGTGGGGCCTAAAGCACCCAACAAGGACGTTTAAAGGACACTGAAGTGTCAAAGTTTTCCATAGGAAAACGCTAAGTTAAAATCACCGGGGTTCCCAGCCTGACGACGGGGAATATTCACAACATGTGAATCCATGAAAGATACCAACGCTGGAGAAATGGAGTTACAGGTAAGAAACTACTCCCTTCCTTGTCACAGTACTGACACCCGCATCTCCCTCTCCAGTGTTAAAATTAAAAATCCAAGTGAATGAAGAATCAGATCATGGTTATTGGTGTGGTATAAGAGGAATAGATGCTTTAAGGAGGCAGAAGCTGGCCACAGCGCTCAAATGTCACTCATTTGGTAATTGTGTTGATCAGGTAAGGCCATTTCTGGTGATGTCATAAGGACAAAGTTCGCATGACATAATTTCCCGTGATGCTATCATTATGCTTATTACAATTTTTGAAACTTAAAGAATCCTACAGATTTTTGATTACAGAATGTTGCTATGTATTTGTATTTGTATTTGTTTATTTATAACGCGCACCTTCCGGCCCAGAGGCATTAGTGCGCTACTTATGCAGTGGTACATACATAAAGACTTATATATATACATACATTATAAACATGTTACTTGTGCATGGGATACATACAGAATTATATATATATACAATACATACATTATATACATGAATACATGAGGAATACAGACTTCGCTAAGTACATGAGGCCTAGAAGAAAGCATGTGGGTCTAGCAAAGGTATGCTGGATCATATATAAGAGTGTCACAGTTCTGGTTCACGAGCCAGGATTTAGTTTTAAACTTGAAGGAGTTAAGAGAGCCTTCAGATCTAATGGTGACCGGGAGGGTGTTCCAAAGCTTGGAGGCAAGGACAGGGAAGCTCGTGCCCCCAGCTTTTTGGAGTTTGGATACGTCGTTGAGCTCACTGGAGGAGCACTTGGTATTTTAAGTCCGCATTGGAAAATCTGCAGTAGCCTCATTGCTCTGTGTGCCTAGAGAGAGGGCACCACAGCCACACCGCACTGGTGACGTCACTGACATGTGTCCGGGCCCAGCGTTTCAGCGTTAACTGTCGTGGTTGAGACCAGAGTAATAAATATGCACATGGGAGTAGTATCTTCTCTGTGAAAGAACAGAGTCAACACTGTTCTGTGGGCAGAATTCCATGGAATGGTTTATTTGGCCACGAGGCGTACGATTTTCTGTGTGCCCTAAGTTACTTGTGACGTGGACTCCTTGCTCTCTGTACAGCACCACAGCCCTGCCTCACCCATGACGCCTGGCAAAGCGGAAACACGTGACCGGCGCGGATCTTGGCGCTCTTCTTCTGAGGAGAACTGCGTAGCATTTCAGTGCTAGACTGTCCTCGTGGCCGGGAACTAACAGATATGCCAATGGGAATTTCTCCTCTGGGAAAGCCTTCCCGGGCACAAGTCATGTGGCCATGTTCTTTCTCAGTAGGGAGGTGCACAGGTTTTTTGCAAAAGTAGACAGGTGGCTGGCAGCTTCTTGAATACTCTCCAGATAGCAGACTTCTCACGTTTGCTTCTCGCCCTCTGTGTTAGAGAAGCTGGCAATGTGTTGCGGGCGGTTAGTGCCGGGTGAGACTTAAAGTGTTGGATGCAAAGAAGTCTTCAAATCATTAAAATAATGGTTTAAAGCATGGGGACTCCTAAACAGGTGACATGGTAGGGGATTCCAGCTAAGCAATACAATACCAGGTTCGCTTCATGTGAGGTGCAAATTAGTTTCAACTATAGACACCTAGGGCCTCATTCCGAGCTTGGAGGTAAGTTCAGGTACTTTCCGGCATGGCGGAAAGTATGAGACCGACCTGGTGACAGACCGCTAATTGCGGCCCATTACGACCTCGCGGGCACAAGTTTTTTGCCATGCCGGAAAAGTACCTAGCGGCATGCCACTAAATGACCCGTAAAATCCCGTACCGGCATGCTGCGAGACGTACTTAACAACACTGCCACGGAAGCAGCGACGTCTGTAAATAACGGTGATCGTAATTTACGGGTGCCGTAAATTACGGTCACCGCAAAATAACGGAACCGGAAATATCGTCATCGCACAGGAACGGGAAGGAACACGGCGGCCATCTTTAAAAACACAATCCATTGCCATCCTCACCAGGCAGCACCCTTGGGAGCAATCTGAAGTTTGGGAAAGGACTACACACCCGGGACCAATGCCAAAAGCCCTGAAGAAGTCAGCGATTCAGCCCGGACGAGCTGCAGGCCATGGTGGACAACCTGGCGGAGCACGCTGACGTCGTGTTCAGCACCAACATGCGGCGAGAGGCAATACTCCGCAAAAAAAACATCTGGGCACAAACCGCCCAAAGGGTGAGCACAGTAGGCACCACCCCCCGCACCCACAGGGACTGCCGCAAGCTGTGGGATGACTTGCGGGTGCGGGTGCAGAGCCTCCTCTCCACCAACCCGAGTCAGGCACTGCAGACCGGAGGGGGCCCAAGTTCCCCAATGAGACTGGAGCCATTGGAGGAGACATGTGTGTCATTGATCGGGACCAAATCCATAGAGGGTGTCGGCGATATGGAGTGCGGGGCAACGTCGTCTGCCGATGGAGGTGAGTGTCCAAAGTCAACACTGCCAATGGCATTTACATGATGTATACACCCCCAAGGGCCGTCAAAGGCACCTTGTCATGCTGCCTTCCCCCCCATCCAAATAATGCAGAGCCAACTGCCACACAATCAAGGGCCAAGTGCAAGTACATAACGCACATCAACCATAGTGCACTAACTGGCACATCCCATTATGCACACTGTGCAGCAGGTTCGGCAGTGTGCGAGTCAGACTGCACATTACCAGGGCAGGATGAGTCACTCTGACACCTGCGTACATATCATACACATGCATATCTACTAGTGCTGTTGCAACGCCCAAAAGGCCACAAACCCCAAATGACTGAAATGTGAATGTGGCCATCAATGTAATTAGCGTCTCAAACAATCACTCATGTCGTCCCTCTCTTCTACCCCCACAGACACTGAGCATGAGAGCGGGGAGCCTGAGACGAGCCGTCCAACCACCTCCACAGGCAGAGGCAGGGTCCGCCGCATACCAGCCCGGACAAAAACACCCACCCCGGCTCGCCAAAGGTCCATGGAGGATGCACCACCCCAATTCCTCCCTGCATCGGCGCCTGCCACAATGGCCACCCCAAGGTCGGAGGAGTCGAGCATTGCTGGGGAGGTGGCAGACACGGCCCCCCTGGAGAATGTGGACAGCCCCTTGTTCATCTGTGGGGTGTCCGAGGAGGACTTCTACCCCTCCGTCCACACCCCGGAGCCCAGCGATGTCCCCCAGGCGTAGTGCAGTGACTCAGGGGAGCCTGAAACACCTGGCTGTAGTGCACGTGGCGATGCACAGGGAGACGCCGATCCCAGGCCCAGTTCCTCAGTCGAGGCCATGCCAGGGCATGTAGGCCCAAACCCGGCAGGGATGAACCACCATCAATGGATGCACTTCGTGCGACACAGCTGACTGCCCTCATCATTGGGTTGATGGAGGACAACCGCCAAGCCAGGGTGGAGTGGCTAGATGAATTTAGGGCAATGCGTCAGGTGGTCACAGAGAGCACCAACAGGTTATGCGACGTCCTAGGACGTATCGCAGATGCCCTTGAGGCTGCGCATCTCAATCCCTGGCATAAAGGACAACATGGGACTACTGTTGTGGAGTTGGGGGGAAGGGGTGGTGGGTGAGGGTTTGTTGTGGAGTTGGGAGGAGGTGGGTGGGGCTGAGGGTTTGTTGTGGAGTTGGGGGGAGGTGGGTGGAGGGTGAGGGTTTGTTGTGGAGTTGGTGGGTGGGGGGTGAGGGTTTGTTATGGAGTTGGTTAGGGAATGTTCACACTCATCCATTTAAATTTACAATACACTGTTGGAGTCGCAAAGTTTAACCTGTGTGGACATTCATCATTGATCATGTGTATTATGACGTCTGACAGTGCATGGTCTACAAGTATACACACACCCAGTGCCCTGTGTGCCCATGTAATGCCGCCCTCTGCTGACTTGTGTTTTGGTTTTTATGTCCAATTAATGTTTGCCACACGACATGTCCCTCCCGTGCACCGCCTCCATGATGCTGTCTTGCCCCTTCCTCCTCCTCCTTCACTCCATCTTCATCTGGTGCTAGCAGTCCCATGTCAGGGGACAGAGCCACATTCCAAGGGATGCACATTTTGTTCAGCTTTACACATGACATGGGGGTCTTGGACACCACATTGCAGTAGATGGGACCCCCACCAGTCCAGCTTCGGCAACTCATATGTGCCTTATGCAAGCCAGGTGGCTGCTTCATCTCCACGCATGCACGGGTATGGCCAGTATTTTAGGCCTCCTTGGGCCTGTTCTGTGGGTTTCTGACAGGGGTCCCGTACCATGGTGTCAAGGGTCAGCCACCAACACCTGCATGTCTAGCCAATTAAGGTAAGAGTTTGGACTGTCATGCTGGAGAACTGAACTTGTCTGACATGGCAGCAGGTCATTGATGCCCATACGCACATGTCCATGGATGCATTTAGCCCATTCATGGCCCCAATATTTGTCCTGTGCAATGGAATGCTGTAGGGGGGCGCATCTACGAGATGGTCTATGAACAATGGCACGCTCATCTCGTGGTACGTGCTTCGTTGATGCATGCAGCAGTCTTGATGTTAGATCCATGAAGTGCTGTGTACTGTGTGAATCCGTGGTTGGGTGTGTTGGCTGTAGTCAGTGGCTCATATTCATCATACTGCTCTGATCCATACTATGGTGAATTCCACCACTCCTATGGGTGTGCCGAACCGGTGATGTGGTGTTGTATCCCTGCTGCCCTCAGTTCAATCCACTCCCAGGGATGACTCTCCAGTGTGGTGACATGCTGGAGGCAGCCACATTCTGCATATGCAGTGTGTCTTCCTATATGCCCTTACGGTTGTGGGGACCGCCAATGAGTGGGGCATGTGTTGTGGGATTTGGCCTTGTCAGATGTTGGTTATGTTGTGTTTGGTGTGTGCCTTACTCCATCGATGTGGGAGTCTGTGCTCATGTGCCGTTACACTGGTTCTGTGGCACCGTGATTGGTGGGGTGAACATCGTGCACTGGCTTCATCATTTCGACCCAGTTTGTTGATTCAGGCACCCACCTCATGACACCGATGCACTGGCATGACACAGTCAGACGACTCACCAAGCAGCCAGGCACGTCATCCTGCATGTCGCCCCATTCGGCACGGTAGCGTGGAGTTCAGCTGGCCCATTGAGTCATGAGTTGTTCCTGGATGTCGGGCCCACCCATGTGTGATGTTGTTGCTTGCGTTGCGTTCCGTCTGCACGTTGGTGGAGTGGTATTGCTTGCGGTTGCGATCAGCCACCTGCATGCCATGCAGGTCCACCTAATCCACGTGGGTGCAGTCAGGGGCACCCATGTCATTTGGCATGCCTGCCAATGCATGGGGGCCAACTTTTGTGTCGTATAGCTCCTGGGTAGTCCATGTTAGGGATTTGTAGCCCCTTGTGTGCTTGAGGAGGTGATCCAGCACTTGGTTCTGCATCCGTAAAATGGACGGTTGTGACATGCCATGCATGGGCCCCACTGTGTGCTGGTAGGTTCCTGTGGCATGGGATCTGCTCAGGGGTTTCCTTGAGGGACCGGACCTGCTGCGTGGGAATGGGGGCTGCTGGGGTGGTGATGGAGGCTGCACTGGTGCTGCATGCTGGGCCTGTCTCACCCTCCTTCTCCCCCTGTGTCTCCTCAGTGGTGGGGCCTGGTGTTGTTCTTGTGGTTGTGCCCTTGCAGGCAGGGGCCTCCTGTTTCATGTACTGCTGCCACTATTGGTATCATCTTGGTGTGGGAGGGGGTGTGGTGTGTGATCCTTTTCTGCTGTGGCAGACTCCATTTCCTCCACCTGTGCTGATTGTTTGCACCTGTGGCTCTGGGAACCACTGCTCAGGGTTCTTTACTCCTTCTCTGAGATGCCTGTATGTACTCCATGCCGGTAAGGTACTTTACGGACTTGAGGAGGCCGTTATTTACGTGTGCGCGTTACTTGTGATCAGCTCCGGTTTACGCCATGCTGCTAATTTCAGCATGGTGGGGCGCGCGTGACCCAAAAACGATAATTATGGTATCGGACTTTACGGTACCGTAAATAGCAGTCTAACAGGTCAGAATAGCCTGTAGCGGTAAGCGATGCGGTAATCCTTTACCAGCATCGTTTTTCCCTTACCTCCAACCTCGGAATGACCTCCCCTATTATTTTAAATCACTTTTGAATCAGATTTCAATGCATTCAACCTGAACAATGGGGCATCATTAGAGCATTATAGGTAATCGGATAAACCCCTATAAATGACAAAACCTAAATAAACGCAGGGGAACCAGAGAAGGTTAGCAACATGTAATCCAGAGCGAGGCAACAGGGACCCGTGTCTATTCGAGGCGCTCGAATCAAACTACACATCCATAGAGTCGTGCTGAGCTGTAGTAGCAACGAGTGCCCTCATGCCAGCGGATTCACACCACCATTGCGGAGATGGGCTCGAATCAGATTTGGGCAGAGCTGCCCATCCCAATTCCCCTCAAACAATGCAAAATACCCTGAGAAGACCCCCTTGCCCACGCTCACAGCGCTGCAAACACCTGCTTATTGTGCCCATATCCACTTTCAGCAACTCCACCGGACGTCTCTATGTCATGCACAGTTAGTGGCAGGGATGAGGGCTTTATGCCAGGGAGTCTCCGGACGTCTCTACGCCATGCACAGTTAGTGGCAGGGATGAGGGCTTTATGCCAGGGAGTCTCCGGACGTCTCTACGTCTTGCACAGTTAGTGGCAGGGATGAGGGCTTTATGCCAGGGAGTCTCCGAACGTCTCTGTCATGCACAATTAGTGGCAGGGATGAGGGCTTTATGCCAGGGAGTCTCCGAATGTCTCTATGTCATGCACACTTAGTGGCAGGGATGAGGTCTTTATGCCAGGGAGTCTGCGAATGTCTCAAGGGCTTTATGCCAGGGAGTCTCCGGACGTCTCTATGTCATGCACAGTTAGTGGCAGGGATGAGGGCTTTATGCCAGGGAGTCTCCGAACGTCTCTATGTCATGCACTGTTAGTGGCAGGGATGAGGGCTTTATGCCAGGGAGTCTCCGAACCTCTGTCATGCACAATTAGTGGCAGGGATGGGGGCTTTATGCCAGGGAGTCTCCGAATGTCTCTATGTCATGCACAGTTAGTGGCAGGGATGAGGGCTTTATGCCAGGGAGTCTCCGAACGTCTCTATGTCATGCACAGTTAGTGGCAGGGATGAGGGCTTTATGCCAGGGAGTCTCCGAACATCTCTGTCATGCACAATTAGTGGCAGGGATGAGGGCTTTATGCAAGGGAGTCTCCGAATGTCTCTATGTCATGCACAGTTAGTGGCAGGGATGAGGGCTTTATGCCAGGGAGTCTACGAATGCCTCTATGTCATGCACACTTAGTGGCAGGGATGAGGGCTTTATGCCAGGGAGTCTCCGAACGTCTCTGTCATGCACAATTAGTGGCAGGGATGAGGGCTTTATGCCAGGGAGTCTCCGAATGTCTCTATGTCATGCACAGTTAGTGGCAGGGATGAGGGCTTTATGCCAGGGAGTCTACGAATGTCTCTATGTCATGCACACTTAGTGGCAGGGATGAGGGCTTTATGCCAGGGAGTCTCCAAACGTCTCTATGTCATGCACACTTAGTGGCAGGGATGAGGGCTTTATGCCAGGGAGTCTCCGAACGTCTCTATGTCATGCACACTTATGCCAGGGAGTCTCCGAACGTCTCTGCTATGCACAGTTAGTGGCAGGGATGAGGGTGGTATTTTTGGAACTGAAGGTTGATAGCTGGAAGGTTTCGAATTAATGATAACTACTTGCATTGCTCTCTGGGAAACCCTTCAGGCCATTGCTTTTCAGCCTACCGTGCCACGGTACATCACGGGTACATCACATCCCTTGTGCATAAGATCACACACAAACCCAGGCGTGCTTCAGCCTTCTCGTGCATGAAGCGGACCTATTAAATGGATATCTTTTTGGAAGAAATCGCATCCTAATGCAATTGTTTCCAAATGATTAGATGTCCAAATACAGAACACCCAAGGGTGGGCCTATTTGCAAATAAAAAAGATCACTTCACATAGTTCTCCTGTCCTCTCATGTGAGCTCACTATAGCAAGGTCATGGCATGCACTGAGGTAGCAAAGAAGGTCACCTTGGCTTATAACTCCCATCGGCCCCAACCATAGTAGTCAACTGTGAAGGATCATGGGACAAGTAGGCCAGTATATATCTGCGTCACAGCAGGTGGCTACAGAGGTAATGTACTATTCCAACTACTACTCCCATCAGCCCCAGCCAGCATAGTCAATGGTGAAGGATCTTGGGACACGTAGGCCAATATGTCTGTATAGGACAGGTTGGCCATCAGTGGTTATTTACTATTATTTCCAACTAATTCCTAGAACATGTGGGGAAAGCGTTTGCTTGTGGATCCCCGTGGGTGGAGGGAACGCCATTATAGCAAGCACTGCAAGGTCTTTAGGTCAGTCTTTGCAAATGAAGTGGGTACGATTTTAGTCGGACCTTTTTAGGACTTTTGGTGGGCAGCGGGTGTTTGAGAGAACACTAAAGTATGGCGCGTAGGCTACCGGTCTTGCCCGTTTAGGAGCAAGATCATGGGAAGGGAATTGGGACAGCTAAAGGGCAGCTTCTACTGGAGAAAGGTCCTCGCTGATATGGCAGTCAGAACTTTAGGAGTAGCTGCGCCCATAACATGTCAAACATTGCTCCAGTCGGTTTCTTTTTTACTAGTATTTCTTAGATTAAGTCATAAACGTTTTTATTTAGAAAACACTTATTTGTTTCCTTTAATGCTTGGCTTGTTTACCTCTCATACATAAAATCTATTCAGGTTTTCCCCGACTCTCATTGAAAATCCCTAAAAGGAACAGAGGTATTTAAAAATCAGCCAAATTGTATTGTACCCCTGTGGCGCCACTACATTTGCTGAATTGTTTGTGCTCATTTGCGACTATTTGTGCATTTGGTCACCATTACCAGAACATTGGCCCTACACTGCCCAACCCAACCAGGCACCAGAGCAGGTATTCTTATCACTAAGGGTTAATTGGTATCGCCATCCCTGCGATTAGATTGTCCATTTTATGCAAATGTTTGCCCGATTATAGCTTTCACATCCCGCCGTCGGGGTGGCCATGGCGTTTAACGGCCCGTCAGCCCGACCAAAGCTGGGGCGTAAAGCTATTAGCACCCTGGGATTTTCCGTGGTATGGATAGTTTTCTTTTTTTTAATTTCTGACGGGAGATGAGCTCAGCGCGAGCACACCTCTGGTCGGAATGAAAAAGAAATTGACAAAAATGGCCACCGCCAAAAAACAGATGTGGCGGCCATTTCAAACATGTTAAAAAAGGGCCACCATCATCTGAAAAGGGAGCTAGTCCCTTTTTTATTATAATGACAGTGGGCATTTTTGCTCACATTTTTTTCCCCAACCGCAGCTGGTGGTGAAGGCACAATCGTGCCCTGGAAAGGCAGATTGTGATTGGTCAATCCGCCTTTCCCAAGTGCGAATGTGAAACAAGGCTCTGCCATTGGGTTGCAAGGCACCAGAAGTCCCCTGTAGCAGGTCAGCTTCCGGTGCCTGGGAGTGCAGCAGAAAACTGTCTCTCAGCCATGAAACGCTCCTTCTGTCCAGCAAGGATTGGAGATGTTCTCTGCCTGTGAAAAAGAGTTCTCCAAAGATGGCGCCAGCAGAAGCCAGTCAACTGGCTCGGTGACTTTCTATACCCATGGGGATGAAAGAGGGGGATATTTCCTAGCCAGACTTCACCATTTCTAGCTCTAAGGCACATCCTCTTTTGATAACACGGGGAACATATCAACTCCTCCTCCAGATGGCGTCTGCGCATTCAAATCTCTGGGGCGAACTTCACTGTATCTAGGTGGAACAAATATACATTATAGCCGGGCAGACAAAAATGGGTAAAACCCGGACAAAATATGGCATGAACCACAGTAGAAGTTTTAGCTCTGTGGACCTGGTAGCCAACACAGCGTTGCAGTCTTTCCATTGAAATAGGTCTTCACTCCTTGAGCGTTGGCACAGCACTGGCAAGTCCACCTTCCCCTTTCACACAGTCTAATGAACTCCGCCTGCACTGGTAGCTCAGGCTATATTTTCTCTCTATCGATGGCTATCTATTACTACTAATACTAAAGATGGTTTTCACTATTTTCAACAGTGCAGCACTATATTTGTATCCAATATAAAGCAGTTATGCTGCATCAACTTGCTCAATAGTACATGCAATATATAAGATGTGTTACAAGGCCAGTATTGTGGCTTTGTCGGGTGCAGAGGTTTCCCCAGAGAGGAAGCCCTGTTTTCCCCAAATGTGCCAGTGTGCTTCTTTTGCAAACACTTGTTAACGGCTGTACCACCTTGGAAAGACATCTCGCCTGCTTCTCTCAGTGGTTCTAGAGCTGAGGGACCAGCAAAACCCCAGACACAGCGAGTAGGAGGAAAGGTCCCAGTGGTGGCCACCATGGCAGAAGAGCACCTAGCTCAGATACACAGAGAACTCCCTCCCACGCTGGAAGACCCACTGGGCAGGGAGAGCGAGGCGATGATGGGAAGATTGGCAGCTGAACGAACGCGATGCAGCTATGTGGACCGCTGCGTCGCTTTCAAGGACTTTGATATAATAATGCACATATCACACTGGTAAATTGTACCACCAACTCTTCTTTATTTGTGGTTACAGAGATGCGTGGGTAGACCGGCCCCCAACTGACCCCCTTCAAACACAATGGTAGAATATTCCAACATAGAACGTAAGTACAGGTTTAACTATGTACAAGCTGCACTGCAGTAAACTGTAATGGAAATAAGGAATGCCCAACATAACAAACTTAGATGGTTATATGCAGGCAGCTACAACAGAGAGGATCAAAGATCCCCCCACCCCCATGAGCATAACTGCCGAACAGTGGTTCGCAAACCTTGGGTTATGCAAGCGAGCTGCCAGTCCTACTCGGAGAGACGGTGAGAACCCGCGTGGAAGAAGTGGGCTAGGCTTAGCTCCCTTTTGATGACTTTCCCTAGCCCATACACAGCCGGGGGAAAGAAGACAGGACCAGATTGGCTAGAGGGGATAGAGACTATAGACAGGGGATAGGAAGCAGGAAGTGGGGTGTGTTGGGGCGAGGTCACAGGAGGAGGTGAAGGTGGAACAAGAGACCACGAGGAGGAAGGAAGGAGCAGCAGCAGCAGGTTGTGGAGATGGTAGTTGGAAAAGTATTGGTGAAAGAATGACAGTGTTGCTGCAGTATGAATGTGCGTGTTTCTGTGGCAAGCGAGTAGAGTAAGTTAGTGTAAGGAGAGAATGTGAAGTGGTTGGTACAGAGGAGTGGAAGGAGGAAGCTTGAACCATTTGGAAAGTGGAGAGTATTTGGTAGTGGCAGAAGTACAGTAGTCTTAGTGGGGGAGGACAGTAGCAGTAGCGGGAGGAGCGTAGCGGCAGTGGAGGAGGAGCGTAGTGGTAGTGGGTGAAGGAAAGTAGTAACAGTGGGAGGAGGAGCGTAGTGGTAGTGGGTGAAGGAAAGTAGTAACAGTGGGAGGAGGAGCGTAGTGGCAGTGGGTGAAGGAAAGTAGTAACAGTGGGAGGAGGAGCGTAGTGGCAGTGGGTGAAGGAAAGTAGTAACAGTGGGAGGAGGAGCGTAGTGGTAGTGGGTGAAGGAAAGTAGTAACAGTGGGAGGAGGAGCGTAGTGGTAGTGGGTGAAGGAAAGTAGTAACAGTGGGAGGAGGAGCGTAGTGGCAGTGGGTGAAGGAAAGTAGTAACAGTGGGAGGAGGAGCGTAGTGGTAGTGGGTGAAGGAAAGTAGTAACAGTGCGAGGAGGAGCGTAGTGGTAGTGGGTGAAGGAAAGTAGTAACAGTGGGAGGAGGAGCGTAGTGGCAGTGGGTGAAGGAAAGTAGTAACAGTGGGAGGAGGAAAGTAGTGGTTTGGAGAGGGAGTATTTGAGTGGTGTGGGAGGAAATGTACTATCAAAGGGTGGATGCGAGAAATAGTAGGAGTGAAACATTGCAGGGTCAGCAGAGTGGTGGATGAGTAAGGTAGAATGTGCAACAATCGAAGGAAAGAGGTAAATGTAAGCGAACGAGCCTGAGCCCAAATGAGTGAGTGCAAGGCACTGCCCGCCCCCTCAGAATACTAACAACTCACTAGATTAGGGACAGCTAGGTAGTCTGGGAGGGAGTTTAGACAGTGGTACTTAGGTTGTCATTTAGTCCTTAGACAGTAGGGGGTACTGACCAGGCTTATTGATGTATGAGTTGTGCAGGGACCCCAAGGGAGATGACAGGGACAGCCGTTCAGCCCACAAAGCAAATAATAAAAACCCTCGACCCATCCTAAAGACACAGGATGGTTTTCATATTGTGGTCACCTTCATTGCATTAACTAGATGTGACAGACAAGTGGACATGCATTGAATGTACCTTCCCCATATTGAACAAATGTGCATTAAATTGCATGTCACTGCATGGTAGTCAGTGTGCATGTCTTCTGCATGTAAAGTATAGCAGAGCCCTCAACTGTAGACAGTTGCCCCTTGGGGTTGAGCAGAGCCCTCAACGGTAGAAAGTTGTCCCTTGGGGTTGAGCAGAGCCCTCAACTGTAGACAGATGGCCCTTGGGGGTTGAGTGACTGGGATGACAGACTAAATTATAATTGCCCGTTCCCCCTTTAGCACTGCCACAAAAAACAAATACAGCGGAATTCTACAAAAGATTCAGTCCCGCTGTGACACAGGGCCTCATTAGGAGTACAGTGGTAGGGGGTTTGCCGTTAACCCCCTACCGCCACATTCTGAAGTCCCTTAGCGGGTCCCACTAGGGCCAGCTGGTTTTACCAGCCGCTCTTATCGGGACCCGATAAGGGACCAGGGAGCTAATAACGGGTCCGCTATTTGCGGGCCCATTATTAGCTCCTTCCCCATTCCCATTGAGCCCTATGGGGGCTCGAATGGGAATGGGGAATGGTTTTCAGAATGGGAACTTACCGGGTCCTCCAAGGTTGGAATGACCCGGTAAGTCCCCATTCAGAGAACCTGGACCCGGACACGGGTTTGGAGGCAGCCATGGTGCTATTAGCACCATGGCTACCTGCAAACTGGTAATGAGGCCCATAGTCACTGGCATAGCATTCCTCTGCACCTGAACACTCTACATTGAATCACTAGTATAATGTCTTCAAAATAGTCATCTATGCTCGAAATTAAGCAGTTTCTTACATTCTAAAGACCATTCATATGTAATGCAGTGCTCTTTTATTTTCACGTTTGTTCAGACTACAGTCTGCTGACTGGACATTCCCCCTCCAGCGCTTCGAGGCGATAACAATGGCAGCAGGTACTATACAAATATCAAGTAAGATAATGCAAAATAACAAGAGAAACTTGCTAGAATTTGTTAAGTGGCTATTTAGAGGTTCAGCTTACCCAGTGGCTGCCTTGCTTTGTTCTGCTTTACAGTGAAGAGTAAACCTTAAACCCTGATAATTTGCCTTCATCATCCCTCCCCACACAGCCCCCATCGCTTTAGTTAGTAACTTACCACAGAGTGAAACCATGAGCTAAGGGCTGAGGATAGCATACACGTACTCTCTAAGGAAGCATCAGTCCTCTTTTGCTGTCAAAAAATGGATCTCAAAAGGTGGACATGTTCCCTGGGGTTAGAGAGTAATGAAGTGCATAGGGAGGGGGGTAGAAATCACCCATTGCAATCTGCATTAGGAAACATGCTCTGTAGAGCACTGGTCATTCTGTCACATGTGAAACCCTGCAGTTTTCGTGTAGGCTGCACATCTCTTAGCAATTGTCCTGTCTTCTCTTATGCATGTAGGCCGTGTCCAGTTAATGTACTGAATACAAAAGTATCGAATGCCAAAGGGTCGACTCAATTTGACCTCAAACAAAAGGGTCGAATTTTGTTTTTTTTTATATATATTTTTTTGTGGGTTTCCGTTTTGGAAAAAAAGTGGTTTTTACCACAAAAAAAGGGGCTTGGGGGAGACCCCCCCACCCCAAAAAAAAATAAAATAATAATCGGCCCTTTGGTTTTCAGTCCTTTTGATTCAACCCTTTGGTCATTTGATCCTATGCATTCGAAACTTTGACCTAGAACCGCATGTAGGCAGTTGGGATACACCCTGCTGCCTCCTTTTGAATGGATGTGGGGTGGAACCAGCAGCACGGAGTGGGATTTGTGAAGCAGCGATATGGGGGGAGATGATTCCCAGAATACACTGGCATTGGATTAGTTGGACACTAATTTCACGAATACAGTGGCAGGACAGGTGGGTCGCAGCTAGAGGGCGCTGAACTTAGTAGACTGAAGCGCATAATGTCATGTGACATAGCGTTGTATAGCATGACTTCTGCTAGTTTGGCCTGCTTTTTGGCGCTGCGCCCCCGGTGTCACTTGCAGCTCACGGCCTGATACCGAGTTCTCGGGTAATGCCGCGAGGAAAGCCGACATTCTCCAGTACACAGCACCCCTTTTTCTGTGGAGGTTGGAAGGAGTGTTGGGGAGCTGTTGTGAACCCACTGTTGTGGGGGCGGCGTCTGCACCAGTATCCCTGCAGGCATTTCTCAAAAGTCTGCCACAGATCTTTGGCCTTTAAGTAAATCAGAACAGTGGTGCAACCTTCTGGGAAAGGCCCAGCTTACACTGGACAGACTTGCACAATAGAAGTTAACGGTACTTGGCAGGTGCCGTAGAATAACTTTGTTTTAGTTTTGGCTATTAGGTGCGCCACCCATAAGCTGAAACTATTGCATTACAGTACAGTTAGAGAGAAATGGCATATGAGGGGCACACAGCTTCTAGTTTTTTCAGTTATTTTCGCAACCATCGACTGGCCACTGCCACGCTAATCCCCAGAGACGTCTGTATGGGCAGGCCAAAGGGCACTTTCTCTGGGCCCCCACTTTGGAGGGGGGCCCACAAGGCTGCCCACTTTAAATAAATCAGTTCACATTGTTTATCCAACTCCAATAGCATATTTTAGGATATTTAAAGACTTGCTGCTGAGGCTCCAATCCTATTGTCTGTCCGTTGTTGACAAGACTATTCTGCTCTGATCCAGTAATGCTTTGTGTCCACTGTGATATTCATAAATTGTGTGTTCACTAGGACACAATGTGTGTAGCATTCTCAGCTTCGTGTTGTGATTATATTGATCATGTGCAATAGCCAAAGTCCAAATGCTTATTGATAAATGTGAGTGCTCCAGTAGTTCAGAATATAGCTCAATGCGTTAAGCACTCATTGCAGAGGTATGTGTTCATATGCAAGAATACAGTAAAAGATCCAAGCAATGTCAACTCAGCATTTCCTATGCCTGAATCTGATCACATCTGTGTATGTGTAGTTTGTTTTGGAGCACAACAGGTGCTATTATTAACAATGTACCTGCACCACATAGTGGTTAGTGTCAAAACAAAGCACCAATATGGCAAAGGTCTAGAAATTGGTGTGTTCAGATGGGGTTTTGTAAAACCTAGGCAGCCACCCCAAATGATGAACATAAAGTGTTAGCTCGAGAGGTGATATGTTCATGCTTGTATCCTGGCTATGCCAGCAGATGTTACACTGATCCTATATCTTATATCACTGACATTACAGTGGTGTCTTCAGTGACAAGGATTGCCTTCTCGAATGCTGGTGGCATTGTTTAGCCCATTGCCTATTTATTCTTTTATGTGGGCCACTTGTGTGGAAGGGCTTCTAGACCGTAGAGAGCGGAACATATTGCAGGCTTCTGGCAAGCATTTTTCAAGATCTGCTCATTTGACATAGAAACGGGTGGCTTTTTTGTACAACTCAAAGGTTTGTCTTCTCATTTATGAATAACCATTTCACAAGCCTGACCTATCAAAATGTCCAGTCTCTAAAGCTTTCAAAATTGTTGGCATATAGAGTGATTTCGTTCTCATGGTTTCATTGGCTACAGTGCTGGTATGCAGTGATTATATCGAATCCAAAACAACGAATGAAAAAATAATGAATGAAAAAATAACTAATTCCAAAATAACTAATTTTGAAAAAAAACTAAAAATGGGGTTGTGAAAGGGAATAGTGGTTTTGGCGGTAGGAAAAAAGTATTATTATTTTTAAAAAGGGGGGCTATGAGGGTAGAACCCCCCACCACCCCCAAACAACTAAAAATGAATTCTTTTTTGGAATTCGTTATTTTGTATTTATTATTTTTTCATTAGCTATTATTTCATTACTTATAATTACATGTAACCATAGTGCTGCTTCCTCTATAGAAATAGTAGGCATTGATATACTGCTCACCAAATCCACTTGTTTCTTTGCTATATAATGGCAATTCTGCTCTGAAACCATGTACCCCTTATAATCTCAATCTGTCTGGAGAAGGGCACCTTCCTGGTAGCCTTTAATCTCCATCCACTATCCATTATATGGTATGTGTAGCTTACTCGTTGCATCCAGTTGGTCTCATGCCTCCATGCTTGAGCACGTTTACATTCTGTGAGGCAGCTAATCTGAGTCTGTCTATTCTGGATTATGCGCGCCTTTTTCATGTGATCGGTCCGCATCGATACTATGGCGGGCATACCTTACTCGTGGTAGCTATTGATGAATTGTCCTGTACTTATGCTAGACCATCATTACCCTCATGATGGACCGCTAATGTTGGCCTTGAAATGCTACTTATTTATCATTCTGATTACAGCAAGCATGAAGAGGGTAAGAGGACTGAAAGGGTATTCTTGTCTATTTTGATCGTTGCGGGTCAGCATATCAACCTATGTGTTGTGATTGTGGTGTTGGGGGTGCAGCCAGATACTCTGGACCCTTTAATGTCTTGGGTTCAGGGAGGAGGGCCCCAAAGGTGTCCGTGCCCTGGGCCCCAAAAGTGCTTAAAGTGGCCCTGCTAATCCCTATGGCCATTCCCACAAAGTTCCTTCCCCTCCCCATCCAAAACACCTCCTCTTGGGAACTCTTTGATCTACCGTACTCAAGCCTTACCATCAACCTTTGAGCTCGAAGTGCCTGCCAGTGGTTTTTTTAAAGCAGTCTTCTGAGCATTAATGATTTAATTGGAGCTGTAAACATGCTAGTGGTGTAATAACATGTCTTGACCTGGTCTGCCTTCAGCCACTCACATTTTATAAGCACTATGTGTGTCCTTCACTGAAGGTTTTTTTAAAACAAGTATTGGCAAAGCCAACCGTTTTTGCTTGTGTATAAGTATTAGGCATTTTCCAGGTACTGCCATTATATACTGAAGTACTCGAGCCATTTTGCACCAGCTATGATTGATGGCCAGTTAATACCAGTATGGCAGTGCCTGGCAAATGCCTTTCCCATGCCTACACAAAAGCCCAAACTGTTGTCCCTCGAAGAGCCTGCCGTTGTCCGTCTGTAAATCAGGGACATCAGAGACGAGGATCTGATGTTAGCACGCCTAGGGTGACTAGATTTAAAAGAGTAAAAAACCGGGACATGACAACTAACATAAAAGTTGGACTAGCTCTTGAAAGTGGCTGTCAAGGCACTACGCTGCAGTAGCGTTTGGAGGAGAAGGAGGTGTAACAGGAGAGGCACTGCTATGAGAGGGTGGTCCGAGGTGACACTTCACAAACAGGGGGGAGAGGAGGAGGAGGAGGAGGGGGCACTACTAGAGCCTAAACTCCACTCCCACTCTCGCCCCTACCGCCCAGCCCTGCCTGTGGATAGCATTGAGGAGGCAGCACAGCTGTCTGTCACTGACAGAATGGCACAGCTGAGCCTGACGTGTCATGACGTGAGTGCAAAGCTCTCAGTAACATAAGAAATCGAGAGGAGGGGCGAGGAGTAACGCGGTACAAAACAACGTTTGGGGTCGTGGCCTAAGAAGCGCCTGGCCGGAACCGCAAGTAGTTAAGGAACTTCAGGTCCATGTAAATGAAGCCGTGGTTTCGTACCCGGAATGAAACTAAGTAAAATCTATTTTAAAAGCTGTGCTAAATATAACAACTGTTCAGTCAAAAAATCAAATGAAAATAATACATCCAAATATAAAATTGAAATCAAATTAAAATAGGTCCATGCATTTTCCAGTTCAATTCCTGATTTTGTACGTATTTTTATTAAACCATGTTATAAGCAAGACTTCTATATAACATATTACAAAAAAAATCAAACAATGTAGTCTCTATGATTTTGTAGATGTACCTGTAACAAAGTTGAGCATATTCTTGTCTTGTGCGCCCTGATGCTCCAGGGCTTGGCGCGCCTTACAAATAATAAACTAAACTAAAACTCTATATTACACTTTTACTTCCCTCCGTTGTTAGTAAACAGAGAGCCTAATCCCAAATGCCTGTAACGTATGATGTGCTTCTAAAGATGGCCGACAGTGACCTCTACTGGGGAAGAGTTTAATTGCCACCCATCATATTTTACTTATTTTAGCACACTAGGAACAGGTCGGAGATGCCATTTCGAAGAGCCACTGCTTGAGGGCAATGTTTGGAGACTGGTAGGCTTGAGTCCTGGCCCACTTAAAGCTGCGAGTGGCTATTATCCCATTTCATGAAAATACTCCACTGAGGAGAAGGGAGCATTTGCTAAGCGGTTTCTTAGATTTGGGGTCATCGGGTAGGCTGGGGAGGGAGGGAGGACATGGGCGATTTGCCATTAAAGTGAGCGGGCTGATTTCCAGCTAGCCTCACGATTGCTACGAACCATACATTTTGGTGGGGTGTGGGGGGAGCTAACTGGTTGGTTCTATGTTCATTCATTGCCCGTTTATTTATTTCGCACCACTTTTTGCTGACAATTTTCTGACCAAAAAGCATAGATTTTTTAACCAATCCCCCCTCACCTATTATTTATTGCCTATACACCACTCCATCCGACCCCTTAAACGCCCCCCCCGGGGGGCTCGGCCAGCTCAATGGCGTTGCGCACCTGGGTAGCCTGCAGCATCTAACCCTTCTGGTGCTGGTGTAGGGCTGTCTCACTTGCGTTCCCCTTGGACTCTGGGGAAGCCTGGAGGTGTAAGCGGGGCATTTTCCCTTCCCTTGTGCTGCAAAGACATCTATGTCTGGATGCCCCCTTGCTTGAAGATGTTGTTTACAATGTCTGTGCCCACTACGTCCTCTTCGAAAGGAGGATTGGAAAGAGGAAGGCTGAGTTTGGCTGGAATACCAAGGTGAGGAACAGAGGCATTGCTAGCGGGGTTTAGGTGGCTATAGCCCCGGGTCTTTTGGATGGAATCTCAGGGGCTACAACCAAAAGGCGAGCTAGCCCCGAGTCCCGACATTAGCGTAGCCACGAATCTTTTCCAGACCTAGCAACACCCCTGGTGAGGAAGAGGCACCCGGTGTAAAGGTGGACTCAGGTGCCCTGGAGTATCCTTGGGAATGGGAAGTGTGGCGGTTATTAAATGATCCCCGTTGCATGAAGGATTTATTAGAGCTCTGACCATGGGTATTTACAGTCTCGTGTTCCTTTTATCGCCATTTCCACTGCTTTACCAAATAGCACCTCACTCTCAATAGGCATGTTAATTGAAGTCGCCTGTGTTTCTGCCTCGAAACCAGAGTTGCCTTTAATTGGAGTAACTAACCTGCCTGTGGTGTCATCTGCATTTAAGGAATACTTCATCATGGAATTAGCCACCTGTTTTCCCTCGGACAGTCTTTAGAATGTGCGTCCTAAGAGGTTCTAGGACTGAGTCCAATTGTTCTTCAACTAAGTCCCATTGGGCCCTACTATAGCTTGCCACTGAAGTTGTATTATTGGCAATCCTGGTCTGGAAAGCTGCAGAAGTAGCTACCTTTTTCCCTAAACCATAAATGGGGTTACTCTCCGTATCAGGTAGAGCCTCTTCGGTTGTCAGATGAGTGCCTGACGTCTTATGGGTTGGAGTGACCACCAGGGAGTCTGGTTTTAAATGGCCCCCGATATATAAATGGTCAGTCGGAGCTGGTTGAAACCACTTTTCTATTTGGGGTTTAACAGGCTTTGTGAGAGAGGGTTTGGAGAGGGACGGCAACAATGGAATAGTGACTTCTTTTCATTTAAAATATTTTCCACAACATCAGAATCCTCTTCTGATGCATAGGTTTCCATTTTAAAGGGATCTGCAGCTCTTTAAGAGATCATTCAAAAGAAGCTGATGGTCAATGGGTGCATTAGCTACAGAACCAGATCCCAAAGGGGCCTTTTGGAAAACCATGTGCTCACGCTTTGCTCAGTAAGAGCTGCAAATGCCGTTGCATAATATCACAATGAATGATGTAAACTCTTCTCAATAACAGGCATACGTATTTGAGGAAAGCAGTATTTATACACAAGTCTGTTCTGGCCAATGCATTTCGGACTGAGTCCGTCATCAGGGCAAGACCCTTCATGTAACTCTTCCCAAGAGTCAACTGTGCTTCACGTGTGCTGGCATGAAGCCAGTGGGTAATTGGAGGTATTCCTACCCCTTAAGTGCCAGGCTATTATACAAGTCTATGCAAAAAGGACGAGCATACTCGTCCTTGGCACTTAAGTAAGGCTTTATATGCGTGGGGGAGTTGGAGCGGCAACAAGCGGCAGCCATTAGCTACAGGCTCATCTGGGGCATCAGGTGATTGGATGAACTAATCATCCGGATCCTTATAATCCATAGCTGGATCATCATATGTGAACACATCGCCTCCCGGGTGGTCATCCATACTAATGACAGCTTGAGGAACAGTCTCTGACCCCTTCTCTGCTCTAGGTATTTCTGCAGGAGGTTCCCCCTCACCCTGAGAAATATATAATTAACGTACCTTATCCATAGTGGCCTCAAACCGTTGCTTGGTCCAAGAGCCTGTAGATGGTGTTTCCTCAGGGTCAGTAATGTGAGATTTTTTGTTTACAACTTCAGATAATGGGGAAGTTGCCCAAGTGTACTGTGCACCCATAGAAACTGTTTCAGTCTGTTTCGACGGCTGTTTTGGCGTGTCTGTGGGCGTTCGTGAAGTAGACGCCTTCTTGGACTGTAATTCCGGCGCGGGCGTTTGTGAAGACGAATGCAGAGATGTAAGTGCAGTAGTCGCTGTGCTCAATGGCTGATTAGGTTTTGGGTCATGCGTTGAAGGCGAAACTGAAGACGCAGACGACTTTTTGTGCGCCGAGTCGATCACTGTAGCAGTTCTTTTCTGTACCATGGAGCCATTTTTGCCGAGGAGTGGCCGGGGCATTGATGCGTTTAACCTGTTTGTACGTGTGCCCATGTTTGTTATGTTTATGAGTGCTGTCGCCAGGGCTCACCTCCACAGCAGTGCTTGATGCCTGCCCTTCGGTATCACTAAAGACGCCGATGCTGCCTTGTTCTTCCTCTGACGACTCTGTGCCTGTGGGGTAGTCTAAGGAGGCCTCAGTCCACATGGCGCGGGTCCCACAACGCGTTATCCGACGATCCTTGAGGGTCTTTGGACAGAAAGGTTTGCAAGCTTTACAGAGACTTTCCAAATGGTCTTGTAGGAGACAATGATTGCACACATTGTGCGTGTCTTTCCACAGAAACCTTCTGTTACACTTGAAGCAGAATTTAAATGGAGTTTTTTTTCCATGAAAGAAGAAGAGACATTCACTAAATGTAAAGCAATAAGTCTTCCGCCTATTCTCCCTCCTGGGAAGGCTGAAGCATGGTGTTGGCCGAAGCCCAAAGATGGTTCCTTCAAGAAACTGCCGCAAACAGCCGTTTCATCGAACACAGTCGGGTCTGTGGAATGTCGATGCGGAGTGTCGAGTTGCGGCCGCAATATTATGAAATATTAATAACACGCTAGCTAAAAGCTACGAACGCCCCAAAATGTGACCAACTCCGATGGCAGAAAAAAACAATCTGAGAGCCTCTACACGTGAAGGGCCATGAGTAGAATACACGT
Source organism: Ambystoma mexicanum (assembly GCF_040938575.1). NCBI lineage: Eukaryota > Metazoa > Chordata > Amphibia > Caudata > Ambystomatidae > Ambystoma > Ambystoma mexicanum. The sequence goes on from NC_090921.1 coordinate 159,076,876, forward strand.
CACATTAGGGATAGTATTTCAAATTAGAAGTTAAAATGTATTTTTATTCAAAATTGCATAAAATCCATTACTCCCAAAAAAAGCCACAGAATGCGTTGGCAAAAAGACGCGTTTCGCAATGATCCTTTTGCTTGATCACATAACCTGCCCACTTACACACATATATTTAAATAACAAATAAAAGGGAGGAGGTACAAGTACCATTGGCCACGCCTTGGTTGTCCTTTGTCAATGTTAGTCTTTTACAAGTCATGTTACTTGTGGTAATCAAAATCATGCAGTTCCTATTCTTACGGCCTGTATAATAGCGGCCATCTTGGCATGTCTGCTTTTAGTTGCAATACTAATGGGAAGATCACGTTTGCCTCATAACAGTAACATGGGTTGCCAACTTTAGAACTGTATCCCTGGGCGAGGAAGAATACCATGCATAGTGCATTGCTCTCATTCACAAATGTACATCATTTACCAGTATCCTACCGCTCTAACATGATCCAGCAAATATTCATATGCTATAATGCATGCAGCCCTACTTGAAGACAACATGCTACCTAGAATGGCACCCCTTTACCTTCCAACATTAACAATTTAAGATGAAGACAATGCCAGTATTCTATCATAAAAGATTGGAAATTAGGATTCAATACATACTTAATAAAGTGCTATACAAAGTGGGTTAATAAAGTGCTATACATAGTGGGTTGAGTAAGCAAGGATGAATCCCAAGTCACATATTGGTTAATATTCAACCTGACTGTGCACAACACACATATCAATGCTTATTGAGGGTTATAATACAGATTATTTCACATATCTGTACACCCTAGCTATGCAAAATTGCCAGCACTTAATACTCTTCCACCACACAGAACATATAATGACAATTGCATTTAGGTTAATTTGGTGTTATCAATGTCACAAAGCATGTGCCGTTAATTGTGTTCTAATCCATCTAATATCACAACCATCTTAAAGTGCAATGTGCTGTAAACCTAAAAAGGCTGATAACATATTCATTCGACATAAAGTCAATTCCACACTTTTAGTCCATACAGTTGTTGACGCATCCATTCACGAGTATGAAATACATAGTGCCATGTGTCATATATAGTATGTGAAACCTTTAGTTTGTTCGTAAAGGTGTACGTGGGTATGCATGTCAAGTATGAGTACCCCAAAGTGCGAAAGTGCCGTGCAAGTACAGCATGTCAGATATATAATGTGCAAATTGCATCACCGCTCAATAGAGCATATGTGCATCACGAAAGTGCAGAGCGTGCTGTGCAAAATGCAAAATGCACTGCAGGTATGGCATATCAGAAATACATTGTGACAATATGTCAAATGTAACGTGCAAACTGCATCGCCGCAAATTAGAGCATATGTACGTCATTAAAGTGCAGAATGTGAGTACAAAATACACTGTGCAAATATGGCATATCAGATGTACAATATGAGATTGTAGAACATGTTCTTAGAGCCACATGGTTCACCCCAGCTGACTCAATCTTCATGTTAGTGTGATGTAAAACCATGATTTCTATACACAGGACGACGACTTAGCCATGACCAAATGAATTCTTCATTGTATACTCAAACTCCCCATACAGGCCAATGTTTGGTGCATACCATTAACCCTTTCAAATTTAAAAATGTAAAACAATTTATTAGGAAAAAAGGGTGGATCTCTATAGGAACAAAAGATTATTTGTGACATGATAATAGTTATCCTAATAACTAGACCTTACACCAATATCTTGCCCGGTCCCAACCAGTATAAGTAGAAGTCAGACACATAAATTACATAAATCATGAGGAAGAAAAACTGATCTCAAGAAAAGGTCTCCTTAAAGTGAATAACACGTGTTTTTAGTTAGCCTAGAAAAGTATACAACTCTTCATGCATGTTATGTCCCATTAGATTTTTTGTTTCAAAGTCAATAATATATCAGGTTTCCTCTTGGCGTAATAATCGTTCCTTGTCTCCTCCTCTAAGTCCAATCTCAATTTTGTGAATACCAAAGAATGTGAAACCATCCAAGTTACCCCCATGAATTTCTTGAAAGTGCTTTTTCATCCGGTAAAACGCATCATGATATGATATGATATGATAGGTTATTTATAATGTGCTTAATACCCAGAGGTTTCTAAGCGCGGACCCGGGGATCGAACCTGTGTTTCTCCATGTCGTCTTGCTTCCAAGGCGAGCACATTGCCCCTGAGCTATCCTCCCAATCCTCCCATGATTATTGATAGCTCTTATGTGCTGCAAAATTCAAACTTAATTTGAATTTGGTGCGCCTGATGCTGATGTACCACTTATTGCAAGGACACTTGAGGACATAAACTACAAAGTCAGAATCACAAGTGATTTTACTCCTGATCTTCGAGTGACCCAGTATGGGATGCTGATACATTCCACAGTTGTGGGCAAACTTACAGACTTTACATCTCATGCATTTGTGGAAACCAAGTACAGGTTTCCCTAACCACGTACTCACTTCACTTTTATTTTCACCTTCCATAAAAATGGTGACCAAAGTCTCTCTAAATGAACTACATTTAGGAAAGCTAATATCAGGAAGTTCTTTCAAATCCTGGTTTAGGTCCTTGTCAACCATAAGAAATTTCCAATGCTTCTTCAAAATATTTTTAATACGTAATGCACGAGTGTCAGAAGTTAGAATTAGTCGTGTAACCTCTTTTTCTGTTTTTCTAAGTTTACAGCTCTGGCTATAAGCCAGTAGAGTATTTCTGTCATGTATGCGGGCCTTGATATATGCTCCTTCAATACGCCTTTTTGGGTAGGTTTGTTGGTGAAAACCCCAGGAAGTGATTTGACTCTATCAAAAGCCTCAATAGTTGAACAATTCCTCTAGAGTCTAATAAACTCCCCATATGGGATGCTCCAGATGAGGGCCCTGGGATGACCGCTTGTTGCATGGAGAGGGTATTGGAACCTGTGGGCTTCCTGTACAATTCACTTTTAAGCCGTTCACCTTCTACTATAATATTCACATCAAGACAAACTATGGATCTTTCACTGTGTGTTTCTGTGAACTTAAGGGTATTTTCATTATTATTCAGTGATTGCACAAAGGCTACCCATTCCTTCTCACTCCCTCTCCAAATTATAAATACGTAATCAATGTAGCAGAGCCACATTATGATTTTATCCGTTTGGACTTCATTCTCTTCCCACCATACTTCAAATTTTTCAAATGGTTCCAGTACCTCATAGTGAGGATGGCATAGGGAGGGGTAAACGTGGTGCTCATAACTGTTCCATGTAGCTGCCTAAAGAATTTATTGTTGAACAAGAACACATTGTTCGTAAGACATGAAACAATCATAGTCAGGACCATTTCTGTGGGTCGTAGATAAAAAACGTGACAGTGTATTTCATAAATACTCACAGGATTTTACTCCAAAAAGTGTGTTGAATGGATGTATATAATGATACCACGTTCCCCAAGTCGCCTATCTTGTATAGAAAATCTTTTGCGTCCTTAAGGTAGGAGGGTAAAGAGGATACAAGAGAGAACAACACCTCATCGATATACGTAGACATATTTTCGAGTAGTGATCCCAACAGATTGACCTGGGGCCTGTTCATGTGATTGTGTAACTTGATAAGAAAAATATATGGTGGGAATCATTGAATGAGGTCTAAAAGGACATGTACAGTCCTCTTCTTTGAGAATTCCCTTAGTTTCCCAATCTGATAGAAATGTTCAGACCTTATTTTCCAATTCCTTCATGGGGTTGGAAATATACGTTTTTCAAAACATATGTTGACATTCAGTTGTCTACATGCTTCTCAAATGTAATTGCATTTGTTCATGATAACAATATTACGGCCCTTATCCGAGGGTTTGATTATAAATTTTGAGAATTGACAAAGTTTGTTCAGGACATTTCTATTTTTGTAGGGAAAGATTCTCTGTGCTGAAACTTATTACATTTTCTAATGGCTGTCAGATCTTCTATAACCAAATTTTGAATGGCTTCGATATTACTGCCTGCTATAGAGGATGGATTGAATTTAGATTTTGATTTACGTTTTTTGTACCATGCTACATTTATGCCCATCTCTTCAAAATCAATGGGTGCATCCCCTGTAGCCGAATCGCTACCCTTTTCTAGTCCAGGGCTGAAAATGTGCACAATTCCCCAATAGTGATGTCAGTCCTACCTTCATGTATGGGGATCAGTGGTTTGGAATAGATATTTTTGCAAAGAAATCTTTTTAACTGTATTTCTGTATAAAATGATCAAAATAAATAAGTGTTTGAACATAGTTATATGAGGCGGTGGGGCAAAAATGAAGCCCTAGATTCAGTCATTTTTTGGTCATCAGTCAATATGTGATCAGATAAATTGACCAATCATCTTCATGCTCTCTTCGATCATTTTCGTGTCTACTTCCCACAGCGCAGAGGGATCCCTGAGATACTGTTGGTTACATTTCCTGCCCCTCTACCCATTGTTTCAACCCCCTCTTCCTTGTCCATGGGTATAATTACTCCCTCTTGATTGGTTGTTGGTTCTTCCATCCTGGCAGAGCAGGCGCATCTCCTCTAAAAAATGTAGCCGTACAGGGGGGTCCTCATTTTCACTGCCAGTGATATCAGACTCTGAGCTGGATGGTACTTCACTGGCTGTATTCTCATTATCCCTAGGTGACACCATAGATCCAGCTTTGGTTTGTATTCTAAGGTGATCAAATTGACGGGAAAATGTATACACACAACCATTTTCATAATCTTCTTTATCCCTCAAAAATGTACGCTGTTTCCTTTGTTTAATTTCCTCTTCATAGGTTTAAGACTTGTGTCCATATTGTTTAAGTTTCTTTACTTCTTCACTTCCTTGTAGATGTGTTAAATTCCCTTCAATCTCAGTCCTTTTGGTCCAAAATCTTGCTATGATCACTAATGGCATATTTGATCAGTATTCTCAAAAAGGTATTGGAGCATCCATTTGTTGCATCCCCCTACTCTAGTATATGTAGTATATCAGGATCTTGTTCTTCAAACGAGAAGGTTGTGAGAATTCTGAGTCCTGGGAATTCTCCCCACATCGATGCAATTTTGTAAGGAGTGTTCCTCCCACCACTTACTAACTTCTTTTCTCTGAAGTTTTTCAAGTTCCTTTAAAAGGGAATTTTCGCTGTTGTCTGTCATTAGTGTCACACCAAGTTTGTTCTTATTGTTACCAACCTGTAATGTCTTGTTAAATAAGGTATTAGCTTGTCCCTTATGTGCCACCTCCTACTGGCTTGGGAACACATCTTTAATTGGATGTGAATCATTTTAAGACCGGACTATGGAAATGCAAAATAAAGAGACCTTTCATTTGCACAATTTAAAAGTGTTTACAGCCAACCGGTCAAAATGCTGCCCATACTTATCGTACATCCCATACTTTGTGAATGGTTGCATAATTTCTCTGAACACCCAGAGGTTTCGTGAACAGCATATACAGCTGAGTGTTTACAGAAGTACTCACCACTGCAGCGTTCTACCCCGCGCCGTCTGAAATGTCGGGTTAGCGCTGTCAAAAGTGGGGTTTCCTACCGCACCCCTCCTCACCTTGCGTTGTTCCAACAATGGATAAAGCAACCCGACCAGCAGCGGGACACTGGCACATAGATGGCGTACTGAGCCGCGCTCTCAAAATTCAATCTTGAAATAGGTGCAGACTCCGCGTTGTAGTGCTACAACGTGTATAAATCGTGTTCCAGGCGATGTAGTTACACAGGCAAAGTTGAGTCGCACTCCCAGAAAGCTTAATTTTCAAAATCAATGTAGTACTCTCCAGAGTCCAAATTAGAAGTTAAAATGTATTTTTATTCAAAATTGCATGAAATCCATAACTCCCAAAAAATGCAATAGAATGCGGCGGCAAAAAGACACGTATCTCAACGATCCCATTGCTTGATCACATAGCCTGCCCACACATACATTTAAATAACAAAGAAAAGGGAGGAGGTACAAGCACTATTGGTCACGCCTTGGTTGTCTCTGTTAGTCTTTTACATGTCATGTGACTTGTGGTAAAGGAAATCATGCAGTTCCTATTCTATAGCGGCCATTTCAATGGGAAGTTACGTTAGTCTCATTAGAACGTTAACATGGGTTGCCAACTTTAGAACTGTGTCACTGGGTGAGAAAAATACATATATCCAAACAACAAGTAACGGCAGGCGAATGCATTCCGGGTCACAGGATGCCACATCAGTAAAAAAAATACGACCAAGGGGAATGGCTTGTAACGTGTTTAATGGTTAAGCACAACATACAAGGGTACATGGAAAAAGGTTATGCATTTCACTCTCATAGAGCGCTTGATCACAAAATGGCAGCAGCAAAAAATACACACTGAAAGAGAGTGCTTAGTCCTTCCACCATGTCGATGACACGGTGTGATGTAAGGAGTACGACGTCCTTTCATCGCGGGATATTTTTTCACTGGGTGTTTTACTGCAAATTTCTTGTGGGGGTTAGAAAAATATATAAATTGGGTGTGGGTGTTCGGGAATAAATAAAAAATTGAAGGTGATGGGGGTTTGGGGGTGGAACTCCGTACAAAAATAAAACAAAATTGAGTTTTTTGGTAAAAAAGATTGGTAAAAGAAAACCCGCGAAAAAACATCCCGCGATGAAATGACCTTGAACCGATGTAAGGGTCAGTAGACGGAGCTCAGTGGCAGACATCTTTGAACATATTCAGACCGAAATGGACATAACAAATGATCGTTGGATTTTACCTAAACAGTGCATTTCTATGTAAAATAGAGGGTTAAATGAGCATACAATGACGGCATATAAATTCATGACGGGAGCATATTGAGAACCAAGCAAGGATATATATGCAAAGATAAAATTGATCAGTAAACATGGGAATCGTACACATGATATAAAAGTGCAAATGCAAGCAGCAATGTGGAACACCTGTTGGGAAATGGTAATAAAGTGCAAGTGCATACAATTATGCAAGCCTAAATGGCAATAAAATGCAAGCACAAACAACGCTATATAACCAATGGTGAGTCGAACAAGGTATCATTAAGGCGTCACCTTCCACACTAACCGATTGGCTAGTAAAGTGCTGCGTGCCCACAATAGTCCAAAATATGCTAATGAGAAGCCATCCATTAAAGTGCTGGTGCATAATGCAGGTTGCATTTAAAGCGCAAAGTGCAGTAGCAATCCTAACAATTCCAAGAAACAAATGAGAATACCACCTCTTTTAATGCCCCAAAACGACAAAACCCTAATAGGAATGCAACGGTAAAACGTAACTCATGGCTAGCAATGCACTGAGCACTACAAAGAGTAAGCCCCAGTTGGTGAACCCAAATTCAAAAACAGGACAAGAACTCAAAAGAACAAAATGAATATGAAATAATAAACCGCTGCCAAAAAAACACAATAGCACAACCAATAAAGAGTCAAAAAGTACACAAATCTCAATGATGCGATTGTGATGCGTTAGTGGAGTGCACACAATGACGTCAAAGAAAAACAAGATATGGAATAAAACTAGAACAGGAGAGAACACGTTCAGAATGGGGGCAAACATCATGACATCACATATGCAATTGCTCACTGGGTAAGTAAAACCCCTGAAAACAACCAAAAGACAACAAAGCTCAGTAAACGGAAAGTGGTAAAGCAATCTGCCCAAATAGAACTCACACCTTGATTAAACTCCTATAAAAGTGTAAAGTTCTTCATCTATGTTGTGCCCCGGCGGGACCTTAGTGTCCAGATCCAATATATATTTGGTCTCTAACTGGTGGTGCCGTAGTACTCGATCACCACCACTAGGATTCATAGCAAAATTAGCAACTCCCAAGAAGGAAAGCAGCTGTGCATCATTGGCATATATATATATATATATATATATATATATATATATATATATATATATATATATATATATACACGCACATACACTTGTGTATAATCATAATCCTATATATATATATATATATATATATATATATATATATGATACATTACTCACCGTAATTGTATTTCTGATGCTTCGTGACGTCCACTGTACCCATGATCCCTCACGCGTCTAGGACCCTCAGATTGTATTTTTTCTGACATGAGGTAGCATGAGGAGTAGCGCGAGTACAGATAATCCAAGCAAATAGATAGATAAGACTACAAGCATCCCTGCGCCTTCTCTCAGAGGGGAGGAAGGGTGGGTCGCATGTGAATCTAAGCAGATACAAGCATCAGAAATATGATTACGGTGAGTAATGTATCCCTTCTGAGGCTTGTGGAATCTGCTTAGATCACATGCTGTGCATAGATTAGCGAGCAGTGTTAGAAGAAGGAGGTGGGATGTGAGAAGGGTCATGAGCAAATAAATGTCTTAGAACCGCTTGTCGCACTTGAGTATCTTGGAATGGGTGTCAATGCAGTAGTGCTGAGTAAAAGTGTGAATAGAGCTCCAAGTAGCTGCTTTGCAAATGGTGTCAAGGGGTACATTTGCAATGAAAGCCCGAGTGGCCCCAATGACCCTTGTAGAGTGGGCTCTTGGTGTGAAGGTCAAAGTCTTTTCAGAAAGGGAGTAACACAGCTGGATGCAGTTAACAATCCACTTAGAGATGGCACCTTAAGAGACGCGATCTCGCTCTTTGCCTGTAGCTACGGAGACAAACAGTTGGTCTGTTTTCCTTAGCGGTCTGGTTTTGTTTACATAGTATAGGACCGCTCTACGCACATCTAGGGTGTGTAGTTTCACCTCAGTCGAGCTTTGTGGGTCTTGGAAGAAAGCCGGAAGCTCGATGGACTGGTTCACGTGGAATTTAGAAATAAACTTAGGTGAGAACCTAGGGCGTGTACGTAAAACCAGTTTATCTTTATGAACCGTAAAGAAAGGATCCTGCACTGACAGAGCCTGAATTTCACTGACCCTTCTTATAGATGTAATAGCTACTAAGAAGGCCGTTTTATAAGTCAGGTGTTTGAGACTGCTTTTATGCTTGGGGCCAAATGGGGGGCCCATGAGTTTAGATAGCACCACGTTAAGGTCCCATCATGGTGGTGTGTTTGAAATTGGAGGGTGAAGTCTCTTTACTCCTTCCATGAATGCTTTAATCACTGGTACTTTCCACCACAACACCTCGTTATGGGAGGTGGTATATGCTGACAGCGCTGCTAGGTGTACCTTTAATGAGTTAAAAACCAACCCTGTGTCCAGCAGGTGGAGCATGTATGTGACAATTGTGGAAGGAGTGCAATCAACTGGGTTGATTTGCTAATTCTGGCACCAGATAACGAATATCTTCCATTTGTCAAAGTGGCAGTGCCTCGTGTTAGGCTTCCTAAATTCTATTAGGATGCCCATACATCTCTGCGGTAAATTGAGATGTCCAAACGCTATGACCTCAGGAGCCATGCTGCCAGGTTCATTGAGTTGGGTTGAGGATGCACTTTCTGACCTTGTGGCTGGGACAGTAGGTTGAACCAGCCCGGGAGTTTGATGGGTTCGCACACCGCTAGTCTGCGTAAGTGTGGGAACTATGGTTGTCTCGCCCACATGGGAGCAACTAGGACGAGCATCATCGATTCTCTGTTCATCTTGTTGACAACCTTCCTGATGAGAGGTGTTGGTGGAAAAGCGTACGCAAACATCCCTGACCAGTTCATCCACAGGGCGTTCCCCTGGGAGTCTGGTTGGGGGAACCTGGATGCGAATCCTGGGCACTGTCTGTTTTCGCTTGTGGCGAATAGGTCTATAGTGGGGAAACCCCACTGAGAGAAGAGATCTTCTACGATATCTCTGTGTAGACACCATTCGTGTTCCTCTGGGAGGGGATCTCTGCTCAAAGCGTCCGCCAGAGAATTGAGATCCCCTGGAACATGTTGAGATGACAGGAAGATGTTCCGTCTGAGTGCCCATATCCAAATTTTCTGGACAAGCTTGGACAGATTTGGCGAACGAGTCCCTCCTTGCTTATTCAGGTAAAACATGGCTGCAGTGCTGTCCATCAGGATCTGCACTGACAGATTCAACAGGTAGGGCTCGAACGCCTGAAGCGCTTTGAATACTGCCAGAAGCTCTAGCAGATTGATATGATTTTTGGCCACTGAGTGAGACCAGAGACCCTGAGCTGTGTGGTGGAGATGGTGTTCTCCCCACCCCGATAGGCATACGTCCGTTGTGACTACCGCCTGTATCTCGGGATCGTAAAAGGGTTTCCCCTTGGACAGATTTTCTCTTGTCCACCAGTGAAGGCTTTGTACAAGCGTTGGCGAAACGACCACTAGATCGTCCCACTGACCACTTGCCTGAGACCACTGTTTCGCCAACCATTCATGCATGGGAGGCATACGCAGGCGCGCCTGGGAGACCAGGTAAATAATGACGCCATCATGCCCAGCAAATGTATTGCTTTGCGTACCGTTATCTGGCGACCGGCCTGATATTGTGTAATTTGCAGCAGTATATTCAGAATTCTTTCCTCTGATGGAAAGGCCAACCCCTCTTGAGTGTTTAGGACAGCTCCTAGGAACTGTTTGGAGGTGCTTGGCACCAGACTTGACTTTTTCTCATTTATGGAGAAACCTAATTCAAAGAGGAGGTCGATCGTTCTTTGAATGTTTGTTCTGCAAATTACTGTGGTCTCCCCCGTGATGAGCCAGTCGTCCAGGTAAGGGTACACTGGGATTGCCTCCCTGCATAGGTGTGCCGCAGCCACCGCCAGTACTTTGGTGAATACCCTTGGAGCCATGGCTATCCCGAAGGGCAGTACCTTGAACTGGTAGTGCTGACTGTCCACCTTGAAGCGCAAGTATCTTCTGTGCGCTGGGAACATGGAAATATGAAAATAGGCATCTTTCATGTCCAATGTTGCCATGTAATCCCCCTTTTTTAGGAGGGGGATTACCTCTTGGAGAGTAGTCATGTGAAATATTTGGGGCTTGGCATACTTGTTTGCAGGCCGTAAATCCAATACCGGTCGCATTGTCAAATCTTTTTTTGGCACAAGGAAGTAAGTTGAATAAATACCCTTGTTTACATGGAGTCCCGGGACGATTTCTATTGTGTCCTTTGCTAGAAGATTGGCGATCTCTTCGAGGAGGATCTTCTGGTGGTCTAATGAATGTACTTTTTGTCGTGGAGGGTGGTTTCGGGGACGCTCTAACAGTTCTATGTAGTATCCTGCGGACACTGAGGACAGCACCCATCTGTCTGATGCGATCCCTTCCCAAGCTTGGGTGAAGTTGGAAATGCGTCCCCCTACTGGAGATGCGTGAGAAGGGACCCTGAACGGAACGTCACTGTTTTGGGGAAGACGTGCCGCCGCCTCTATTGGGGCTGCCTCTACCCGTACCACGTCTTCTTTTGTTACCCCTGCCATAACCCTGGGTAGACTGCTGGTTGTTGTTGTTCCATGGTGTACCCTGCCCCTGGGAATAGTTGGAGCCTCTTTGGGAATTTTGGCTGCGTGGGCGATGAAAATTGCCATTCCCCCTTTGATTTGGGGGTTTGTTGGTTAACTGGCCCAGGGATTTGAGAGTCTCGTACTCATCCTTGGCTTTTGTTAGCGCGTCCTCTACCGCCTTGCCAAACAGTAGATCAGGCTCCACCGGATTGTCTATTAAAGATGCTTGTGTCTCGGGTTTGAACCCAGATTGTCTTAACCAAGCATGTCTTTTGATAACAGTGCTCTCTGCTATCAATCTGCCGGCGTTATCCGCGGCATCAAAGGTTGCTTTAAGGATGCAACCGGACACGGCTCTTCCCTCCGATGCAACCTGTGCCAACTGGCCTTTTAAAGGTTCCGGGGCGGAGTCGATGAGTGCCGCGACGTGTTCCCACTGGTGGCAGTTGTAACTCGCCAGTATGGTGGTGGAGTTGGCAATCCTTGCCTGGTAGGCGGAAGTGGAGGCTACCTTTCTACCCAAACCATAGATCTTTTTGCTCTCCTTGTTGGGGGGAGCTTCAGACGATGATAGGGGCATTCCTGCCCTCTTTCGGGTGTTTGTCACTACCAGGGAGTTCGGTTTCAGTTGCCCCCTTATGTACAGTGGGTCCGACTGGGCTGCCCTGAATAGTTTTTCTATCCTGGGGTTTACCGCCCTGGTGAAGTTGGGATTTTGAAGGGAAGGGTCTATTCTCCTCTGTATAGATTTGAGAATAGGGATGGCCTGGGCAACAGGTCTCCTTTCTCCCACTAGCTCCTCGGCAAAATCCCTCTCTTCCTGTGCTCCCAGGTTATCTATGCGGAAGTGTTCTGCCGCTCTGGACAACACCCCATTCAGGAGAGGTTGGTTGTCGACCGGGGAGTCGGTAACCGGAGGTTCTTTGTCTACTGGGGAGTCTACCCTGTAGGTTTCTGGGTCATCCTCATCCTCCTCTTGGTACTCGTCATCCCCATAGTAGGCCATCCCAGTTTGGTCTACCAACGTGCCCAAATCTGGATCCTCAATAAAAAGTGGATCCTCATTATATTGAGAGTAAGGCTGTATACAGAAGGGGTCCGAAGACCGACTTTGTGTTGGTGCTTCAACCCGGGATTTCTTACTTGGGAGTACGGGGTCCCTAGACCCTGAGGGTGTAGCCCCATCAGGGGTATAGGAGAGGAAGTGCTCAGGATTCTTGGCATAGAAGTCTGCCAGGGATGACATCCTAGACATAACTCTGTCTATGTCCTCACTAGACCATTCCTTAGAGCTGGGGATTACTCTTTCCTGGGAGAGTTTCCCTGTTCTTTCCTGACTGGACCTATGGCCTTGTGCAGGGGTCTTGGGTAAATTAACAGAAGACTGTGACCTGTGACTGTGACCTGTCCGTCTGTTTCTGTGGTGTAGAAGACTGTGACTTGTCTGCCTGTTTCTGTGGTGTAGAGGAAGGTTGAGAGTGCTTCTTCTGCTGTTTTCCCCCCTCCCTTTCGACGTCTGGCGTCGAGATTCGGGGGTAGTGTCCCTATATCTAGAGTGTGGAGGTTGGGACTCGGGAGCAGCCATCACGCGGTCTGCTGACGCCGACTCCTGGAGTGCGGCCTGGGGATAGAGATCGGCTTCGTCTTCCGACGATCGAACCTCCGTTACCTTAGGGAGCGAGGCACTTTTGGCAACAGTGGATGGTTGCCTGGTGTCATGCAGCGATCTTGATCGAGAACGCCCAGAGGACACCGATTCAGTGGACCGTTCTCTGTGTGCCTCTTTCCGAGAACTCGACGTGTGCATCGAGTCTCGGTTGGACTTCGCGTGTTTAGTGGAAGTGCTGTGGGTAGCGCTCGTGTCGCTGGGGGTTTTCTCCCTAGCTGCCCTGCCGGACAACCTTCTGAGGTCGGGGACTTGCGCTTGGCTGTCTCTCAACGCCACGTTGACCTCGCCGTCCGAAAGTACGGCGTTGCTGCCATCACTGAAGGCGCCCTCCGCTGCCATGACCTCTTGTCGCCTGGCATGGTGGGCCCAACGTTTGATCGAACGGTCCTTTAGGGTCTTCGATTTAAACCGACTACACGCTCTGCAGTTCGCCTCAGGGTGGTCCCTCGGCAAGCAGAGGTTACACGTGGCGTGTCTGTCAACCCAAGGGTACTTGCGGTTGCACTTGGGGCAAAATTGGAAAGGGGTACCCTCCATACACACCCTGTGGCAGCGGGCTAGTGTGTGTAGGAATATATAATGGCGGAAAAAAACAATCTGAGGGTCCTAAACGCGTGAGGGATCATGGGTACAGTGGACGTCACACTAGTGATAGTATTACTGGCACGCCCTGTGTCGACGCCCATTTTCGAGTTTCGAAAACCAAACTGTAATACTCTGCAGCTTCCACTAGATGTCGGCCTATGCACAGCATGTGATCTAAGCAGATTCCACAAGCCTCAGAAATATATATATATACATATATATATATGCTAAGTTTAAGGATGATTCCAAAAATCTTCCACCTAAGACATGAAAGCAGAATGAGCCATTTCAGCCAAGTCACTCACAGCACAGCACCACCCAGTAGACATTGCTGGGTTTTCACCTCCAGTTCAGAGCCAGATAGGCAACGCATTGTGGGTAGGATTGTCTCGGGAGGATATCTCAGCAGCAACGTGCTGGCCTTGGAAGCAAGACAACACAGAGCAATACAAGTTCGATCCCCGGGTACGCGCTTAGAAACCTCTGGGTATTAGGTGCGTTATAAATCACCTATCATATCATATGCCAATTTGCTCAAATGTCAAGCAGGTTTCCTGTCCACACGAATCTCTCCTGTGGCTGAGAACCGTTTCTTTTGTAGCTAAGATTATTGATGAAGATGTGTAAAAAATGTTCTAGTAACACTCAGATCATTGAGGTCAATGCCTTGGTATCTTTCAGGATTGACTACTGTAATGCAGTTAATCTAGGCCTCCCTTATACATTCCAGGAAGTCCGCAATCTACCTCCCATATGTTATAGCATCTGCCCACCAGTAGCCATGTCTCCACAGCTCTCCACCAATCGGGTTGTATGTGATTTCATCGTTTTCTTTTCCAGCGAGGAAGAATTCATCGATTTTGTACAATAAATGCTATAGGACATTTTTCTGAAAATGTATGCAGGGGGAGACACACCACAACTCCCCCAAGCCAAGCCTCCTCTCTTTATTATTACTCTATTCCCCCCCCAAAATACATTTGCAGTAAAATGTTGTGGAAACAATTCTACGAATTCTCCCTCGATGGAAAGATTTGCGATGGAATCTGCCTATCCCCAACAATCACACTAGTTACTGGTGAGGCATAGCTCTCAACCTTTTGAGGACTCCGGACGGGTGAAAACACTTGATTTTGTTCCTTGTGGGTGCAAGTCCATTGACTTAAATGGGCGTATAAGGAGCTTGACAGGAGTGCAATCTGCTTGCAAAGCAGGTGAAGACCACCAAAAGCATGCAAGTTGAGGGGTATAGGTGAGTGTAATGCTTGTGCAAAATGCGAGCTAAAACAACATGGCATCGGTGCGCAGCCATTTTGGACACTCATCTCCCATCACTGTAATAAATGCCTGCGCCTCCGCGGGCCTCGTAAAACAAAGAAGCATTTCAGTAGTGAAAGTAGAGCAAGGTCATGCACCTACATAAATCTTGTTGCCGAATGGACCTGCTGCGGAGAATAGTTATTGTATTGTCCACTGAAGGACGAATACGGGGAGGGAGTCGGAGCGTCCTGCAGGTGCATGATAAGGGGTTCTGGGAATGAATGCAAGGGGAGGGGCGCTGGGGTTTTTCCACTTCTGACTAGTTTGTTCCACACTCTGTCCCTTCCACTTGTGATCTGCTCTTCGGTCGAGGGTAAGCACAACAGAGAAGGGCGGGGATATGCCCCCATAAAGAAGAGGGCATTCTGTGGCAAAGTTAGTTAGAACTTGGACCCCCGGGTGATGCAGTCTCGCTGAGGGGGAGGATGCACTGACTCAGACCCCGTTAGCATGAGTGATCTCTCCGCCTACCTGTTCTGGGACTAAGCAGTGTCGTAGTGGCCAAGATGAAGGTGTATTCTGCATCCTTACTAATGGTGAAACCATTTATAGCTGTTTTTATATATCTAATTGTATGTCTGTAGATGTATGCTAAGTCTATATATATATATATGTATATATATATATCTATAAAATACATTTTGTATGAATAAAGGGCCTATAACTAGCCATTTTCAGTTTCATCACAACGATTAGTATAAGTGTGATTTTGTGACTATGTGAGTACAATAACTTGTTTTGGCAGTGACCGGGGAAACATATATGTATGGGCTCCCCTCACGTGGCCGGGCAAAAGCAAAACAGTGAGTTCAAATTCAAGGCACTTTGGCGCACAAAGCCATCTATGGCTACAAACCAGCCTTCTTGACCCATTACTTCAACCCGCTGCTTTTAGGTGAGCTCGTACTGAAGTATGTTGATTTTTCTGCCAAGTATCCAGACTACGGAACTGCTTACCCATAGGCTTAAGGGACACACCTGACCTATTAAAAGTTTTGAAAGCTTTTGAACATCTGGCTTGATCCGATCTGGTATGTTTATTGATTTCTTCTATTGTTTCTCCCAGTTGTGTCTCCCACTTACCCAGCGTCAAGATGCCGAAAGGTGTACGTAAACTTTATAAATGGTAAATAGGTAGAAATGCCGATTAAAGCAATTGGTGGGTTGAGAAAAAAGGGTCGGCCGAGACGGTTTGGTGAAATTCCAGCATGTGTTGAGAGCCTTGCAGCCTTGATGTGGCACGTTCTCGTTATTAAATGGGCGTTGCCACTCTGGCTGATTAACTGTGGCTCTGGGTCAGCATTACAGAAAACCCCAACCAGCTGTTTGTAGCCTAGAGGAGTCGGCTGGTCACCAACAGCTACTTTTGATTGGCCTGGTCAGCTGGTGCCATACAAAACACACGTATGAATGTGACATTAACTGTGTGTGTGCTTCAGAATATGCACCTCGAGCATTGAAGCATATCTTGAAGATATTGACAGGATAATGGGTTCTATGCATAGTTGCCAACATGATTCACTCCAGTCTCTAGGTGCTCAGCCAGTCCTGATTTTTGGGTGCTTTCTGGGACTTGCAGTCAGTCTTATAATGGGAAAAGCAAAAGTACAAGTCCCAGAAAGCAAAGGAAAAAAAAGCTGTTGTGGCGCGGAGGTCACACAAGCGACCAAGCTTGTCAAAGAAAAACCAATGACCAATATGAAGCAATAAAGAAGGGGGAGAGTCTATGACCCCCTCCAGTTACCCTCTGTTTGGCAAACGGCAGGGGTACATTACAGCCAAAAAACGGCACTTCTTGCAGGCCAAGCCATGGGTCACCCGCACAGTCGCGCAATGTTTACTGACACGAAGAAAATGGTTGCGACGTGCCTAATACGAACAATGGAGAAAGGGGGACCCCGGGGGGAACGCAAAGCGTTTCCCCCCGGGGAGTTTTTGGCGCTGCACACGGCCAGCGAGTGGCCGTGGGGGCAGAGCGCCTCCCGGGGGTATTTAAGGGTTCAGGGAAGGTTCGGGATGCAGGCGACGGTTAGAACTTAGTGATTGTGAAGTCCTGTCGACTGCTCCCGAGCCTTCCCTGTAGCTGGGCCTAGGGCGTGTGTTCGAGGTAGGGACTAGCAGGGTTGTGGAGGTGGGGGGCTTGGTTATAAGGGCAGAGGGAGGGTGTCGGCGGCGGCGCCTGAATTTAAATAAATAAATAAATAAATAAATAGAAAGAGGGTGGTGTCGCGGGTACCGTACATAAGGTACCCCCCCCCTCTTACCGGAGCCACCGTCAGCGGGTTGGGTACATCAGGGCGGGCGGTTCGGGGCCATTTGCGGCTGCAGTTTCTTTTTTTTGTGAGGGAGCTGGGTGGGCATCCCTCGCCGGCCGTAGTGTGGGCCCGGAGGGTTCTGCATTGCTGTTGCCGGTCCCGTTGCGCGTTCGTGTGGGGACGCAGTGTGTCGGGTGGGGGGAGCCGTTGGTGGTGAGCCCGCGTGTGCTAGGCTTCTGGTCCCTCGCGTGCGGTGTCGGCGTGCAGCAGGGAGGGGGCAGAGCGGCCCTCTTAAAGGGACCGCTCCCCCTGTTCCTGTTTCCATTTGGAATAATAATTGGGGTGGAGGGTGGGGGGGCCCTGCGGGGGTGTTCTGAGTGAAGTAGCCCGTTAAGAGAGTGGGAAAAAGGGGGGGGCTATCCAGGTGCAGGGGGTGGTTGGCTAAGTGGTTTTTTTTTTTTTTTTAAAAACGAATTTTATTAAATAAGTAGGTTTAAAAAAAAAAAATGCTAGTTTCAAAGTTAGTAGTTGTCATTTGAGGGATAGGTCCACGGGTAGTTTTGGCTCGGGGGCTTAGGTTTGCTAGGTTCATTTTCAGGGGGCATATATATTGTAGTGCACAACCAGATTAGTAGTGCACGATGGTGGGCCAGGGAGCCAGCAATAAGGGTCTGGTTGATGCTAAGGCTCTGAGGGAGGCTTTGGAAATAATTAGTATGGCATCTAGGGCCCAGTGGAAGGGGGCAGTGGGGGAGGTCACCGGCGGAGAGGTCACAGGGGACGGGGAGATAAGTGGTGGTAGGCCACACCGTAGAGCAGTGGCAGATAGGGCTCTCACGGCAGTGGTGGCTTGCACCCCATCGGCGGGGAGAGGGGAGGTTTGGGAAACTAGGGGCAGGAAGTTGAGGAAAGAGATAATCAGGAGGGCGTCAGGGGGAGAAATGATTTCGGGTCATGAGGTGGCTCAAAGGAATAAGAGTGGAGCCAGTGAAGGGGTGCAGAGGGGGGTGACAGGGCAAAGTGGAAGAGGGGGTAAATACCTGCAGAAGAGTGCAGGTGGGAGAAGGAGGGAGAGGTCACCGTCATTTGAGGAGGTTAGAGTGGGGCGCGGAACGGCCCCCCCGGGTAGGAGGAGTGAGGGTGGTGGGCGCTGCGCAGCCCCCGCTGGTCAGGTGGAGGTAAAGGGTTTCAGTACAGCCCCTCCTCGGTCAGCGCAAGGAGAGCCTAGAGGGCGCAGCACAGCCCCTAGCAATGGGGATTCCAGGGTGGAGGACGGAACGCCTCGCCCGAGAGAAGAGGACCAGGCAGGGGTTTCCACAACCCCGCCGAGAAGACGTCAAAGGAGTGTCGGGGCGTATTTAAGGGGTGATGAAGTTGGATGGGAGGAATATGTGGGGCAATGGGAAGGGGAAGATTATAGGGCGGAAAGGGAAAGGGGGGAGGAGAGTAGAAGTTTGAGGTGGGATATGGAAAGGGAAGTGCAGGGTGGAAGGGGTCAGGGGAACTATTGGCTGGGTGAGAGTGGTGACATGTTTTGTCCCCGCAGTAGGAGCCCTCTAAGAAAGGAGAGGAGGAGCATCGGTGTGGACACCAGACCACAGGCAGCAGGTGTGGAAAGAGGTGAGCGGGAAAGCGAATGGTCATCTGCATGGCAGAGAGGGGTCACAAGAAGGGGGACAGGGGATGAAGGGTCTGGACTGCAAGGTGTAAGGAAAGAAGTTGGTGTGCAGGCCATTGGAGCCGCAGGGGCTGGGAAGAGCATTTGCTCAGTGGAGGTCCAAACGGAGAAGGTGGTGGAGCCATTGGTGCTCGAAGTGCAAGCTGGAAAAGATAAGGAGGTTGAAGTGAAAGGAAAAGAAAAAAAATTGCCATACATGGGGATAACAAAACCATTAGGGGCGCACTTGATGGCAGCGACCAGGGAGAAAATTCAGGCGGGGGAATTTGTGGATATCTTTAAATTGCTCCATAGGGAAGTGAGAGCAAAGGAGGGGTCTAAGGAGGAAGAGAGGGAACTGGCTTCACGCCCAAGGGTCCCGGTGACTATTGAGAATTGGACGTCGGCGTTTATCATTTATGCCAGTGTGTATTGTGAAAAATTCCCGGAGCGTTGCGTGGCCCTGCTTAAATATATTGATGTAATAAGGAAGGCTTTCACGAGTTTTGGGGGCTTTGCCTGGGTAAGGTATGATGAGGAATTCAGAGCGAGAATGGCAGAGGACAGTCAGGCGGTCTGGGGGGAGATAGACATGGATCTCTGGCTGCAATGGATGGCCCCAACGAGGCCTGCCCCGACATTGCACACAGCAAGTGGGCTGCCCGTGCCTTTCCGGCCCTTTCTTGGTCGCCCCGCCCATGAGGGGGTGGGGGGAGGAGGCAGAGGAAAGCCCTCGACAGCATGTTGGACGTTCAATAAAGAAGGCTGCACGAGGTGGATGTGCAAATTTAAACACGAGTGCAGCAGGTGTGCGGGTCGGCATCCGGTTACAGATTGTTTTCAGGCAGGGGACAGTGGGTCAGGGCGAGGAGCGGTGCAAGTAGGTGGGGGGGAAGGACTGCATGCCAGGTAAATTGGGGTGTGCTGGTAGGTCGGGCTCAGTTTATCGTAAAAGGAGGGGGGGCGCAAGGTTTGATGAAAGGTTTTTGGGGGCAATTTAAAGGGGGTAGGAGAAGGGTGAGGAGGAAGACGCGTAGGTAGGGGAGGGCCGCAGGGGGGATGTAACGGTGGAAATTGTTAAGGGGTGGTAGCTGTCGTTTGGAGGGCAGGGACGACGGTGGTGAAGCCCTCACGCTTGCCGCACGACAAGGTGAGTAGGTTTCAGGCTGCATGGACGGAGGTACGGGAGTGCCTCTGGTGCAGCAAGGGGAAGTGATGAGATGGGTCTGCATGGACGGGGGGTGCACTAGGGCCCCTGGTGCAGCTGGGGGGAAAAAAGTGGAGCAACGAAGCAAGGTGCTGGAAGAGGAATTTATGTGGAATGGACTGCATGGACGGGGGCGCAGGTTTGGCCCCTGGTGCAGCGGTGGAGAGGAGTAAGGAAGAAAAGGGGCCTGCATGGACGGGGGTGCACTAGGGCCCCTGGTGCAGGTGGGGAAACAGGTGGTACTGGATGCAAGGAGCTTGAAAATTAGTTATATGGAAGGGACTGCATGGACGGGGGTGCAGGTTTGGCCCCTGGTGCAGTGGCGAGAGGAGTAATAAACTAAACTAAAGGGCCTGCATGGACGGGGGTGCACGTGGGCCCCCGGTGCAGGGGGGGCAACGCAGGACTGTAAAGCAAGACACTGGGCACAACAAGTTGAACAAATGGTTTATTGCTTGTAGGGGAACTGTTTGCGACTTGTTTTACGTGGTTATTCTTTGGGGCTTTCAGGGTTTCTGAGTTGGTCGGGGGAAAAGGAGGGGTAGGGGGGCTGCAATGGGAAGATGTTCAAATTACAGAAGAAGGTTTAGACATCAAGATTAAAAGGTCCAAGACGGATCAGAAGGAAGGGGCTCTTGGGTTCTGCTGGGTCGAGGGAGCAAGGTTTTATGCCCAGTTCAGGCAGGCAAGGTGTGGAAGGAGCACTGTGGGGTTAAGACAGGCTTGGTTTTCAGCATGCGGATGGATCGCCGGTTTCTGCGGCCCAGGTGCTAGGGGTATTGCGGAAGGCGCTGGTGGCAGTGGGAGAAAAGGCTGAGGATTTTGGGACTCATTCCTTTAGGATGGGCGCAGCATCTTAGGGTACCGGGCTGGGTTTTTTCAGAAGACAAGGGAAAAGATTGGGGCGTTGGAGGTCTGGGAAATACAAGGGGTACGTCAGGGAGTTTGATAAAGGGGAATGTTGAAGAAAGGTGGAGTAGGACGTTGTGGGCCAACTGTTGTTGTTGAAATATTTTTGACTTGTCAGTGATTTTGTAATTTCTTTTTCAGATGCTGCGCGAAAGAAGGGGGAGTTGGCGCAAGTTTGGATTGTTGGCCATTCAATTGTTAAGTAGGCTGGCAAAGAGGTGGAGAAAAGGGTGTTTGGAAGGCAACTGGGGTGCAGTTACAAGGAAGTGGTGGTGAGTGGCACGGGTTGGAGGGCCTGCAGTGGGATCAGCTGCTTCCTATATTGGCAGGGATGAGGGAACGCTATGGGGTTCCAGAGGTGGTGATTATGCATGCAGGAGAGAATGACCTGGTGAGAGATACGGGGGTGGCGCTGCTAAAGAAAATGAAGAGGGACTTAGTGTGTGTGCGGGAAATGTGGCCTCAAGCAGTGGTGGTGTGGACTACGTTGTTGCCGAGAAGAGTTTGGAAGGGAGCGAAAAGTGAGGGAGCAATAGAGCGGGCCAGGAAGGGAATAAACAGAGAAATGGTAAAATGTGCCTCGGTGGCGGTGCAGGTCATGGACCATAAGGAAATAACATATGAGGGTCTCCTTATCTTTAGAGAGGATGGGGTACACTTGTCCGTGTATGGGAATAATCACTACCTGGCGGACTTGGGTTCTTGGCTGGGAGACTGGGTAAAAAGTTGGAGGTAGAAAAAATTGGGGGGGGCAGAGAGAACTCCTCGGGGGAGGGTTTTTCTGGTGCCGGGGGCATGGCCCCTTTTGATGTGGGGGGAGGGAAGCACAATGGGGGAATGACACGGGAAAGGATGGGGTGGCGCTGTTTGCACAAGCAGGTCACCCCGGGGGAACAGGTATTGAGCCTGGAGAGGCATGGCACCTGGGAGAAAGCGGGACGCCTGGAAAGGGGGCAAGGAGACGGTAGAGTCCAAGGGATAATTAGGGAGGAAATGGGTTATTTAATTATTTAATTGTTGGGGGAAAATGAAAATGTTTAATTTATTTAATTGGTTGTTAAAATATTTCTTTAGTTTGTTAGGCCATGGAGCCAGTTAAGCGTTTTGATTGTAAGCTTTGGCCTGTCACGTTAAAGAGACCTTTTCCACTTTTAAATGAGTCTGGGTTTTTGTGCAGTAAGCCAAAAAGGGGGAGAGGGCTATAAAACAACCAGGGTAGCAAAGAGCCTGTGAAACTTTATTCGCTGGTCAATTGTAGTGAAAAGTGATATATCTACCCTGGTAAATAAACCTGAAGCCTTTTGTATTCTGCACAGAATGCTAGTGGCCTCTGTTATTTAGGTTTAGAATGTACCAAGTCTGAAATCTAGAATTGGTTGTGGCACCACCTAAGTGGCAGAGTGCCAAGGTCATAAACTCCTGCGAGTCCTCTGCACCTCACCCCCTCCTTCCTCCCGTGCAATGAGAAAGGGTAGAGGGGTATAACTCTCCACCAACTCGCGCATTCCATTCTGGAAAGGAAGGAGGCGGGCCCGTTCTGGCATGATGTCGCTCACGTACCCCGGGTCACGTACGCTCCTAGAAGGTTCCGACAGAGTGTGACTTGACGGCACGTGTTGCTGTTCCTCGCACAGCTGAATAGAGAGAGATTTAGACTCCTGATGTTTCAGTGAAAAATATTGCTATTTTTCACAGTCTCCCGCCTAAAATAACTGTAGCCCAAATGCATTCCTATGGGAAAAGGTACGTCTCCCGATTTCCCTGCGTCGGTATATTGACATGTATGTGTCCGGGCGAGAGCCTTTCTGCAGCACTGGGTCATGTTTCAGGTGTGGGGCCTCCTGCTCCCGTGTTAGGACTCGCCCAAAACGTCCTCCCCTTACGCCGACAAACATCTTCAGATCGTGCGCACTCTCGTCCAGTCCATGCGCCACCCCACCCCCCACGCTCTTGCCCTTCTCCTGCCCCCCACCCCACACCCAAGGACAACACCTTCATCTTGGCAACCTGAGGCAACCCAGGCTGCAGAAATAGAAATACAAGCTTCTCTTGGGAGATGAGGGGTGGTGGGGGCAACGGGCTCAAGTCCTAAAAAGAAAAGTGTGTGTGGGGCGAGGGGACAGACTGACTTACGCAATGGGAAGTGACGTCACAGGTATTGAAAATATCCTAAAGTGAAATACGCAATGTTCATTGAATTCGTCCTTCCTAATTGAAGAAAGTACACAGCACAAATGAGCATTTGCCAAGACAACGGATTTTCCTATAACATTGCTGGCTAATTATAAAAGGTGCACACCTTTTATGCCTAAGAATCTACAAGACAATATGTCCTGCATAGCAAGAGCCTCACGTAGGTCGCAATCCCGTCTGCGTCACTGTTTACCTCCAGGGGTTGCTTTCTTTTAAAACGAGGTTGGCGCCCTGTGAAAAAAAATGGGCGGCTGCCATCCACCCCCATGTCCCCTCAACCTCTGCCCTGGGGAAAAATAAAGACTACGTGGAAAAACTAAACAGTGTTGAAAATATAGAATCACTTTTCTCAATTTAATGCCATAAGCGAATACCAGCAAACACCACTCACTGCAAGTATTTGCCAACATCCCAGAATGCTTAGCAGCCAAGCTATGGGAACCATCGAGGACTCTATCCCGCGCAGCATTGCCAAGAGACTAGGGTGACCAGATTTTGAAAATAAAAAACTGGGACAGGCCCCTGACATAGAAGTAGGACTACAGCTTCAACAGTGAAACTGTAGTCCTACTTGTATGTGGGTGGCCTGCCCCGTGTCATGTTGCAGCTCCGGGGTCCCGAGGCTATTTTAAGTTCCCCGTAAACCGGGAAGGTATCCACCCGATCCCCAAATCCTGTGACAGGGTTTTGAAACTGACAGAAGTCTCGGGACCCCTGGATGGAGGTGCAAATACCCGGACAGTCCCGGCAAAACCGGAACGTCTGGTCACCCTACAAGAGACCCTTGTGTCCCGGGCTCAGGTGCTCTACCCCGACCATAAACATGGGGAGGACGGGCAACATATTGACCTGGGGAGTGAGTACACATCTGCAGTGGCCATGCCCTACGTTTTTGCCGGGACAGTCCTGGAATTAGGCCCTCTATGGACTTAAGTAAAGATATTCAAATATAAAATAAAAAATCAAAAGTAACTAGGTCAACGTATCATGCAATCCGTTCTTTTTTTTGGGAAATCCATGGTTCTTTTTTATGAATTTAATGTAAGCAATTGTACTGATATGCTTTTATAAAATGTATGCAGTGACCATACCTTATTAGAAATTGTTGCAAAATAAAATCTGTATTGTAATGTCCCTTCAAGTAAGAAAACATCCTCATTCCAGAATGTCTTCAACCAATGTTTTGACTCTAAACATGGCTGACAGCGAAGCCTACTGGCGTGGAGCAGCACCGTCGCTCACTGTTTTTCGTTACATTACTGTAACAGTAAATCAGGTCGTGAAAGTGAGTTAAGGAGCCCCGGCAGGCAGAGTCCCGCCTCAAGGGCAATATTTGGAGATTAAGGGGCTGAGCCATGCTTAGCCCGAGCCAATTTAAAGCCGTGCCCCAACTGATGCATTCTCAAATATGCATATATAGTAGAAAGGATCCACATTACTTTCCTTTTATAATATGGGGACAGGATGCAAGCTATCATACAGTTATTTTTCTGGTTTCTTAGAGACTCGGGCTCCAGGGAACCTCCCGCATGGCAAAAGTAGTAAAATAATTTCATTAGGATAATATACATTTGTTGAAATGAAAACGCTGGGATTTGAGCCCAGGTTTCCTGGTGTTTCAGTTTGCAATTTGACAGGATGCTATGTGTCTCCTCACATCCCATCTCATCTTTAGTTTTAAATCAATGTTAAGAGGCGGTGGAGTTTGAGAATCCATAGGTAGAGCCGAGCCTGGGTGTCTAGTTTCGCTCTAAGAGCAAAACATGAGCTAATACAGCGAAAGACCCATTACCTGGCCTCCTGCGCCCAACCTACAACAACAAACCTAGCGCCCTGTCTATCCACCCCTTGCTAGGCATCCTGCCTCCCCACGACACATCTGGCATCCTGCCTCCTTACCACTATATACATGTTTACTATTATCATTATTTCTGGAGTAACAATATAGATAATAAACCTTGGGACGAATCCTTAGATGTTCCAACGGGGAGCCCCTTCCCATGATGACAGGGAGGTGAGGGCGCTACTCGATAGTTCCCCTGGGGGTGGTACACAGGTGAGGGATCTCATGGGGAGAGGCTCCCTCCCTGGGGATAAGGACGGCCCTCTAGGCACGAAATCCCTCACCCAATACTCTACACACCTCCATCACCCCAAGATCATCCCTAACCAACCCATGTATATGTGTAGGACCATGGAGTTAAAATCTACTGAGACTAAAAGTCTACTTAGGGAGACTTGTCTGATAAATACTGAGACGAGGAGGAGGTGCAGAGTAATCAAGAACACCTGTGTGGAACAAAGATGAACGTTCTAGTCTTCTGCGGGGGAGTGTGCAACCAAGTAACCAGTTATCTAACAATAAAAGAGAAGAAGGGCTAAAGAAAGGAGAAGGAAAACGCGGATCGGGAAGCCACAAGGAAGCAGTCAGCAAAGAGGTGTCCTATCCAGTTGCGGATAGCAGCCGGCGACCAGCGCAAGAGTGGACAGCTCAGAATGGTAACCGTGCAGAAGCAAAGCAAGGTGGGAAGACGCTGAAGTAGAAGTAGAAGGCAAACCCAATCCCCAAGCCAGGAAGGCACACCAGCATCAAGATTGCAGCAAAGACCAGCCCATGGAGCCGCAGAGGGGCACCACAATCCCTGGAAGTCCTGGCGACGTATCTAAACCCTGGGAGGGGCAAGGGGAGATAGGAATGAGCTGGAGGTGATGGAAAGGCAACGCACAGGCTAGGGTGGTTCTCCCGAGACCCAGTAACAACAGGAAAGTTATTGGGAACATACAGAGACAGGTCTGGGGCCCACACCCACGAGGAAAGAGTAATAAGCGGCATCTTCTTCATGGCAGTACTTGGCAGGTGAATGAACTAAGTCTGCCAGAACTAAACCATAGAGAAACACAATGATCTCTGCCCTGAGGGATTTTTCAGAAAATCACACTAAATTGTTTGCAAAAAAACAGGAATTGGAGTCACAATCCTCTATAAAAACATGTTGCAAGAGGTAAAGAAATCGCTTCAAATTCATAAAGGCGCAGATAGATTACATCTGAAATGTGATCTGAATCACACAATTTTGGTTGATGTTCTAGTGGTTTATCATCCACCATCTTCCCCATTGTAGTTTTTGACTGATTTCATTGTCTTAATAACTCAGCTTACCCCCTTCTGCTCTCGGCTAATCATTTTAGGGGATTTACATTTTTGGTTGGACGGCACCAATAGCGGCTGCTCAGAAGTTCTTCCTGACTATCGGTGATCTAGGCTTCCAACATCGGTGTCCTCGCCTGGTCCCATAGCAGGCCATGCGGTTGGCTGTCTATTTGACTGTTCTGGCTGGTTTTTCTTCTGAGGATGGATGGAGAAGGAATCCCTTTCTGATTGAATGCCTCTAGTAATAGCAATTTGAGGGGATTGGGTCCTCCGATGTATCCCATATCTATGACAGTAATCACCACAGCTGTGCTGCTTCGAAATATCTTTCGGCGTCTGCGTCCTGCGTCAATGACGTCGATACGCTGTCCTCGAGGGCCTCCGTCGAGCCAACATCACCGGATGTTATAAGTAGGATGCATGACGCCCGTAGCCTCAGTTCCGTTTTTTCCGTGAACGTGTTCGCTACAGAGATCTTGGCGTGCCTCAGTTCTACTGAATCCTGTTCTTTCGGTTCTTCGAACCTGTTTGTTTGTGTATTGAAATGATATCTTCGGCTTCTTCCACCCCGCGGTCGGGTTTTAAGAAGTGTCGGATGTGCGGGTCCAAGATGTCGTTGACTGACATGCACGACGCTTGCCTCTGATGCCTCGGGGAAGACCACGATACGGATGACTGTGTCGACTGCCAGTCGCTTACATCGAAGGCCTTGCGGGAGCGTAAGAAGAAGCTGTCGGTGGGTAAGGTGGCCAAGCCCCGGAAGTAACGATCCACTGGACTTTCGATGGACGATTCGAGGGGCGTCTCTCCGCATCGTCGTCATGAGTCCACGGGGTCTCGGTCCAGGAGTCGGTCTCGCCATTCCTCTGCCTCTTCGAGGCACTCACGGAGCGCCGTCACAGGTCGCCTTCCTCGTCCTCATCCGAGGACTCCGCTAGTCGGTGGGTTGCTTGTCCCAACAAGCATTCCACTCTGGAGGAATGGGATTCCTTCACAAAGGAGATGATGGGGATTTTTCAATTGCAGGGCTCCGGTCCGTCCGCGCCGTCGAAGGACGCCGGCCGTGACCGTGCTAGAGACACCACTCGTATGCCTTTGGGCTCGAGCGGTTGTCGCGACCACTGGGGGCCTTCGAGGTCCCAGTCGGACAAGGATGGTCACTCTAGACGTGCCCGTTCTAGGTCCCGGTCCTCGACACACTCGAGACCGCGTGAGCCTGTGAAGTCTTCGAGGAAGACATCGACGCCTTTGGCGCCGAGGTCGTCAAGGGACTCTCTCGAGGCTCCACCTCCGAGGAAGTCGTCAACGCCATCGGCGCCCAGGCTGTCGAAGGACACGCTCGGGGCTCTGCCCTCGAGGCCTGTGTCGACGCCGTCGAAGTTGTCGGCACCTCGCTCGCCGTCAACGCTGATTCCGTTGACGCCCTCAACGCCTTTCGAGGCTGCTTTGTCAGAGGTACCCTGTGGCACGGTGGAACCCCCCGAAAGGCTCTGGCCAAGGCTAAGAATGTCTTTGTCCCTTTTTCTGTGCCCTCTTTCCAACCTCTGGATTATATTTCTGAGGGGGATGAGGTATCTGAGGAAGGTTTGGTGCCTGAGGAGGTGCCTGACAAGATTTTGTCTGGTCACAGCCAGATTGAAGACCTGCGTCAGTCACTGCACGACGCCAGTGGTCTGGACACCTCTCCGGAGGTGGAGTTCTGTCAGCCTGAGCCTGGCACCCATGCCGAGTCCTCTTACCGGCGCCTTATGTGGAGGGTCACGGAATACTTGGGGTGGTCTGCGCCACCTGTGGATTTTCTGCAGCATGACCTAACGGACATCCTCGACCAAGGTGCTCCAACTGACCCGGTACTGCCATTCCAT
Source organism: Ambystoma mexicanum (assembly GCF_040938575.1). Taxonomy (NCBI): domain Eukaryota; kingdom Metazoa; phylum Chordata; class Amphibia; order Caudata; family Ambystomatidae; genus Ambystoma; species Ambystoma mexicanum. The sequence goes on from NC_090921.1 coordinate 159,105,100, forward strand.
ATGGCTTTGCAAAGAAGGGTGGCTGCAGCTTGGACTGCTCCGGAGAGTCTCCCGGCAGTGAGCAAGTCTTTGCCGCGAAAATACCGCCCAGCCAGTAGTGACCCCTGCTACTTGACCACACACCCCACTCCGGAGAGTTTGGTGGTGCAGGCGGCCACGGCCCCAGAAAAGCAGGCGTCGTACCCTACCATCCCTCCTGATAGGGACGACAAACGTTTTGATGGCTGGGCGAAGAAAGTGTTTTCTTCAGGGGGTATGGCTTTACAGACAGCCAACTCTGTGTATGCCTTGTCACGTTTCATGCACACTCTGTGGAACTGTATTTCCTTGGCGGCTGAACATATTCCCGAGGGGGAGGAACGGGATGGTTTTCTTGCTATTGTACAGGATGACAAGGATGCCATGTGTGAGGCCGTTCAGTCGGGTTTGGACATGGCAGATTGTGTCAGCTGGTCCATGGCGGTGAGCACCGTAATACGCAGGTTTGCGAGGTTGCGGAAGTCGGGGTTTGCTCCTATGTGTAGGCCCGGCTCCTCAACATGCCCTTTGATGGTGAACATCTTTTTGGCAGCAAGGCTGACGAGAGCCTTGAGAGGTTGCAGACCTCCAAATCTGCAGCAAAGTCGTTGAGCGCTGCAGTTCACCAATCTTTGCCTTTTCGTCCTAGGGGACAGCAATGGAGGGGAGGTTCCTTTCGATATTACTCATCCTTTAGTAAATCGAGAGGAGCTGCAAGTCAAAGGGGCCACCGTAGGAGTGCCAGAGGTGGAAAACAGGGTACTCGAGGTGCCAAGGCCGCTCGGGCAGTTGCCTCTTTGTCCTCAGGTACTGCCGCAGCCGCTTCAGCTCAGTCATGAGGCCATGTCCCATGGTTCGCCGGTTGGGGGAAGGCTGGCGCAGCATCTTGTAGAGTGGCGTGCCATTACTTCAGATGTGTGGGTTCTGGAGATCATAGCCCACGGCTACTGTCTTCCTTTCTGGCAGAGGCCTCACGACAATCCACCAGGGAATCTCTCTTTGAAGAGTCCGGATCCGCTCCTTGTGCAGGAAATTCAATCCCTGCTGGAGAAAGGCGCCATAGAACTGGTGCCTGTAGCGGAGAGGAACAAGGGATGGTATTCCCCTTATTTTTTTATTTAAAAGAAAAACGGGGGATTGAGACCCATCCTGGACTTGCGTGGTTTGAACAAGCTCCTCAGGAAGGACAAGTTCAAGATGGTTACTCTTTCTCAAGTCCTCCAGGCCCTTCAACTTCAGGACTGGTTGGCGTCTCTCAACCTCAAGAATGCTTATTTTCATGTGCCGATCCATCCAAAGCACAAGAAGTACCTGAGGTTCGGGGTTGGCGACTCACACTTTTAGTTTCGGGTCCTGCCGTTCGGATTGACCTCCGCCCGAGGGTATTCACCAAGCTCATGGTGGTGGTGGCAGCGTATCTCAGGAAAGAGGGGATTCACGTCTACCCCTACTTGGACAATTGGTTGATCATGGCGCGCTCTCCCGAGCAAGTCCTGGATCACCTGTCCATCACCTGCCGCTCCCTTCACAGGCTGGGCTTCTCCTTCAACTTAAAGAAGTACCATTTGACGCCTACCCAGCGGCTCTAGTACATCGGAGCTGTGCTCGACACTTCCCTGGGGCAGTGTTTTCCTCCCCAGGTGAGGGCTCATCGCATTCAGCAGATGGTGCACAAGTTTCAACACGCCCAGAGTCTCCCGGCGTTCGAGTTCTTGAGGTTGCTCGGCCTCATGGCATCCTGCATTCTTCTGGTGCCGTAGGTTAGGTTGCGGATGAGATCTCTGCAGTGGGCCCTCAAGAAGAAGTGGTCGCAGTCCTTTGGATGTCGGACCCAGTTCAGGTGCTTCCCTCGGTCGCCCAGGACCATCTGTGGTGGGCCGTCGACAGCAATCTGATGACGGGGGCTCCGTTTTGGATACCCTGGCCGGAGGTGACGATCGTGACAGACACATCCCTCACGGGATGGGGAGCTCATGCCAACGAGTTGACAGTCAGCGGTCGTTGGTCTCTGTCGGAGTCCAGACTCCATATCAATCTGTTGGAGCTGCGGGCCGTCCGGTGTGCCCTGAAGGTTTTTCTGCTGACTGTGCGAGAAAGGAATGTCCTGATTCTGACGGACAACACAGTGGCCATGCTCTACCTCAACAAAAAGGGGGGGGGGGGGCAGGGTCACTTCCTCTGTGCAGGGAGGCGATGCAGCTCTGGTTCTGGGCGATCCAGCAGGAAGTTTCGATCTCGGCAGTTCATCTGGCCGGAGACGAAAACGAGGCGGCAGACGATCTGAGCAGGCAGTGCGCCATCTCTCACGAGTGGGAGCTGGCTCACGAGATTCTCCTGGAGATCTTTGCCCTTTGGGGGAAACCCTCAGGTGGATCTCTTCGCTTCCAGTGTCAACCGGAAGTGCAAAAGGTTCTGCTCGTGGGAATTTCCTCCAAAAGGAGCCTTAGGAGACGTGTTCATGGTGGAGTGGTCCTTCCCACTGCTGTACGCATTTCCTCCAGTCCCCGTCATCCCACAAGTGCTGCGGAGGTTACAGAGGTTCGGTTCCCGGATGATCCTCATTGCTCTGGCTTGGGCACGGAGGACGTGGTACCCGGACCTTCTCGACTTGTCCATCTGCTCTCCACGTCGTCTTCATTACTGAGACGACCTGCTCTCATGGGAGGGGAGGTCAGGTTCTCCATCCAGATGTGAGGTCCCTCACACTTCACGCTTGGCTTCTGAAAGGTTGAGGTAGAAGGATTGGGACCTCCACGAAAACGTGATGGAGGTGTTGCTTTCGGCCAGAAGGCTGGCAACAAAGTCCCTGTACCATTGCCATTGGAGAAAGTTCTGCGACGGGTGCAGGGTTAAGAATGTGGATCCTTTTTCATGTGACATTCCTGTAGTTCTGTCTTTTTTGCTTTCGTTGGCCCACAGGGGCCTGCAAGTGGGTACTGTTAAAGGTTACCTGGCGGCGCTGTCCATATTTAAGCACTCGTCTGAGGAGTGTTCTTATTTGAAAATTCCTTTACTTTCTCAGTTCCTCAAAGGACTCACTAATGTGTTTCTGCCGGCACCTTTCCTGGTGCCTGGTTGGGAGTTGAACCTTGTTCTGAAATTCCTTATGGGTGCTCTGTTTGAGCCTTTACATTCTTGTCCTTTGAGGCTGTTAACCCTTAAAACTGTGTTTTTAGTTGTGGTCACTTCTGCTTGCAGAGTGAGTGAGTTGCAGGCACTTTCAGTTAAGCCACCCTTCACTGTGTTTCATAAGGACAGGGTTGTCCTTAGAGTTCGTCCTTCCTTTCTTCCGAAGGTGGTGTCGGAACTTCATTTGAGCCAGAAGGTTATTCTTCCAGCATTTTATCCTCCTCCACATCCTGGTAAGGAAGAGGAGAGGCTCCATAGGGTGGATCTTAGGAGAGCTTTAAGTTTCTACATTTCTCGCATGTCCCGGGTCAGAGTGGACGATCAGCTCTTTATTGGTTATGCTGGAAGGCATTTGGGACAAGCTGTGACCAAGCAGACTTTGTCTAGATGGATTATCTTGGGAATTTCTGAATGTTACTGCTTGGCGGGTAATGACCCACCGGTTGGCTTACGGGCCCATTCTACTAGGGGTATGGCTGGCTCTACTGCCCTGCAGAAGGGTGTTCCTATTCGTAACATCTGTGATGCAGCCACTTGGGCGTCAGCCAATCTTTTGTATGTCACTACTCCCTCGATTCTATCGATGAGCAGGATCTGGCCTTTGGCAAGGCGGTCCTTTAATCTGCAATTTGATTGGGCATTCTAAATTTCTCTATTCTAAATTCTTTTCCCTCCTCCATACGTTGGTACTGCTTTGGGAGTCTGTCATAGATATGTAATACGTCGGAGGACCCAATCCCCTCGAAGAACAAGTTACTCTCTTACCTGGTAACGTTCTTTCAATGGGATGGTCCGATGACATATTCCATATCGCTCCCTCCCTACCTGCCCTACTACAGAATTTCTTATGCGATTGCCTGTTAAGGTTTCCGCAAGGCTTTCTGTGGTCATACTGGCAGTGGTTTGGTGCCACACGTTCTGGGGAAAAAACTGCAACTGAGGCTACGGGCATCGTGCGTCCTACTTATAACATCCAGTGACGTCGGCTGGACGGAGGCCCCCGAGGACAGCGTATCGACGTCATCGACGCAGGACGCAGACGCCGAAAGATTTTCCGAAGCAGCACAGCTGTGGTGATTACTGTCATAGATATGGAATACGTCGTCGGACCATCCCATCAAAAGAACGTTACCAGGTAAGAGAGTAACTTGTTCTTCTCTATGCAGTGGTCAAATGAGCCACTTAGGGGGAAAGTGGAAGTACTTACATTCTCAAAATGTAGATCCTCTTTTTTATACATTGTCGAAGACTAAGGCATCAGGCGAAGGGGAAACTGATCCCTCGCTAATTCTTGAAACTTGTTCTGCAAAATTGTTAAAGGTAGTTAATAATTTACTGCCGACTAAATGAGATCTTCAAGACAGGCCACCTAAGTAATAACCTGTGGGTGTCGCCAGAATTAAGATTAGAGAAAAGAATTACTATGAGCAAATCTGGAGTAACGACTACAAGCCTAAGGATTACATGAGGAAATAGCATAACTATTAAAAAATAATAAGGCGGGCCAAACAGAAAAAAGGCTTGGAACGTTTATTTGATAACCAAAATATAACAAAACAACTATTTAAAATTAAAATTCATGAATTTCAGCCCTCCTCGGCCTTTAACAGTCCGATTGTTCCAGCACAGGCATTATGTGATGTTTGGGTACATCACGTCATTAAACAAAAATCTAAACTTTAACGATAATCAAAAACACTTGAACCTCTACATCAGGGGTCTGCAATCTGTGGCTATATATGGAGACAGTGGTAATAGCATCCCTACCCTAGCAAATGAAGAAAGCAGTGGTAACAGTATCCCTACCTTAGGAAATAATGGACACAGAGATAACAGCATTCCTACCCTATAACGGTGACAGTAGTACCAGCATCCCTACTCTGGTAGATAATGAAGGCAGCGGTAACAGCATCTCTACCCCAGCAAATAACTGAGACAGTAGTAACAGCAATTCTAACCTAGCAAATAATGGAAGCAGTGATAACAGCAAACCTATCCAGGCTAATAATGGAGGCAGTGGTAACAGCACCCCTACCCTAGAAAATAAAGGAGGCAGTTGCAACAACATCCCTTACCTAGCAATTAATGGAGGCAGTGGTAACAGCAATCCTACCCTAGCAAATAACGGAGACAGTAGTAACAGCATCACTAACCTAGCAAATAATCAAGGCACTGGTAACAGCAATCCTATCCTAGCAAATAATGGAGGCAGTGGTAACAGAGGCCCTACCCTAGCAAATAACGGAGACAGTAGTAACAGCATCACTAACCTAGCAAATAATGGAGGCACTGGTAACAGCAACCTTATCCTAGCAAATAATGGAGTCAATGGTAACAGCATCCCTACCCTAGCAAATAACAGAGACAGTAGTAACAGTATCTCTACCCCAGCAAATAATGGAGGCAAGGTTAACAGCAGCCCTATCCTATAAAATAATGGAGGCAGTGGTAACAGCCTCCCAACCCTATCAAATAATGGAGGCAAGGTTAACAGCACCCCTATCCTATAAAATAATAGAGGCAGTGGTAACAGCCTTCCTACCCTAGCAAATAATGGAGACAGTGGAACAACATATATGCAGGCATTCCTGGAGGACTCTGGCTGGTAAGATTATTCTCAGGCTAGACTTTCACCTGGTCAGGCGTGGATGACATGAGATTGATGGTAGTGTTGATGCCCTTTCTTTTTCGCTCTATCAGTGGCCTTCGAAACAGTCGATCATCATACCCTTTTGTGGGGATAGTTACAGAGCAAGCTTCAGGAGTAATGCTTGGGCATGGTTCAAGACTGTTTGGCAGGGAGGGTGCAGTCTATAGCATTGCCCCTGTTTAAATCTGCACGAATGTCCCTTACCCGTCGGGCCCCGCAGGTCTCATCTCTCAGTCTGCTCTTGTTTAATAACTATACAACAGAGACAGTAGTAACAGCATCTGTACCCCAGCAAGTAATAGAGGCAGTGGTAACAGCATCCCTACCCTACCAAATAATAGAGGCAGTGGTAACAGCAATCCTACCCTAGCAAATGAGGGAGGCAGTGGTAACAGCATCCTTACCCTAGCAAATAATGGAGACCATGGTAACAGCATCTGAAGCCCTGCCAGTAGTAAAGGCAGTTGAAACAGCAATTCTATCCTAGCAAATAATGGAAGTAGTGATAACAGCAATCCTACCATGGATAATAATGGAAGTAGTGATAACAGCAATCCTATCCTAGATAATAATGGAAGTAGTGATAACAGCAATCCCACCCTGAATAATAATGGAGACCATGGTAACAGCATCTGAAGCCCTGCCAGTAGTAAAGGCAGTTGTAACAGCAATTCTATCCTAGCAAATATTGGAAGCAGTGGTAACAGCAATCCTACCCTGGATAATAATGGAAGTAGTGATAACAGCATTCCTACCCTAGCAAATAAGGGAGGCAGTGGTAACAGCAACCCTTCCCTGGCAATTAATGGAGGCAGCGGTAACAGCAATCCTACCCTAGCAAATAACCAAGACAGTAGTAACAGCATCTCTATCCTAGTAAATAATAGAGGCAGCGGTAACAAAAATCCTATCTGAGTAAATAATCGAGGAACTGGTAACAGCATCCCTATCCTAGCAAATAATGGAGGCAGTGGTAACAGCATCCCTACTCTAGCAAATAATGGAGGCAGTGGAACAGCACATTTTCATGTATTCCTGGAGGCCTCTGACTGGTAAGATTATTCTCAGGCGGGATTTTCATCTGGTCAGGCATGGATGACATGAGATTAAGGGTAGGTGATGGCAGTGTGAGGACCCTTTTTTTATTTGCTCTGCGGCCTTCGAAACAGTCGATCATCGTACCCTTTTGTGGGGATAGTTACAGAGTAAGCATCAGGAGTAACTAATGGGCATGGTTCAAGACATCTTTTGGCAAGGAGGGTTCACTCTGTAGCATTGCCAATGGTTACATCTTCACAAATGTCCCTTACCTGTGGGGTCCCGCAGGGCTCATCTCTCAGTCTGCTCTTGTTCAATAACTACATGAAGCCTAGGCCAGTTTAGATTCATACATTTGATTTTAAATGTTCTATGTACGCAGACTCCACGCAGATTATATTTCAGATGCAGTATACAAGTGGAAATTCAGAAAGATGTGGTAACATCTGCATGGAAATTAATTCAATGTAATCACCTGCAGTTGATGCACAAAAACTAGAAATTAGTGCACAGTGACTTTCAGGTATGGAGGACATTTAGTCCGCATTCCCCAGAGAAATTGATTCATTTGTACTGGTCCTCGGTATTGAGTCGTTGGGCGTCATCTCGAGCCTGTGGTATCTCGGTGGTATTACCACCAAATGATATTACTGTTACCACCACTTGGTCTGGTGGTATTACCACTGGCAGTATTTCCTCTGGTGGTAATACTGCCAAATTACAAGTGACGGTGTAAATCTCAATTTCATTTAGTACATAGGACTCCATTGGGGATTGTGTGCGGTATGAGCTCTGGCGGAATTACTGGGTGGTAATTCCACCGATTGTGTGGGGGTAAAGTGGAGGAGATACCTCCAGGATGAAGAGAGTGGTAGATCCTCCACAAATAGGTGGAATTACCACCCAATAATTCTGGACCAAGTGGCAGTAACGGTAATACCGTTTGGTGGTGTCTCTGTGGTAACAGAATTTCTTTCACTTTTTTTGAACACTGCCAAACTCGTAATGTGGCGTATTGTCCTGATACTGTGTCCCAGGTCAGGAATCTAGGAGTCTGGTTTGACTCCTCCCTCTCACCGGATGACGAAATTAGCAAGGTTTCTAGCATCTGCTTCCTCGGTTTTGGGAGAAGTTAAAGATTCCGCCCTCTTTTGATTCTCACATGGAGTCCATATATTAAATACCTTTCTGCAAGTCGGCCCGACTATTCCGATGCAATTCTTTGGGGACTTGTTTAATTTTGTCTGAATAGACTTTAGATCATTCGAAACACGCCAGCACGAATATTAGTTCAGCTTGGTTATCGAGACCATATAGCACCAGTACTTAGGACACTTTACAGGCTTCCTTCCGGAGGCTAAACACACAACATTCCAAGCACTCTGCCTAGTTCATGAAGCTTATTTTCACCACCTTCCTGCTTTTCTTCTAAATCAATGTGTCCGGTTTAATCTCACCAGAATGTAAATTTCCACTTCTGCTGGTGGGCTTAACATTCCTCGGTTTAAGTGTCAAAAGTGGGGCAGGCGGTCTTTCTGCATCCCAGCAGCTAAGTTTTGGAATGCTCTGCCTCTAACTTGACTCCCTACAAACACATCTAGAAGATGCAGATTAAAAACTTTCTGATTTGCACAATAACACACAGCGAGTTCCTCTTTAAGGGGATTGTTGAACTCTACAAGTACCAAAACCAACAATACAAAAAAGGTAGCAGGCGCCCCTCTCTCGAAAGAACAAGGCATGATATAACCTGTTCAGTGGTTATTAACCACATTGAGAGTTTGCAGCCATTGCTTTTTGCTCACTGTACCTTCACAGATGGGAAATATCCATTTGCATATCAGTCTTTGTCCCGCCCACAAGGGCAGTCCAGCACCGAAATACTATGGCAATTCCTCTCTGAACAATAGTACTATCAGCAACACATGTATGGGGTTGCTGGTGGTACTCTCGTTCAGAAAGTTGGAATTGCCATTGCATTTCGGTGCTGGACTGCCCCTGGGCAGGACAAAGACTGATATGCAAATGGATATTTCCCATCTGTGAAAGGCACAGTGAGTAAAAGCAGTGGCTGCGAACTCTAAAGTGGTTAATAACCACTGAACAGGTTATCAGGCCTTGTTCTGTCGAGAGAGGGGCGCCCGCTACCTTTGCAAACCAAAACCAACAACATTTCCTTGCCACCACATATGCAACTGTTAACCACAACAGCACACCTCAAGACCATCACACATCCACAACATGACTTAACATAATGCCACCAGCACACTGGTAATGACCGCCATGAAAGTTCTGCCGCCAATAAGGGAAGATATTGTTCCTTCTTTTTGATTACTTTAAACACATTAATGTGAGCGATCACTGTCCCTCACCCTTTTGTTTTCATTTTTCTACATCAGCCATGTTTCTTGAGACGGCCGAAACACACTGTGTCGACTTTCTATGAATTTACGACACTGCAAACAAACAGCAGGTCTATATATATATATATAGAGAGAGAGAGAGAGAGAGAGAGAGAGAGAGAGAGAGAGAGAGAGAGAGAGAGAGAGAGAGAGAGAGAGAGAGAGAGAGAGAGAGAGAGAGAGAGAGAGAGAGAGAGAGAGAGAGAGAGAGAGAGAGAGAGAGAGAGAGAGAGAGAGAGAGAGAGAGAGATCACAATTAAAGATTGAAAGAATTCTGTAATAAACCAGGGTTGTAGTTTCAAACACTGCACATGGCTGGACCTATGTGGATGACGGGTCTCAAATTTGTAATCACTAGATTGTTTTGTGTCTGAAAATGAAATGAGATGTTAATGAGGGTTACACAGATAGGTCTAAATGTGGTCTGGAAAATGTGGATATGAGAATGGCTTGTAAGTATTTTTTATGTGAATAAAATTATATTTTGGTGAAATAATCAGAGATGGTTTAGCATAAACAAACTGAAGCAGTGGCGTGTGGCATAAAGGCCTTGATCATTGTGTTTCACATATGGGATTGTTTGCTTGGAAGATCAAGGCCTACGAGGAACCCTTAATATAAACGTAATCATTTAATGTCCAAAGAGCTTGCTTGTATTTGAAGCAGACAGATCACAGTATCCAATGCATTTCTGCCAAAGCCTTCATCAGGCGAATCCGTCACTGTGCAAAAAGCTTGGACCATCAGTGTCTCATACTGATGAAACAAAACAACTCTCACAGACTGGGGGGTCTCCTCTAAACGGAACTGAGAGGAACATTGTGGGAACGCCAGAAAGCATCTGTTATTTCTGTGATTTATTCTCCCAATTGAGAATCTGTGGTGCTCCTGATACTGTCATTACCTTTGTCTATCTATTTCCAACTTTGGGTGGTGCCTACTCCCTCGGTTGTTCACATTGTTTGTCATGCTGCCTTTTCTTTCTAACACAACCATAAACTTCATCCATGCCAACATTATCCCTTCCACGTGGGAGACGCTAGCCCAGTCCTGAGTTTAACTGTCTGTTCTTGGATTTGAAATATTAAGTTGTAGATTTATAATGGGGAAATTCAGGACTACAATCCCCAGAATGCAAAGTTAAAACCAGGGCCGGACTAGCATCTCCCAGATGGAATGGCTAACAGGGCATGTGTGGTAAACCTGTGAGGGTATCATGGTCAGAGTAAACGGCTTGATATGGGGCTGGTTATAAGTCACAGCAAGTCTTGGCTCTCCCCAGTGGTACCACACTACCAGATGGGCGCCAAGCTGCTTAGCGCTGCAACACGTCTTGCACCAGACCTGCCCTCACCTCACCCCAATGTGTGCCCTGTGACTGAGAGATAGCGGAGGTCATGGAGGGACACGACTTCATATCCCCAAGAAATGTTTGATAAAGAAACCCCAAAGTTTGCCAGAGCTCTGTGTTGCGGCATTACGCCGAGGCCGCGCAGGGTGGGGGCGCTGCAAGCAGGCCACGCCCACCGTGCACGTCGCCCAGCAACACGAGGAAGTAGGCCGCAAGACGAGACCGGGTCTATTATTTATGTGAGGCCACGCCGAGCACGGTATGGCGTGGGGCTGGGAGGCGAGACAGGCCGAGCGTGCGTGCATGGCGCGAGCTCTGAGGAAACTGGGCGGGGCAGTGTTTACACGGGAGCTCAGCGGGCAGCAAGTGCTGCAGTTGGAGAACCAATGTGTACGTTTACTGTGCTTGCTGACTGAGAATGGGGTTGGGGCATGGGGGTGGGGCTGACAAGCACGGCTTGATTAGGCCTCCCGGCCTCTCCCCATGACATTGCATTCTGGTACAAGAACAAGGACAGGATGAGCTACTCACACCTGACATGGAGCAAGTTAAGGTCTACGTGCAAACAATTGAAGCACAACTTTTCTCGCCCATAGCCACAGGGAGAAATACCTATCCCAACAACCATTCACTGCATACCTGAAGGCGGGTCCCTGCCCCATTAAAAGACACATAACCCTCGTCAAACACCAGCTTTGCCTCTGTGCCAAGGGTGCATTTTCTCTGCCTTAAGGCTACCCGAATCGTGTAGCAAACTGCTCACTTTGCATCTCAATCATTTCTCTGAAATACATCCTGCATCTTTCAGGCTCTGAGACTGAGTACACCCCCAGACTAATTCAAAATATTCAAGAAACTCATTTCTGGAGCCTTAGTCATCATTCTTTCCGTCTTAATCCGTTTTCCTCTTGTTTAATTTTGATTATGCCACTTGTGCATCAGCGTGTCGGTAGTGAGGGCCATGCTTCTCTTCCCGAAGTCCTTCCTCTCCATGCTACTCTGAAGGAGGGTGCCGCTAGTTCCTACCCGGAACCCCAAAAGCTGGCAGTGGGGAAAGTGCTTCCCTATCTGCTGGCTCTAAATGGGGGTTCAAGAGTAGGCCCTACTACACCCTTAATCATTCCGGGGTAAAACTGCGACAGCAGACCGACGATCAGTAATGGACTGGGAACCAAAAGAGGCCCTCGAAAGAATGTTCAAATTGGCCTCATATTAAACATTTTCAGCAAGACCAAATGAAATAGGTTACCATGCAAAAGAGGCCCAGGTTGCAGAGGTCTACTGGGAAATCTTCAGAGTAGGAGGGATATTCAGCTTGGCCCTCCCATCCGAGTTCGGCATCATCTGCTCCCTCTTGAGCCCGAGTGGACGCCCTGGAGGCAGTGCTGCCATCATCATCATCGAAGTGCAGAGGTAGGATTTTAGCATTGAGATAAACTGCCACATCCTTGTTTTCTCGTTTGAGAAAGAAAAAAGATCAGAATTTGTACTTTCATCTTTGGTCTCCCCAGCACCTCTTTGATTCTTGTCACGCTCGCCGCGCAGCCAGCATTACCTCTTGGTCCAAATGGCTTGTTGTGTAGCACTGGTCTTTGGGTTTCTGCAGCAATTCAAAGATGGCTGCCACCCTTTACCTTGTTGTGAGCCTTGCCTGAGCGCTCCCCTATTGGGCAGTACAAACTACTAACTGTCCTATCAGGGACTGGCAGGCTTTAGCTGGCCCCCTCATCAAAGGCCCACTTCCTAAGGCCCCTGTCCGCTGCCTGGACGTTCCTGGAGGTCCTCCTATGCACCCACCTGCTCAACGGGACTGGTGCCATGCTCTCCCCGGTGGAGCCGGAACTGCGGTACACCTGCATTGTAATAGCCATGGGTTAGCTCCCTCTCCCGACTTTGCTCCACTGACTTTCCGAACTTCACCCCCCCCTTTTTGTGAGAGTGGCTCTTAGTATGTCTGCCAGTTGCTGTTCTTTATTTCACATGCCGCCACCAACATTCAAGAACTTCGCTGTGCCCTTGTGGCTGATTTCATCTGCTGCCAATTCGAATTTTGTTTGCACCTGTGGCTGTACATTATTCTACCTGCCACCAAATTGAACTTTGCTGTGCCCTTGTGGCTGTAATGTGTGTTTTTCTCTTGAATTTGGTTGTGCCTAGTGACTGCATTGTGCTACTCCTTACCGCTGTTCCTATCCTGATCTACCTACCCTGCTTCCACCCTTCTCTGTTTCTCCATTGACTATCTTTCCCTTCTCACTAAGTCTGGCAGGAAGAAGTTCAAAAAGGATATCTTGGTCCCCAAACCTGGTCTCCCTATTGCCGACACCTACACCAGGGCATCCTCCAGACAGACCCTCACTGAACTCCTCTTTGTCGTTCCCTCACCAGACCGATGGACTCTTCATATGGTCGCTGTGCTCTCTCCTTTCTCTTCTTCTCCCATTAATGGTGGCACCCAGTGGGAGTCCCTCCTGGCCCCCTTCCACTCCTCAAAGGTCATCATTAATGTTTACGTGGATGGCACCGTCTTGGTCCAAGGCCCTCAGGCCAGCCTTCTCCTGTTTGATAGACGCTTCCCACGCCTCATCAATTTCCTTTCTTCTCCTGTCCCTTCTCTCCCTTCCTCAGCTTCCCTGCCTCCCCCATCTGCCTTCTTCTTGGCTACATTGCCCTCTCCTCCTTCCTTCTATGCCCACCCCTTGGGCTCCTACACCTCTGCAGGGCGTACCTCTGATTTGTACCCCTCCCCGGAAGTCCTTCGAGGATGGCAACCTCCATATTGCCACTCACAACTCTCGCTCAGCTGTCAAACACTCCTTTGACATCTGCCCCCTCCTGGAAGAATTTGACCTCGATGACCATGGTCTCACCGAGACATGGTTCACGGTCAGCTCTGTCACAAGCTTTAACACTCTCCTCCATGATGGCTACAAGATCTCTCCATGCCCAGATCCAACCGTTCGAAAGGGGGTGTAGCCTTGATATTCCCGGAGTGGATTCCTGCCTCTGTCATTCCTATGCAGGCCTACTGCTCTTTCGAATGCCTTGTCTGCAGGCTTTCTCTCCTGACCACTCTCTTACCGTGGCTACTATCTATCGGCCACCTGGCCAGATCACCTCCTTCTTCTCTGAGTGGGCCGACAGCTCCCCTTCCCTCCTGGCCTCAACCACTCAACTCCTCCTTCTTGGAGACTTCAACATCCATCTTGATGCTTCCTGTCCCTCTTCTGGGCTCCTTTGTGACCTCTGCGACTCTCTCTTTCTATTCTCCCCCCCTGGCCGGACACACTCTGTAGGTTACCCTCTGGATGTTCTGATCTCTTCAGACCTCCCTCCTCCCCCTCTCTATCCCTCTGACCACTCCTCTCTCCTGGAGTGATCACTCTCTCCTTTCCTCCCATCTCCGCTCTCTACCCCTCAGACCAAGCCAACTCCAACACTGCCACCCAACTTCTCAGTCATCCGACCCATGAAGCGTTTGTCAGTTGAGGCTTTGGCTACCGCTTTCTCTCCCCCTCCTACTCCTCTGGCTGACTCACATCCTGCCACGGCCGTCTCCATCCTCTACTCTTCCGTTTCTGATACTCTTGATGTTCTTGCCCCTTTCATGAGGATCTGCTTGAAGCCCAAATCCAATGCAACTCTTGGTACGACTCTGACCTAATTACACTTAAACGCAAGTGTAAGGTGGCTGAGAGGAAATGGCAAAATGGCAGGCTTCTTGTGCATCCTCTGACAAACTGGTCTGTCGCCTGCTCCAAAGGCAATACCGGCTCCTTGTCTGCACTAAGAAGAGAGCCCACGTCCAAACCCACGTCACTGCTGCATCTAACAACTCGGCCGAACTCTTTAAAATTTGCAAGTAGCTGGCTAATCCTGCTGCAGTCTCTACCTCTCCTGTCACCTCCCAGGCCCTCTGCACGGCCCTTGCCTCTCATTTCATCTAAAAAAAACCCTGGACATCCTGTCCTCCTTCTCATCCTCTCCTCCTCCCCTTTTCTATCTGTTACCTCTGATCCCCCTGAAGCCTCCCTTCCTCCCTCTTTCACATCTTCGACACCCTTGCTCCAGCTCTGGCCGACTTCTGCAACCACTCCTTCGCCTCTGGAGGCAGTGGTTGCAGCATCCCTACCCTAGCAAATAATGAAGACAGTGGTAACAGCAATCCCATCCTTGCAAATAATGGAGGCACGTTGCACACACCTGCTTTAGTGCACAGTGACTTTCAGGTAGGGAGGACATTTAGTCAACACCCCACAGAGACATTGATTCATTTGTACTGGCCCTCGGCATTGTCATTGCGCCTCATCGCGAGTCTGGTGGTATCTCAGTGATAATACCACAGAGATACCACCAGGTATTATCACCGTTACCACCACTTGGCTGTGATATTTCCTCTGGTGGTAATACCGCCAGATTGCTAGTGGCGGGTTGGTGGTGTAAATCCCAATTTCATGGAGTCCATTGGGGATTTTGTGCAGTATGACCTCGCAAGGAATTACCAGTGGTAATTCCGCTGGTTACTGATGGTAAAATGGAGTAGATACCTCTAGGATGAAGCTGGTGGTAGAGTCTCCACAAATTGGTAGAATTACCTCCCAGTAATTCCACCTGACCAAGTGGTGGTAGCAGTAATACCGTTTGGTGGTATCTCGGTGGTAACAGAATTTCTTTCACTTTTTTCAAACACTGCCAAACTCGTAACGAGGCGCATTGTCCTGATCCTGTGTCCCATGTCAGATAGCTATGAGTCTGGTTTGACTCCTCACTCTCACCGGATGGTGAAAGTATCAAGCTTTCTCGCATCTGCTTCCTTGTTTTTTCTGAGAAGTAAAAGATTCCTGCTCTCTTTTTCATTCTCACATAGAGTCCATATAGTGAATACTTTTCTGCTAGTCCGCCTGACTATTCTGACGCAATTCTTGGGGGACTTGTTCAATTTTGCCTGAATAGGCTTCAGATGATTCAAAACATGGCAGCACCAATATTGCTTCAACTTGATCACCGAGACCATATAGCACCAGTACTTAGGACACTTTACTGGCTTGCGGTGGCTAAACACACAAGATTCAAAGCATTCCGGCAAGTTATTGAGGGACCCTGAACTGCCAGAGACAACACATTGGCACACCACCGGTACCCACTGACATCCATGGTAATGATCCCTGGGAATGGTTAGCAAATAGCAACAGCCCCCAGTGTTAGTAGCTCCTACTCATAGGAGACACTGGTACATTGTCCTTTTTATATATATATATGTGGTTATTTATAACGTGCTTAATACCAAAAGTTTCCTGAGCGCGGATCCAGGGATTGAACCTGTGTTGCTCCACATCCTCTTGCTTCCAAGCCAAGATGGTTTCCCCTGAGCTATCCTCCCGAGGCGACCTTGAACCTCTCAGATGCTGGGCCCCAATACCGAAGAAGGAGGAGGATCAGAAACCCCCGGTGTAGCCATACCATGGAGACAAGTCCAGAATTCACCCTGGTTGATCATGGAGAGAATACTCTGTAGACTCTCCATTGTGAACATCTTTGTGCAGTGGTGAAAGAGGGCGGGAGCAGTGCACCTCTACTTTAAAAAAAAAAGTTTTACTGTTCCTATACTTTTATTTTAAAAATAAACCGTTCCGGAATGGTTTACTTTTAAAATAACAGTAGGAAGCAGTTTAAACTTGCACTGCACTGAGCATTCTGTTAAACAGCAGGTGTGTTTGTTTGGCGGTTAGGATTCCACGTGGGGGTGGGGGTGGTGGGGTGTGGCGATGGGTTTACTGTGGAGCGGGTACCAATAGAACAGGTCTACGACTCTCCACAGGGGAGACCAACATTACTGCTCAGATTAGATGGAACCAGGGGAATGTCAGGTGTATGGAAAAATACTCCCTTAGGGTTAGGATCTACCCCTCACTCTTCCTCTTTCTCATGATCATGAGATGACCAAGAAGAGAATCTGAACCAGGCGATGGAGAAGATGGTGGAGAGGCAACACACGATACAATTGCTGCTTCAATATATTGAGATCTCTCCAACCGCTCAGCGGTGCAGGTAGTGAGGGCCGCTGTAAGTTTAGCTTCTGGAAAGTTGAGACTGGCTGGGAGCAGCATCTCCGTGATCTTATGAAGCGGGAGCCGTGCCATGGTGTTTTCTCTTGACAACTAGCTTTTCCTCGCTATCATGAATGAAGCTGGTCGAGTGGAGGAAGAGCAAGCAGCGCGCCGAAGCTAGGACCAGTCTTTACGGGGAGTGGAAAAATCCAGCAATTTGCCTCTTACAAAAAGCACCACTTACAGAATCTTTGGTTTCTGTGGTTGCCGGGCAACCTAAAGTCCCGAAAGTCATAAAAGATCAGAAAAAAGAAATGAGCGAGAAAGGCTGCACAGTGTGGAGGGAGGTCCCTGGCATTTTTGCTTTTCCCTGCTGATTCACCAATCTCTTTTCCCCCCCTGTGAAACCCCATCCTGGGGCTCTGTTCATGTGTGTCTGGGAGTCTCCAAGACTTCAGAACATGATACTGGAAAGCTAACATGCAGTCATTTACCCCGAGCAAGCAGCATTGTTCCGCTGGTTGTGTAACTCACTGGCTTATGGCAGCTCTTTGTGTTATTTTAGAAAGCTGCTTCGTACTACTGCAGCCATTTTGTAATCGGGGAGCGAAGGGTGGTTCTCTGCAGGTCTCCATTAAAATGGCAACCTGGATTTATAAGTGAGACTCCACAACAAGGCTTTATTTACCTGTTGAGCACACATACAAGTGAGTGCCATGTATGGGGAAGGCCATCCGAGACCCTGGGCTGGGGATCAGGGCAGCCATGACCAGATCTGGGTGGTTGCGCAAATGGGTGTCTGGGCTTCACCGGTGAAGCCACATCCTAAGTGTGCCGGGAAGACGCCTGGGAAGGTCTCAGTGTGGCAGTATTTGAAATGTAACCCCAAAGGTGCGGATGGATATTACAGACCCCCAAACAAAGGATTTAAGAAATCTTGCTAACACTCAGTATTGCAACGCTGTGAAGGAGGTTATGGGTGGGAGGGAGCGGATAGGGACGGAGCGGAGGCATCACAGGCCTCTCCTCACTCGTCGCCAATTTTGTGGGGCTGGCGGCGGTCACGCAACCGCGCCTCATTGGTGAGGGGGGGACAGCACCAGGCTGTGATGCCGGGGTCACCCGGACTTACTTCTTGTGGCAGAGTAGGGCCCTGAGAGGCTGTGGGGCACAGCCTGGGTGCCAGAGCACGGGGATACCTGGAGCATCCTAGATGGTGGGTGCCTGGGCTGGATCCAGGGCACCAGGATGGTCTGGGGGTCCCTGACCATCAAGTACCTGCAGGGCCGTGGTCACACGGCCTGGGGCCTGCAGGCCAGGGCCGCAGGACCGTGATCACACGGTGTAGGCCTGCAGGCCCACAATGAGAGACGGACACAGGAGTTCCATAGTTGGAGTCTGCAGCCGTTCTGCTGCACGTGCCTGCAGGGGCTCCTTTTATTAGCTTGGGCCATGACACAATCATGGCCCATCTTAAATGGTCAATACACGTGGGAGGGACACATTCCCTTAAAGGGATAATACACAATCTCCTCACCCCATTTGGATTTAGTTCCTAAAATGAAATGACACTTGGGCCCGTGAAGGACTGAAGCAGCGCAATCTCCCTTAATACGCCGGCTCAGCTCACAAACCTAGTCTTCTGCTTAGGGCCACCCCACTGAGGCATAGTGCAATGGACTTATTTCTCTGGAAGGCATCCTACCGTCGCTTTCCAGAGTTGTTTCTGTGCTGTCCGGCGTCTTCATGAAAAAATAAGTGGAATTAATAGACAAGTACAAAGAGCTAACCAAGGTTGCCGGGGCCTTCTATTCTGTAGGGGGATTTGTTGGCAAAGGAGTGCTTCATCAGCCGCGGGGAGGTAGGAGGTGTTGTCCAGTTCGTTTGGGCTTTATGTTGGTGATGGTTTTTATGTGGCGCAAAACTAGCTGCGAAGTGGCGGAAAGCTGTACCACGTGTGTGCACCAATCAGGTGCAATGTAACTGTACAACTAGAAGGTTAAACTATTAAGGGTAGACACCCGAGAGCACAGAGAGGAAATACTGGCTAGGAAGGGAAAGGCAGACCCAGTCTTAATAAACTGTGGGTGGACCTGCAGGGGTGCTCCTGTAGAAGCTATATTCCAATGAGGCTCCCACAATCTGACCCTCCTAACTAGATTGCGGAGTCCCTGGGTCCATTGTTGGGAATCTATGGACCACTTTAAGGGTCCCCTAAATATGTTGATGTCTTTTTGCTGACTTCTCTTTACGTTTAAGGCCCGAGGGACTCCTTTTGAAGTCTGCCCCCCCCCGCTACCCCTTTTTCTGATGCACTGAACTAGCAGCTAATTTGCTTATTAAGCACCCCATTTCGGTCCCAGGGAAATTCTATCAGCATGTAAGTCTGCCATGGAGCAGGCTGGTGGCAGCTGCATTTAGTTGTAGCTTCATCAATGGTTGAAGCCATTTTTAGCGCATTAGTAGCTACATGGGTCTAGATGGTCCCCATTTGTGTTCCAATTCATTTTCTTTAAGTCCTGCTCTTCGCCTCTTACTTTTGTGGCCTTTCTTAGCCTGTAGGGGCACTGGTTAGGCCTAAAATTACAATTGTGTGGACGGGGGCTAACTCTGCACCCATCCCTGCACCTTCTGGGTGGTTAAACTGCGTTAGCCCTATTTTCTGTCCTAGACATGACCAAAACACATCCTGTTTGCATGGACCTGTGTCGTTGGTGGTTTTTAGGGGCAGTGTGATTGGCTGGCTTCTAAACCATTTGTGTGCCTGCCTGGTGTGTGATTGGAGGGCTGGCTTGGGCCAGCCCCTGAGTGAATGTGTCATCAAAGGGAGACCCAGTACACTTCTCAGATTCTTAGCTTCACTGCTGGAGGACCGCTGTGACGATGGGGTGCTGCTGCTGGGACCTGTTTTGGCCACATTGGGTGGACCCTGGCTCCTATGTCCATGCCCCGTTTTCTTCTAAAGCTGCCTGAATATGATCCTGGGCTTTTTCTCATCCTCGCACCAGTCCTCCTGTGCTCCCTCCCTGCGAAATCCTCCTGGACAAACTGGCTCAAGCTGAGGAGCCTCCCTGGCCTAGATGAGTGGTGGGTCAACAATACAATGGCTGTCCCCTCTTTCCCTTTGGGCAGACTGGATCTACTTGGTCGGGTTCTTTCATATTATTGGTGCCTTCTCCATCGCTCCTGCTGCGTTTGCCTAGTAGTTCATCTCCTGGGTGCATGTATTATTATTCTTTTCATGGGGAGTGGCCTGGCGCCGGATGAGGAGGATGTGAGCTTGCGGAGCTCCGTATCTGAGCAAACCCTGAAATATATCCTTCATCTGACACAGTCCAGAGCCTGGAAGGTGATATAGTTGGGTTGGAGCGTCGAGGGGTCAGGGAGAAGACGTGAAGGCTTCCAAGGTACAGGTGGGAAGAGATCTGACCGAGGCGCGGGATAACTTGAATGCTTTTTAATATGCTGGACATGTGGCGCTGCAACACTCTGAAGGCGATGGGGTGGGCCGGCTCCTTGCATGGCTGGTGAGGAGGGAGGGTGGGGAAGCAGTTGTGAGATGGGATAAGGGCTGGGAAAGGCACCATGGTCATTGATCAGGAGGATATTTGCGGGGAGTTCAGGGTGGTTGTATTCCAGAAGGGATGAGTTCAATTTTGATGTGCTGTTGGATGGTTGGGCGAGGCAGGATTAAATAGCCTGATGGTTGAACACAGGATCTTGGATCTGGTGTTAGTGCTCTCTAGCGCTCTCTACAGCAGGCAGTGACGGTGCCGATTGCGGGTTCTATAGGCCGTAGTCCATGATCAATGTGGATATTAAAATGATCTGTACTAAACTAGCAGACCGTCTACGGTGGGTGGTTCAGGAGCTTGTACACCAGGACCAGATGTGATTCATCCCCGGCCGTAGCACCACTCCCAGTTTGGGAAGGCTCTTCCTTATCCTGATTAAGTTCAGGGACTCGCCGGAGCAGGTGGTGATAGTTAGCTTGGTCTCCTATAAGGCATTTGACTCTATTTGTTGGGTGTTTCAATGGCTGGTGTTGGAGAGGATGGGATTGGGTTCCCAATTTATGGGCTGGGTTAAGCTGTTCTATCAAGTATCTACCTCTAGAGTGCACGGGAATGGTGCACTATCCCGACATGGCTTGTTCAGAGGGTTAGCGTCAGTGCTGTCCTGATGATGCTTGCCCTAGTGATTGAGCCATTGGCAAAGGTGGTACGTAAGAAGCACCAGGCAGTTGGTTTAGCTATGGGGCGGGGGGGCACATTGATTTCACCTGTATTCTGACAATGTGTGCTTACATTCAGGACCCGGTCAGTAATTTTGAGGATGTGTTATGATCGTTTGGTGAATTTGGTGAAATGTCCAGATTGATGGTTAATCGGTCATTCATACCTTACCTGGGAGGGTGGGGGCGGATCCCAGCATCTAGGAGTGGAGACTCTGAGTAGGGGTGTTAAGTAGCTGGAGATGAAGATGGGAGCACATTAGGAATAGGTGTACCAACACAATGTAGAAGACGGTATGATAGCATTCAGCAAAACGACAGATTTTTTTGTGAACTTTCCTCTGTCTGTTGCGGGGCATGTGGTGCTAGTAAAAATGATTGCATTGCCACGTCTGCTGTATATTTTCCAGGTCATGCCCATACGTCTACCAGGTGAATTTTCTTTCAGAACATCTGTATGATAATGTGGAAGTTCTTGTGGAAGGACTAAAGTCTCAGAGTGGCCATGAAGATATTGTAGCTCCTGATGAGCAAGGATGGTTTAGGTGTCCCTAATTTGCAATTATACTATTGGGCAGCTGCCCACCAGCACCTGGTGGACTGCGTTATGTACCCTCGGGCGGACACAGTCATTAACATGACTTCCTTTGAGTGTAGGCCACTCCAGCTGTTTGAGTTGATTGGCACCCGCAAGTAGAACTCAGGCTGCTTTCTTCTCCGGTAACCATGTTGATACAAGTATGGAAACAGGTGACCAGAGGGGAGGGACAGAAATGAGTTTCTACTGGAAATGAGACCCTCTTGTGGTAGGCTATGGTATGTACTGGGTAAGGGAGGGCTGCGAGTGTTGCCTGGATAGCATGGGGTGGACGGATTGAGGATTTGTATACAGGTGATAAGGCCACCACGTATTCAGCGTTCAGAGAGGCGCATCCTGTTGTATTGCATAACTTTTTGGAGTTTGCAGTTTGTTGGCTGAGGTCAAAGTTCTATGGGAGGGGGTTCATTGTCACGTTGAGGCACTTGACCGAGGGTGGCAGACGTGTAGACGTGTAACGGATGTCTACGCTGCTGCCATTTTGGCCTGATTCGATGGTGCAGCAAGGCCGCTTAATAGATGGGGAGAAGACTTGAGTGAACCATTCACTGATGGCGAATGGTTTAAAATTCTAGCGCATGCAAAGTAGGTTTCTAGGAATGCACGGTTCCAGTGGATTCAATAGAAATTTTTGATGCGTGTATACTTGACACCCGTGGTGATTGCCAAAATGGCCCAAGCACTAGACCCTCGTTGTTTAGAGATGTAGGAGTGAGGTGGGAACCTATTTGCACATGTGGTGGGGTTATTGCTGGGGTCCATATATCTGTGAACAGGTAATTGACAATTTGGTGGAACTTACTGGATTGACGGTTCAGGCCACAGTCCGGCAGTGTATATTGAACTGTGCCATCGCAACGGCCTGAAAAGCACCAGGGGGCTGCTGTTTTGCAATTGGCTCAGGTAATTTAATAAGTAGACTAAAGCAGAATTGGATGTCTCTGATCGAGTTGAGGAGGAAGCAGGTACCTACGGTGTGTGGCATGCAGCGTCGAATCTATTGCAAACCTTGTTCGATCTCAGTCCCCCTTGAAAAGGGATCAATGATTTGGCTGTGACCTGTGTTGCGGAAAAAGGCCAAGTGTGGTGGGGGTTATATGGGCTGTTGCACGTTGCGAATGAAGAACGGTGTAGGAGAACAAACCTCAAAAAGACAAACCATATGTCTAATTGCTAAAACAATACACAGTCTGTCCCTGCAGAGAAGAACACACTGTTCCTATCCCCATGGATCTCTCCCTAGGATACAAGTGGTGCACCGCCTATCTAAAAGGGATAGCAGAAAAGAATTCACCCTATACAACAATCAAACAATCAAATATCTGAATATAGGTCACTAGAATATCGTTCAGAAAGTTACCAAAGCCTATAATGTGATCTTTATCGAAGTGTCTTGGGCTTATTCTCTGTATTGGAATTTCCACATGTGTTTTAATCACCAATTGCTCGAGGTAGTCCTAGCAACTCAGACCTAATTCTGATAGTGGAAAACTAAAACGCTCCTGTGCTAGAGCAAAAAATATAGAAGCTGGAACAGCTGTCTACTGCTAAATCAGTATTTGTGACGTGTACAAGCGTGTTGAATTAGTCATCGTCATCTGCATGAGAACACTCATGCCAATGTCGGTCTACCGGTTTCGATAATCTTAGTCATTGCGATCATCTATAGATATTTGATTGTTGGATAGGATGAATTCTTTTCTGCTATCCCTTTTAGATAGGCGGTGCACCACTCGTCTCTTAGTGAGAGATCCATGGGGATAGGGACAGGCTGTTCTTCTCTGCAGGGACAGACTGTGTTTTGTTTTAGCGATTAGACCTATGGTTTGTCTTTTTGAGGTTTGTTCTCCTACACCGTTCTTTAGTGTTATGATTCTGTGTCTAACGGTAGGAAAGTACTTAGGACCACTGGGTCTTTAATATAGCCCCAGGTGTGTTTTGCATGTTGAGAATGTACGTATGTAATGTGAGTCAGGCCCCCTACATGGTCATTCATGGAATAGAGGGCATGGGCATGACGTTCATCTAACAGTGGTGTAACTGTTATTTACAAAGCCAGTTGGTTTGCCTCTTCCTGTATGATTTTATCACGTTAATGCACTGCGGACGCCAGGGAATAAGACTATGGGTGGGCTGTTTGAAGGTCTGGGGCTGTGTTGGAGGTGAGGTTTGGAGGTGACAGAAATAAGTGCTCCATATGACTTTTGGCATCTAAATGCTGGGGTATTATGTTACAAAACTTATGTTTTTCTTTATTTAATTGCTTTTCGTTTCTATGGGTGCAGTATTAAAAACAATAAACATAATTTTTAAAAAGTGTTATTCTTTTCATCCGTATGGGTCATCGCTGATAAAGGCTTCAAGACGCTGGGTAACAGATCCCTTTCCAGTACGTGAAAAGTAGTCCTGTACATACTAGGTTATACCACTATCCAGAGCCAAATCTTCAATAACTGGCAAGATGAGCACTTGTCTCCAAGCCTGGGGGCCCTGATATCGTACTTGAAATCATCTTCAGTGTAACCCTGGTTCCCAAAGTAGTGGGGCTTTCAGGCTTCCATCAACTGCATATTACCATGGAGTTGCATTGGACCAAACAGAATCTGCGCTGTACGCATCCTTAAGTGGCAAGCTCAGCCTTGACCCTGGAGCTCTTCAAGATCTGGATCTGGAGCTCTTCAAGAACTGGATCTGGAGCGCTTCAAGATCTGGATCTGGAGCTCTTCAAGATCTGGATCTGGAGCTCTTCAAGATCTGGATCTGGAGCTCTTGTGTTCTCTGTTATTGGTTGCTTCTTTGGCCACATCTATGTGGTAGATCTGGTGCTTAACTTTATTCAATACCAATAACCGCTGCCTGCCTATGCACATTGTCCTGTAATTTCCTATTTGTGTCTACACACTTGTGACTCTTTCTAGAGGACTAAACGTGGTACTTACCCGAACGTGGACATTTTTCAAAGAGTGGATTTGTAGCTGGAGAATGTGGTTTATTGGGGACTTTAATAAGTCGCAACACTCCTGCCCATGGAAACGCGTTGATGTTACTATTGGAGGCCTAATTGCTCTCTTATTTTTGGTGGCTTTCTAGGCATTGTTTGGCAGTGTTTTGCCTGTTGGACTGTGTACTAGATACTGGGGAATACTGTGTCAGTTCTTGCTCTGGATTCTAATAATGACTAGTACAGGGTTTGAAATTGCTGGGAGCTATTTAGCTCCTCCGTTTACCCTCCTTTTACCCTAAGAGACCCTAGTTAGCTTAGAACCAACAGCTACCAAGAGCTACTTTTGGCTCCCTAAACCACCCGGCCCCTTACAAACATAAATATGCACACTGAGAGCACTTGAGAATGTTAATAACGAAGAATTAGGAAACATCGAGTTCACGTTTAAACACAAAGGATCATCTACAATGGGCACAAAGTTAAAGGCTGCCTCTCCTGTAGAAATTCGATTTGCAATCGTTGTGTACTCCCAGTTCCCTAGCAGTAGCTCCTGCCTACTGGGTGACACCCGACACTCAGGGTTCAGCTCCTGCTCCTTGAATCTTAATTTCGAATCCTGTATGTGATGCATTTTACTGACATCCAGGTACCCCTTTGCTCACCTCTCCATTCTAATATAAAATGTATTAGTACCCAATGAGGGGGGGCATGGCAGCCTCCTAGCTCAGAACGGGCTCTTTACCACACAGTATAGACCTCATTTTGAGACTACAATAAAGAGCCTTTTTTCAGGACTCTTGCGTAGTGTCATTTGGTAGCTTATCTATTGGCACAAACTGTACCTCCCGATCAGTCTTCTGCCTTCCTCTGAGCAAAGTCTAGACTGCCCTGCCATTGCTGTCCCGTAGAGGGGTTTTGGTACAGCTTGTGCTTGGGGCACGGTGCACCCTTGGTATGGATGTTCTCTCAACCCTCACCAGAAGGCGGTGGAAAAAATCTCCCTACCAGTCCACGATTCCCTCGCTCGACGACTTCTGCCTTTTGCCTCTTAGAGAGGAAGCAAGAGAAAAAGCTAAACACATGTGTGACGTGTTGTCGCAGTGTAAAGGCTTGTATGTGGAGATACATAAACTTCAGGATTTCGTTTTGAAGGGACGAGGCAATGAGGAGGTAAATGTTGATGTTAGAACTGGGATAACAGTGGGAGAAACCTGGAAACTGTTGAGACCCAAACACTCACACGCTTCTCTTCCATCCAGCGCTGAAGTGTTGCTAGTTGCAGCCTGAGAACAATGGCCTAGCATGTCTGGGCTTAGCCCTGCCCTAGTACTTGTCCCGGTATTATGACTGAACCAAAGATCCGCGCCAAAGATGTGGCCATTGAGCCAGCCCGAACACTCATGCAAATCCTTTCACTGTGCCAACCTTTAGACTCAATGATATCTTGTCATTGCGCTGGTGCTGCAACCAGCAATGAAGGCCTCCATAAAAATAGCCCCAAACACAAACTAGAAACAACCCCAGTGTATTTGCAGTGTGTATAGTGCTCATATATTTTAGCTGAGCAGTTCCAGTGTTATCGCTGTTGACCAAACCCAGTATGCTTAATGTTTGACAACCACGCTCCATTCTGCTTTCAGTCTTATCATGGTCCCAGCTTTACATTCCAAGCACACTCTCAGTTGGCAACCCCAGTATACAACCGGTGCGAAAATTCCACTGGGCAACCAGTTTGTGCAGTCGCAGTATATTCCAAGATTGCAAATCCCAATGGTATGCAGTGATTTTGATGTCCCCTCCCCAAGCCCCCAGTTTCCCTATGATGTTAAACCCACCCCAGGCCCCTCCCCACCCATTATATAAAAAACTAAAAAATGCAGTGTTTTTTTCGTTATTATTGTTTCGTTGAAAAAGACCTTCTCTGAAAATAACATAGTCGAAATCCCAATGTGTTTTCTTCTGTTTCTTCTTTACATGTGTGTCTTGTGGCCAAATGCATACTATTTTAATAATGTTCGCACCATGAATGCACGTGATCTCTAATTCTGACCATTGGGATTTCTGCAAGATTATATTTCCTGCCCACACTGATTCGAATGACATTAACTCGGTTGACGCATTTAAATTCGACACGGCTATCTGGTGTATTTGCTGTTTTGGTGGATACAACTTGAATACCCATACATTATGTCATTTCTTGGGTTTGTCATTGTTTTGATTTGATATATTGACTGATGCTTGACTTGGATGACCAGATGATATGTTTATGCCCTGAAGAAGGATTGATGATAGTCCGAAACACATTGGTGATTGATGCATCTGCATGTACATCATAACAAATAAAACATAAACCCGCTTGAAGAAAATTAGAGAGTGAAGAAGATGTATGCCTATGAATGTTATCGAATGGCAGGCGCGATAACAGAAATAGACCACATATAACCACATAATGGTGGTTAGGGTGTGCAGCCCACATCAAAGCCTAGAAAGCCTTGGTCTTTGCTTCCCATAGACAGACCCTACCCACTCTTGAGCTAAATGTATGCCCACTGCCTTGTGGTAAGCACAAGACATATAAGACTCAGGGGATGGAAAAAAATGGAACCCTAAACAACAGTAGAACATATTTAATGTATATTTGCCGGAGACTAGTTTCTAAGCACAGGACCGGGATTCAAACCTGTGTTGCTCTGCATTGTCCTGCTTCCAAGACAGATGTGTTGGCCCTGAGCTTTCCTCTATTTTAGATGGTTTTAATCTAGCCCCAAAATGTCACACATGAATAGACACAGGAACACCCAACACCTCTAGTAGCATGAATGATTAAATGTGCAGTATATATTACAAATAGTACCCAGTGGGAGGAAAAAGGGTTAACAAATTATCAACAATGCCCAGGGGGCCCGCAAATGTTGGGGTCCAATTAGGCTGTCAATGCCAGGCCCACAAGGTCTCATTTTACTCCTAGACTCCTGGCGCCTTTCATCACTACACTCATAAACACCTCCTTCAAGTCGGGGATCGTCCCTGACAACCTCAAGCACGCCTGGGTTTTTCCCCTACTGAAAAAACCTACCTTGGACGCTAACACTCCTACCAACTACAGACCTATCACCACGGTGCCATTTCTTTTTAAAAATGTCGATCGAGCAGCATACCTGCAGATCCAAGATTATCTTGAATCCAACAACCTTCTGGGTCTTAGGCAATCGGGCTTCCGCCCTCGCCATGGCACAGAAACTGCGTTACTAGATTTAAAAACACAAATAGAAGACTTAAAAGATAAGGGAAAACTGGCTCTCTTACTCCTTCTAGACCTCTCCGCAGCATTCGATTTAGTCAATCATTAAATCCTCTGCCACCACCATAAATCAGCGGCTAACCTCTCTGGGAAAGCCACAGCTTGGATTACATCATTCCTGGACAATAGGTCTATGAGGGTCTTCTCCCCCTCTGCCACTGCTGAACCTTCCCCTGTCACATGTGATGTCCCCCAAGGGTCATGTGTGTCCCTGACACTCTACAACGTTTTCACAAAACCTCTGTTTGACATACTTGACCGGATGGGCGTCACGTACACCAACTACGCTGACGATACCCAAATACTTATTCCCATCAAAGGTGACCACAAAATTGACTCCCTAGCTATCAATGCCATTTATCAAGTCATCCAGGCCTGGATGGCGCAGCATGAACTGTGTTTAAACGATGAGAAGACTGAGCTCCTCATCTTAGGTTCACCCCAAAAACTCAGTAAACTTGACTCCTCATTCAAGTCCTTCAGCATCGATGGTAACTCCATCAAAGTGGCCAAGGACACCAAGACATTAGATTTATCTTGATTCCACCCACTTCCTATCAAGAAAAACAAATGCAGTCTCTTCAGCTGCATCTTACACATGCAAGCTTATCACAGCTTGGCGCCCTTTTCTGTATCCTGCCAATTGCACAACTCTAGCCAGGACTCTTGTCCTCTCCAAAATCCATTACTGCAATGCTCTCTATCTGGGCACTAACCAAAATGCAATATCAGAAAACTTCAAATCATCCAAAACAACGCTATTAGAGCGGCCCTGAACATTCCTAGAACTGCACATATCTCCGAATACAGACGGAGCCTTCGCTGGCTCTGTTACCCAAAGAGTCTCTCTTAAAGCCTTGGCACTCACACATAAAAGTATTGCTAACCTAGCCCCCAGTTACCTTTCCAACAGGGTCACCTCGCACTCAGCTGCGAGACCTCTCAGAAGCGCACACACTTATTGCCTTGTCATCCCACGGTTCAACCTCCAAAAATCTGGAGGCCGCAGTTTCCCTGTCCTAGCAGCCAAGCTGTGGAACACACTACCCAACCCATTCAGAGCAGAACCTTCCTTCACTGCCTTCAAGCGTAATGCCAAAGCTTGGCTGTCTACCCTCGACGAAGGATGACTATTGACTGTAACAATATTCTATGACACCACAGGCTATTTTTATATCTCTGCCATTGCATTCTGCCCTATCCTGTAAATTGTATACCTTTGTTTATGTCACTTGTATATTGTAAATTGTATACCTTTGATTATGTCACATGTATATTTTGTATATCCTAAATGTAAATACTTCTATGTAAGCTGACTGTAACTAAATAATGCGCCCGGTTGCCCTCGGGCCTTGTGCGCTATACAAATAAACAAAATACAAATACAAATAGAACTATAGTGATAGAACACAACCAACATCTGGATACAGTAGCAACACATTTCCCTAGTCAGCAGTGCAATGCTGCACCTTAACAATACATAACAAATCCAGAGCCGGGCTTGAAATGAAGAATGGATAAGCAGGAGCAAAAAACAGCCCCTGGGTATCCAGCATGAACCAGTGACCAGAAGCCACCACTGGGGAACAAGGAGCTAGCAAATCTAACTTCCACATACAACTGAATCGTGTACTTTTGTCCATTATTTATGACACAGTGTGCTTTAAATGTCATACAGATGTGTTCTAAAGTTTATTTATACATTTTCCAAAACACACAGCATTAAATTGACTTGGGTGTATTTGTTCGGCCTCAACTGGGCGAGGGAGCCAAAAATAGTTCCTGGTAGCTGTTGGTGTCAAGCTAAATAGCTCCCAGCTCCCCACAATTTCTAACCCTGTGGGGTATAGGCTAAAATGCCAATCTCTTGTGGAAAACTCCAAGAACCCATGGGGGAGGAAGGAGAATACATGTCGATGTACAGGCAAGTAAATTACAACGTGACTTAAAGGAGTTGGTCAAATTTCTCAGAACGATTAAATAGGACAAAGCCAATAGGCACAATTGGGGTTATGAGAAAAGTCTGTCAAGTCTCTGTTCCACCTCATAGGTGTGGAAAAGGTAGTAACCAACCCCAGGAGATGCCAGAGGAGACCCTCTCAAAGAGTTCCAGTTCCTGGTTTGAGACCCAGAAGCCCCAGGAAGGAAGGAAAGCTGGATGCAGGCCAATTTAAGTCAATGGCGAACCGCGGTAGATGGGGACTGGCAGAAATCCACTTACACTGACGCCGAGGATCTCAGCTGGTAAATCAGAAGAAATACCCCCACCCTAGGACCTAGGGGTATGTACTTGTAGCCCCAGTTTTTTAAGACTTTGCGCAGGAACGGCGAAACAACGCAGTAGGTGCAAATAGTCCATTTCTGTTCGAGTTAACAGGTTATGGTCACCCCAGGATTTGAACACCAGACCAATGACGAACCGGAAGGATCAGCTTTCCTAGGAAGATGATCCGCCAGCCGGGAGCGATAAACAAGTAATGAGATGTCACCCGGGAGTATAGCTTAGGGGAAATGTGCTCACCTTGGAAGCAAAATGACACGGAGCAACACAGGTTCGACCCCCGGGTCCGCGCTTAGAAACCTCTGGGTATTAAGCGCGTTATAAACAACTTATCATATCATATCACCTAAAAGACACATCAACTTCACCAAGTGGATCCAGATAGGTCGAAGGGAAAGGCGCAAGAGAGAAGCTAACTCAAGACAGGCCAAATGAAGACCAAAGGTCAGCTAGTGGTGTCCCACCACCATTTTGGATGCCTGATCCTTCCTATCTCTAGGCGCAATGATCAGGAGGGCTTGGCGGTAAAGAAAAACAGCCCAAACAGTCCCAGCGGGGGACATACAGTCCATCCAGTGAGGAGGACTAGGGGAGGACAACAGCCCAGGACAACATCCAGCAACCAAAGAAGGAACCAGAGCTATGGGACAGGACGCAGGGCCCAGCAAGTATGTCCACACCTTGCCCTAAAAATGCAGCAAGACAGCTTTGTGGCAAAATAGTCCGGCAAGACGGGTAAGTATACAAGCAAAATACCAGTAGATTTTTGGAAGAGCCAGTTCTCCCTGCGATATAACCATTCACCATTCATGGGCCAAAGCCAGTGCTCCAATCGCACGAAAGGCAGGCACAATCAGGCTATCCCTAAAAAGCGACACTCAGGTCTGCACCCCCAGTTTGTGTATTAGCCTGTCTTGGGACAGGGACCAGTCAAAACCACTACAGAGGGTGTAAGGCTGGGCCAGAATGAGCCCATGTTTGCACAATGGCCCTTTTAAATCTGCCTCGTAGGTTGCCCAAACGCAGGAATATCCCAAAACAAAATTACAGGGAGGACTGGAAAAAATACTTCATAACCAGAACGCCTACAAATCAGGCCACACCTCTTGTTTAGTCCACACAAAAGAACAGCCACCACCAGCATGGGCCACAACAGTAAAGTAGGGAGTTATAATGGCCCTCGTGCCTAAATGGGGTGCTTAAAAAACACAAAAACATGGGGGGTGTCCCTGCTCACCAAAATGAAGAAAGTAGTTACAAAACTTGACATGAAAACATTTTAAAAAGGAGTCGCGGTGACAACAATAGAGGCTGAACAGAGCCAAGAACCTCAAGCAACGCATCTTTTAAGGCAATGTTATATGATTAATGTGAACAAGTGTTGCAATCCCGAGTTTGGGCGGAAAGTTAGAGATGTACCCCCAGCTTTGAGCTGAAGGTAAATCTTGCCACTTTCCACCCATTTTCGGCACAATTACTGTGGTAATAGCACCCAAAATGCCCCATTTGGTCCAATGGCAATGGGCACTTACCGCTCCCTCCCGCAACTTGGGATCCAGTGCTAATAACGCCAGACCGAGTTGCGGTATTGCTATTAGCTTTGGCCGGTATCCTAGCGCATTTACCGCCCGGATACCACCCAACTTCTGATGACCCCCATAATGTGGCCTTAATGGATATGGTACTTAAAAAGCACCCATGTCATAGGAGCTAAGTGGGCTACCATAGGACAATATGGTAACAGTGTTGCAGTGTCAGGGGGGCTTCAGTCGAAGTCTCTCTGACCACAAAAATAAGTCAGAGATTCTAAAACACCAAGGAAACAAAAGGTTTAGGGGTCCCATAGAAAGTCCAGACTGTGCAATCCCGGTCTACTCGTAAATGGGCACTACCACTATTTTTCCAGTATGGCACAATCTCAGCATACTTTAGTTTGTTTGGACATTACAGCATAGCCTCAGTTTGCTTCTATAGTCCCTAGTTTGCCAATATAGTCAATAATGTATGCCATTATTTTTACAAAACTGGTATCCCGCTTCATTCACTTTAGTGTGTGTGATGTCAAATTGAACAAAACACATTCAGTGTGGAGCCTGTCAATACATTGCAAGTTTTGTGGTAGCAGTATCACCAGTTTTCAAATTCCCAGTATACTTACATCTTGACATTTCCAGTTGTCTACTCTCAGTGATACAATACCAGTATATTCCTGCTTTGCACCACCCCACTTTATTCCCAGTTTGAACAATTCCAGTATATTCCCATTATTCCAGTCCAGTCCGCAACATATTGGTACACTGTTAGATTATTCCAGTACACTTCCAGTTGACAAAATCCTAATATATGTCTAGACTAGACATTCCCACTATACAACCATCTTCACACCTGCACACACTTAGTTAATTAAATACCAATTTACTGTTGTGAGTTGGAGCAGTTCCCCATCATTATGTGTTAAGTGTGTAAGGAAGACATGGTATCAAACAGTGAAGACCGAGACAAGTGATCACAGTTCAAGGGTGTTTATTGTACTTCAGTGTGTTGGCTGAAGGCCTATCTAACCCTAAATCTAAGGATGGGAGCAAGCTATGACCACGAAATAATAATAACACTGTCCTAGTGGAGTCTCTGTCAAAATAAAATGGCCTATACTAATAGACCTATTGCCAATCCTTACTTCTAAATACAAATGGTGTGGGACAACAATGTAGGCAAAAATATAATCTTTCAAGAAATGCTATGTCAGGATAGTTGTGCAGTTGGCTTCCTTTCCCCACATTTTCAGCGCGGGACAAGGCAGCACGCTTCAGCTTCGCACACACCCTGGCTTCTCGGCCATGAGGTAACAATTCGAAGCATAGGTATCGGGGCCTGCTGCCAAAGTCTGTCTCCCAATGACAGTCTCTTACTGCAGAGGGCTTGAAATAACAAACAAACACCAAAGTTCCTTTCTTATCAGGATTTTCACATTCAAAATTGGTCTCCCTCGTTCGGGCTCGGACCATGAATCTCCCTTATCAGACCCCTTGAACATAACGTTCACAATTGGTCTCCCTCGTTTGGGCTCGGACCACGGATCTTCCTCGTTCGGGCCCAGACCATTTTGTACCAAAAACCAAAGTCGATTGGGCGATGGGTTTTGCTTAAACCGTTGCAGGACCACTTTGATTCACTCCATTTCTTATTATTATCTTTCACTTTCGTTTCTGACCCTTCTTGGCTGAATACCTCACAGAGACCTTCCATTGCGCACACTCGCGTTGCCGGACTACTCTGTCACTGGTATTGTATCTTTATCAGTGGACGAAGTGTACGAAAAGAAGTATTTGAACTATGTTTTCTGCTGGTCTGCCCCCACGCCCCAGCAAACCCCATCACCACAACCCCTCCCTCGTACAATACAAACCCCCAAACAAATGTGCCTCCTGGTTAAAGGATGATCAGTGCAGTGAACAGAAGTGCATGTTTTAACTTCTTCCTATGCTTTTATTTGAAACAAAACCATTCCGTAATGGTTTCTTTTTAAAATAAAGGTATAGTAAAACTTAATTTAAAAAAGTAGAGGAGCACCACTCCCGCCCACTTTGACCACTGATCTTTCTTTGTAAAGTTCAAACATCCATCAGATATTAGGCTTTCCTTGCGTCTTTCATCACACTTGTTTCCAATCTTCATTTTTGCACTCTTTATACAATGTTGCTGCTTGCAACCTTGACTTCATCACAGCCCGGTCTTGCATCGGTCTCCCCAACTCACCGGCTGTGTTTATCTCTATGGTGCTGCTTTGATCTTGGAGCCAAGAACGGTACCACAGAGGCTGCTGTTCCTCCCCGAATCGATAAGCCCTGCAGGAGGGCTCTGGGTATCTCCGGCACACAATGCAGGATTTTTCAGTCTGGTTTCCTGGCCTTATGCCCTTTAATCTGAAGGATTTTCAAAAGCATAGTTTTCTGCCGGAAAGGTCATGGGTATCTCCCTCCTTGCACACCCTTCTTGGTTTGCCGTATTTCTTCCCTCTTTCAGCTGCTGTCTCGAAATGACTGATCCTTCTTGTGCTTTGCCTCGCTCAGAGTGTGATCTTGTGTGCTCCACCTTTTATCCATGTGGGGAAGCTTAATGGAAGTCAGGTGTGAATGGTTACCAGTGCCTGACCATAGTAATGGGACATGTCAGGTACACTGTTCGGGTGTGAATCTGTTTTCTCCTAAAGCGGGCTGTCCATGTGAAAGTGTTTGTGAAGGGAAAAGGGTGTGGGGGAGAGGTAGAGTTCCTATATATCCTACCGGGTAGGATGGGGCAACAGTATTACAGGGACGAGGATACTGCATCTCGCCATCCGGTGTCCCACTCCCCGAAGACCCCTCACCCAAGTGATCCTCACGCACCGGTCCACCCCCAGGGTCTGGATACTAAGGCGATGTCTGTCTCCTGGCCACTGAAAGAGAGACCCCAAGGGACTAGTGGGTGAGACGCCTTTTGGTTTCTCACATGTGGCAGTGCCCCAGAGGAATGAGGTGGACCAGTCAACACCCGACTTAACCCATAGAGCAGAGCCTAAACACCTTCTGTAAAGGACTATGTTTCCCAATGGGCTGTGGTACTGAGGGAATCGCTCTGTGGGGCCAATTCACTGATCAAGGATGTTCCCCCGCCAGCACAATCGTGTATCAGGGAAAAGAACAGACTATTTGCATGTCTCGCAACTGGATGGGAAACCCATACTCATTTGCCTGCAGTTCCTGGGTGACTGCAGAACGCCTCACAGCTGCAACGCTGTGTTCTCTGGATTCCAAGATAGGGCTAATGGTATTTGATGCCTTGAAAGCTTTTCATGCGTGCAATAGGCTCTGGTGGAAGATAATGG
Source organism: Ambystoma mexicanum (assembly GCF_040938575.1). Classification (NCBI taxonomy): domain Eukaryota; kingdom Metazoa; phylum Chordata; class Amphibia; order Caudata; family Ambystomatidae; genus Ambystoma; species Ambystoma mexicanum. The sequence continues at coordinate 159,139,957 of NC_090921.1, forward strand.
GCCTAAAAAGAGAATAAACCAGTTACAAAAAAACCCTCAATATTTGTTTCAAATGGAAGACTACAAGAAACATATGATGCCTCACCAATCCAAGTGCATGAATCAAGTAACCTTGGGACGGAACCAATTCCACGAGAGAGTCCAGAGTCCCAGAGCGCAATGGGTTTAAAAGGACCTGGGAAAATGCAGTAGGTGTCCCAGACCCAGAGGAAGCAGACATGCTCTTTGAAGATCCCTTGTGAAAAGGGGGTGACTACCACCTTAAAGGAGGATGTGGCTATCTGGAGAGCTTGTGCAGAGTGTGGGGGAAACACTTGGTCGCATTGAGGAGTGAACCGCTAAGGCTGAGATTGGCTGCTTGGATTCACCCCTATAAACCTCAGACTCCTTGTGGGGGGTAGGGGTGCTTGTGAGATGGGTACTTTCCAATAGCCAATCCCCAGGAAGAGAAAGAAAGACCAAAGCAAGACCTGTGACAGAAGGGTGAAAGTAGCTGCAGAAAAGGCCCTCAGTTGAGGGGGGAAGAATGCTCATCTACCCATAAACCCAGCAGTCAGAAAGGGATTTTGTATTTGTGTTAAGTCCGCAAAATTATCCTCAGGTGTAAGGAGAACACCTACCATTTCCTACTTTTATTTATGCTTTCCTTCGAAGTGGTTATTTTCGGATATAACCCAAAGAACTCTTAGATGTTTATCCATCCTCACTCTGTTTTAAACCCAGCAACAGTACGTATGTGACTCCTATGCACCACTCCTCAGCATCCTACAATACCCTGTGATGAAGTCCCATACTGGGGGCTGGGTGGCGGGATTCGGGTGACCCTGCGGCCTTGCGCTCTGGCACACCCTGCAGACAGAACAGGGCCTAGAGGACAAGGGGGAGAGAAACAGAAAGAGCATGCAGGAGGCGCAAAGGAAACAGAATGGAGCGAAGGGGTACCCGACATCGGAAGGAGAATGGGAGGAGTTAGATGGAACAGGAAATAGGGGCACTAAAGAGGATCCTAGCATGGCGGAGAAGAGGACCCCAGAAACGGCAGGCGGAGCAGAGGACTCCAGAACCGAGCCTAGGCCTGGGTGAGGAAGGAAGGCAGAGAAGAGGACTCCAGAACCTACCCTAGGCCTGGGTGAGGAAGGCAGGTGGAAAAGAGGACTCCAGAACCTAGCCTAGGCCTGGGTGATGAAGGCTGGCGGAGACGAGGACTCCAGAACCCAGCCTAGGCCTGGGTGAGGAAGACAGGTGGAGAAGAGGACTCCAGAACCTAGCATAGGCCTGGGTGAGTAAGGCAGGCAGAGAAGAGGACTCCCGAACATAGCCTAGACCTCGGTGAAGAAGTCAGGTGGAGAAGAGATCTCCAGAACCTAGCCTAGGACTGGGTGAAGAAGGCAGCCGGAAAAGAGGACTCCAGAACCTAGCCTAGGCCTGGGTGAGGAAGGCAGGCAGAGAAGAGGACTCCAGAATATAGCCTAGGCCTGATTAGGGAAGGCAGGCGGAGAAGAGGACTACAGAACCTAGCCTAGGCCTGGCTGAGGAAGGCAGGCGGAGAAGAGGACTCCAGAACCTAGCCTAGGCCTGGGTGAGGAAGGCAGGTGGAGAAGAGGACTCCAGAACCTAGCCTATACCTGCGTGAAGAAGGCAGGCGGAGAAGAGGACTCCAAAACAGAACCTAGCCTAGGCCTGGGTGAGGAAGGCAGGTGGAGAAGAGGACTCCAGAACCTAGCCTAGGCCTGGGTGAGGAAGGCAGGTGGAGAAGAGGACTCCAGAACATAGCCTAGGCCTGGGTGAGGAAGGCAGGCAAAGAAGAGGACTCCAGAACCTAGCCTAGGCCTGGGTGAGGAAGGCAGGCGGAGAAGAGGACTCCAGAACCTAGCATAGGCCTGGGTGAGGAAGGCAGGCGGAGAAGAGGACTCCAGAACCTAGCATAGGCCTGGGTGAGGAAGGCAGGTGGAGAAGAGGACTCTGGAACATAGCCTAGGCCTGGGTGAGGAAGGCAGGCAAAGAAGAGGACTCCAGAACCTAGCCTTGGGTGGTGCCCAAATATAGGAAGTGACATCACCAGCGGTTATATGACCGCATATGCACGTAGTCCCCAACTTGGTGCGAGGGGAGGAGCGCTGAACAGTGGAAACATACCAAACCTCCGAGCAAAGACTGTGCGTGTGCCTCCTACCTTGGAGCACAATCTCACTAATTTGGTGCAAATCTCGCAAGTGGGTGCATGGGAATCCCATGCGTGTGTGTGGGCTGCACAACCCGGATCACATGCTCACTTCTTCATTGTGAAACTCTGGCCAAGGCTCTTTGGGCAAACATTCAGGATGGGTCTCACACCTTTAAACAGTGTGATATATTGAATGAGCACCTCACTCCTTGGAGCATAGTATACCCGTTGCTGGTAATCTCACAACTGAACGTACAGTTTCACTCTTGGTCATCTCAGTGACCCCATGTATATTAATTGAGACAGTCTCCCATCTGGGAGGACAATTATAAACATTCTGAATTCTCACTCCAGTTTTCTAGATCATTGCCCCATGGCCCCTCACTCCAGAATCAGTGAGCAGGTTTTAAGACCCTGCTGATTCTGCTATCCTACAGGCTCGAGCCTTCTATCCCTTACCCCATCATGGCTTCCAACATTCTGAGCGGCAGCTTATGTACAGCAGGCAGCTCGGGACATGCCTGTTACCAATTGAATGTAGCCAGATCTATTTAGACACTGGGAGAGTGCCATGAACAACCATTGGTGGTGAAGAAGCTCTCAACATACAGAACACAATGGTATAGTGTTGCAGTCCTACTGAGAAATGACAATTCGGTCTGTGTAAATGTAAAGCAGAGTGGCTGAGAAGTACACGCACCGTGTCATTAAAAATAAAGCAGCTGTGGTGGGTGGAAGTGCTGCTTCGGTGGCATAAAGAGTATACAATTCCCTGCGGGGTAGTGTTGGTCATTTCCTATTGAAGTATAGCAGCCCTATTGAGAAGTGCCATTAAAAGTGAAGCTGTCCAGTAGGCTGGATCAGTGCTGCCCCATAAAAGGTGTAGAAGCCTCTGTGAGAAGTGGCAGTACTGTCCCAACGGTGAGAAGTGTAGTATGTTCACATTAACTATGCTTAAGCACTTTGGGTTATTGAATAGGGCTGCTATATTCTGAGTAATTCCATCCCTTTAAATATATTAGCTTTTGTATAACCACGGCAGTGTTGAGTTATTCTGATGATGATGATGATGATATCAGACTTGCTCAATAGTTCTGGTTCTCTATAATAATTAAAAGTACTTCAGATCTTCAGAGTCTCAGGAGGATAGCTCAGGGGCAAAGTGCTTGCTTTGGAAGCAAGACGACATGGAGCAACACAGGTTTGATCCCTCGGTCCGCGCAACACAGGTTTGATCCCTCCTTTCGGTATTACGTGTATTATAAATAACCAATAAAAATAAATAAATCTGCTGAGAAGTGTTGGGGCCTTGTCAATAAGAGTGTAGCAGCTCAACTGAGAAGTGCTGATGTTGTCCTATCAGTATAGCAGCCCCACTGAGATGAACTAGCATTGCCTTAACAAAAGCATAGCAGCCCCACTAAGATGAACTAGCATTACCACAACAAAAGCATAGTATTACAATTATAGAAGCCCTGTTGCCAAGAGGGGTGCACAGATGTACAAATACATCCTACCCAAAATGATTTTTAGAAATTGAGGGACAGACTTGATTTGTATCTGTGCCTCTATTTCTAAAAATTGTGTACACATACACCCAACTCAAAAAAATGTGTAGAAATTGAGTGACAGACAAAAAGACTAAGTCTGTCCCTCAATTTCTACAAATCGTTTTGGGTTGGGTGTACCTCTACATCTGTGCACCCCTCTTGGCAAGAGGGGTGCACAGATGCACAAATACACCCAACCCAAAACGATTTTTAGAAATTGAGGGACAGACTTGCTTTGCATCTGTGCCTCCATTTCTAAAAATCGTTTTTTGTTGAGTGTACCTCTACATCCGTGCACCCCTCTTTCCAAGAGGGGTGCACAGATGTACAAATACACCCAACCCAAAACGATTTTTAGAAATTGAGGGACAGACTGCTTTGCATCTGTGCCTCCATTTCTAAAAATCGCTTTGGGTTGGGTGTACCTCTACATCCGTGCACACAGATGTAAAAGTATACCCGAACCAAAACGATTTTAGAAGTTGAGGGACAGATGCAAAACAAGAGCCTCTTGCTTTGAATCTGTCCCTCAATTTTTAAACATCGTTTTTTACCGGGCCCCCACCCGGGCCGCCAGAGAGAGACACAGTATGGATGGAACAAAGGACCATCCATACTGCGCCTCCTCTGCTGGGGGTAGAGGGTGGGAGGGGGGTCGTCTGAGCCCCGACTTCATTTTGCGTACTCGCGCCCTTGGCTGGTTGCATGATCGGCCCTGTGACTTTGGCTCTCTCCCCCACCCCCCCCCCCCCTCCCTTCCTTGGTTACCGACGGGCCATTGTTTATATCAAGTTCACCGGGCCAGATCTTTCCGGATACTCCCGTTGTAGCTGGAGTGCCTGTGTTTGCGGGAATGAGGGAATGACGTCAGGTGAGGGCTGGTGCGGTGCCCATGCTTTGCTGACGTTCAGGGCGAGACCTGCCCTCGTCCAATGAGAACCCTAAGATTTGACCAGCCCATGAGGCCATCGTAGTTGCCAAACACCATAGGCCATAGCCAGGGGAGGGTGGCTGTGAATTTCTGCGAAGGGAAGCACGCACCGTCTAAATTGAATACAGGTCCCTGGTGCGCAGAGTTGGATCTCGGCTTCCCGCAGGCGCTCCTTCTGCTCTTGGGCAAAGCACCTTTATGTCTATGCACTTTTTTGGGGGGAGGGATGGATAGGCATTTGGAAGCCCTACAAGGCCTTGGCTATTTGTGTACGTGGCCTGTATTTTAGAGACCCTCTCTCGGCACTTATAAGATCTTCAAGGAACCCCAAGCTTAATTCTTGTGATACTTTAGAGTGGGTGGTTTTTAATGCAGGAACCCCTTGCATACATACCAACATTGTCCCTTCCATCCAGGAGATGTAAGTCCAGTCCTGGTTTTAACTTTGCATTCTGGGAATGGAAGTCCCGTATGTCCCCCTTATAAGCCCAGGACTGCAAGTCCCAGAATGCAAATTCAAAACCAAGACTACTATGTCCCGAATGGAATGGATCATGTTGGCATGCATGTCCATCCTGCAGGATTAGCAAAAGGGTGCCCCCTCCTTCTGTGGAGAGTCCCTCCTGCAAGGAGGGGTGGGGGGTGCTCAGGGGTAGAGTGCCATTCTCCTGGCACCACTGCGATCCAGGATGGCAGGCGCTCTCTCCCCTAACAGGGTGCCCTCCCTAAGGACCTTCCTGTACGATAGTGATACGCCACCTGCTGCAGCTGAGTGCGAGGAGGGGGAGGGGCGGGGGGTGTTGGGGCTTCCTGGAGTAAGCCACGTGAGGTGAGATAGCGGGTACTCTCACCACCTGCGGGTGCAGCAACTCCTCTGATCTGAAATAGAGGGGTGCTATTCTGAAGTATAGGGGCTAGGGGAAGATGGGGGGGTTCAATCTTGACGGAATCCCATGAAGCTCGGCTAAAGGTCACTCTACCCCCTCGCCCCCCAACAGTTGGGGGTCCATCCTGCACTAACGGGGTGATCAGGAATAGTGGGCTCTCATCCAGATGGAGATCTGGGGTCCCTGCCCCCCACCAGCCTCTCTCCCCCACACCTGTATCTCTCTCTCTCTCCTGCAGCGGGGGGGGGGGGGGGGTTGGGGAGGGCTCCCATCCAGAAGGACCCCCGGGGTCTGAGTTCCAGGCAGTGGTGGAAGTGCACGAAAAGAAGTAGCTGAACTATGTTCCCTCCTGCCCACCTCCCCACAAAACCCATCGCCCGCCCCTCCCACCTGCAATACAAACCCCAAAACGCATGCGCCTGCTGTTTAGTGGAACGGAGTGCAGTGCACTGAAGTGCAAGCTTCAATTTCAACTTCTTCCTACACTTTTATTTGGAAATGAAACAATTCCGGAAATGTTTCTTTTTAAAATCAAAGTATAGGAACAGTAAAACCCGCTCCCGCCCACTCTGACCTCTAGTTACAGGGCACTTTGTTGTGCAGTTCAAGTTCGTTCTCTCTCGCAGTTTTGGAAGCTGGTAGCGATTGGGGCCATTAAACCTATTTTGCTGTTGATCCCCACCTGGAGCCCACTAGGCTAAATAGATATTGTGCCTTCCTTTGGCGCTTTGAAACACCTTGTGTAGAGGCGCTATATAAATAAACTATCATATATATCATTAGATGCACCTTACACCCCCAACTCACCAGAGGCATATCAGGGTTTGTGTAACAAGTGGAGCCTTGAGCTAATGTACCAGCCAGGGCTCACCCTAAGGGAAGCCCAAAGCGGGCACTGGGCTTGTTCTGCCCCGACCTAATCTGTAGGAGCTACCACGCGTAGCGAGGGCGAGCCAACCAACCCAGGTGGGTTCAGAGGGGTTCTCTCCCAGAGAAACACGTTTAAATAAGAGGCTGCAATGGTGAACTGTACAGTACACTTTCTGTGACACATTAGGTAAAAAGTGACACAGTTTATAATCAGTTTGGTAGGGTAAGATATGAAAAGAATCTATTAGATGCCAAGCCCTCAACAATGCACAGGAGCATTTTCAGACACATTTTCATAATCCCTTTGCCCACTGACTGTATGCCAGTACCCCGCAAGTGTAAAATAAATGTTCATACTGATTGTGCCCAAACATGTCCATTCTGGTGCTCCTATATATGCCAGTATACCCACATCAGATAATACTCCTGATGCTTTGCCCCTGATGCCAGTAGTGATACTATAAAGCATGGTTCATGCTGGCTCTGCCAATGCATGCCGTTTCCCCACGTAAGAACATACTCTTGTTGGCTTTACCTTAATGCCAGTTAAATAAAAAAAAGCCATGCCACAGTAAGAAAACATGCCTTTGAAGGTTAGCTGGTGCAATAGCTCAGCGGGTTGAGCCTTTGCTGCTGCAATCTCTGTGTGATCTGCAGTTTGCAGGTTTAAATCCCAGCAAGGCCCACCCAGTCTTTCATCCTTCTGAGGTTGGGTGATCATTTTATATAAATATGTTTTCTGTACAGTGCTTTCACAAAAGCGCTATAAAAGAAATCATTTTCATTGCACAAATACCCCATGTAAGAACACTCATCGTGTTGTATTTGCCCCCTAATGCCAGTAGAAAATGTCATGCAACAGTACGAAAACATTGCTTTACGGGCTGCACAAAGGAACCCCCCACACCCCGCCTATGTAAAAACACTTATCATGTTGACTTTGACCTGGACACCAGTAAGAGGTCTCAAGAATCTTGAGGAGGCTGAAACCTGAGATCATCTAGGAGTGGATTGCCAGGACAGTATCCAGCAAAAAAGAAAGCGGGAACCTCGGGGCAAACGATCTCAAGCTTTTAGAGGTGCCACAAGCTAATTTGGCCTCGGTTAAAAGAGCTGCATTTTGGGTGGTGGCACCCATGAGCTGGAATGCAATGCCCCATGACCTCAAAAGATGCGAGTCATTGGAGAGTTTTAAGAAAAAAAAACAAAAACCTGTTTGTTTAGATAATTCCCTTTTAGGAGCTTGGACAGTTAGTTTTTAGGGTTTTGTGTGCATTGTCTACAAAAACCATCTCTATAGGGACTCTAGACCTGGGCGCCCGTATACCTCTGGGCCGTTTTGGCAGAGCTCCAACCAAATATATATATTAAAGTACCGTAAAACAATGTCATGCCACAGTAAGGAAGCATGCCCTCCCCCATGTAAGAACACTCATAAGGCTGGCTTCATCCTTAGCGTGAATACAACATTCAATGCCACAGTAGGACCCAGCTAGCCCCGTATCAGTACCCTTCCCCTACTGCAACCCCTCCTGCACATAATAACACTCAAGTTGGCTTTGCTTTGCCCAAAGATGCCAGTAAAACATGCCATGCACCCAGCAGAAGATGTTCATGCTCCAATGCGCGTGCCAGGCTCAGACTGGCCTGTAGGGCAATTCCTAAACCAAAAAGGCAAAATGCTAGTGTGGGCCCGTTTTTTGGGGCCAATATGGGCCAGTTTGATTAGTTACTTCACTATTCGGCTAGTAGTTGTGACCAGTGTAGTTGGATAAATGTTCTTTAAAATGCACGATTTGCATCACATTTTATCAAAAAACCTCCCCCTTGGGTACTACTCAAACAGCGTCACAAAAGGAATGAATTGTCATTTGGTGCCTGAAACCCCAGTCCAAGACACACACACATGCACACGCACACACGCACGCACACATACACTCACACCCATGTACACCATTTACACTGCATTGATTCATGCGTATCCACTTAGACACCCCCTCACAGACAAACATACATACACGCACTTACACACACCTTCACATGCATGCATGCATGCATACATATATACATCCCTGCAATCCACACATAGACACAGACAAAAACACTTGTATTTTCTTACCGGTTCCCCTCTGGACCCTCTCAGGCCCTTCCCGGCCTACACCTCTGCATCTCACAGACTATTTAGTTAAACAAAGGAACGCTAACCATTGGGGGTACGGGCCAACTAAAAGTGGAGCCCAGCAGTTAAGCCTTGCGCTTCCACATAGTGGGCCGATTGATATCATCCCCATGGCAGGCTTTTGTCGTCAGCAAGTTTGCTCTTTCTCACCTTGGAGAGCAGTGTATCTACCTACTAAGTTCAAAAGTATGTTTAAAAGTAAGTAAATACACCGCTCTCCCGGGCGGCAAATCGGACAGCTTTTTGCAGTCTGAGCCTGGGCTGGGCCTCACAGCATATTGATGACTGCTGCATCAAAGTGGCAGGGTTTCAGCCCTCCTAAACCCATGCCTGGTGCCGTCCATGGCTGTAACCCCTGCTGTCTGGCTTGCCTGTAGGAGAGGTCGCCCCTGCAGGAACCGCTGATGCTGAGCTAGAGGTCACTCTGCTTAGCAGTGTGGGCCCTCTGCAGTAACCACTGAACTGCAGGGCTGGCGCAGCTGCACTTGGTCCCACGCTCATAGGGTGCCGCGCTCAGGGTGTCGCTGACTCTCTTCTTGCAGGCTGCAGCATGGGCCGTGTGCTCAGAGCACCTAAGCTTGCTGCAGTCCTCTCTGAGCAGCACACGCGGTATCATGCATGATGAAGGGGAAGCTGATCTTTTTCAAAAGCAGCTGTTCTCCCCCAAGGTTTGGCTCCCTTTTGTTTCTTCTGGTGAGGCAACTTGTTGCCTGTCAACCCCCTGCTGAGACACGGGAGAGACAAATGGCCCCCTCACAGCGGCCCAATAGGCGCTGCAGCCACATAAGCACTGCTGATCACTTTCTTTCTTAGAGCGTTTAAAGTGGGTGCGATTTACTAGTGATGGCCTTTTTAAGAGACCATTGTTGTGGACAAGGCATTATTAACGTGTTAAGAACTGCAAAGGGGCATTTTTATTTTGGAAGCACATGCAAAGCAGCAGTTATCTGGCTAAAATCCATGCCTTCCTCCAGCACAATTAAACATATTGCACAAAACCGTTTTAGCCATTCGCCTTATTTCCACATGTTTATATTTACCAACCCAAAAAGCATTTAAGTAGAATGTAACATTTTCCTCACATTGTATATGAAGCGTGCAAGTGAGCCATGAATGTTTACCAAGGATGTGACCAGAGAGGTTGTCACCCTGGACACTGGAGGGGATATTTTCTCTGGTTCGCCCCTGTACTGATTTTCGGGGCACAAGTCGACACATGTAGGGGGACAGCGTCCGCCCACTTTTTTGAACGGGTGGACGCAATCCCTGTTGTGCGTTTTCAAGGTCAGCATTAAAAAAATAGTTTGCTTGCTTAGGTGTTCAGCTACTAGGATTTCACACGAGGTTGTAATGTTTCCAGTGCAGACGCTTACCCACAAGAACACATAAAAGTGCCATCAAAGCGCACGTCTCATGTTTGGATTTGGTTTTCTTTGGAATATTTCATTATAAATTGTTGGGTTTAAAAGGTGGGCACCTTTTATACTTTGCTAGTGTAGTTATTGGAAATTGGCAAGTATTTGTTTTTTTTGCCATGTTTTCACTAGTGCCTACACACGTAGTGGTAATTATCTTGTGATGTCACTTCCTGCGACGTCTCTTCCGGTGATGTCATAAAATGCGAATGAAAGGGTCCCACACTTAATTTGCCGCACTTGGCCCCACAAATCCTAGGACTGGCCTTGGTGATCTGGGATAAAGAGAACTCTCTCTTTCCTGGAGTTTCGAGTCCACTGCCACCCTGCACATCTTTAACTTGATAGAAGCTGAGGCATGCCTGCTCTGGGAGATTTATGATTCTGTTGTTTGGACTGTGCAATTCTGTCAGGAATCCAAGCCCTGTGCAGGAATGTGTCTGTAACACGCCATAGAACACGATGGGTGGAGACTGAATTCCTTCCTTTCCTAAAGGTGCCTCGCTCCCCCAACTAAACATGTCTCTGCTTCTCCAGATGCCGCTCCTCTCCCCATTCCTGGCTCTAGAAACTGCAATGTGTGTAGTGTACCATAACGAGAGAAACAGCAACAAATGTGCACCCGCTCAGTACTCTGCTGCAGCAGCTCTTTACTGAAGAGCCAAACCGCAACAACCTGGCACCGGCTCAGTACTCAGAAACAACGGCTTCTTAATGAAGAGTGAAACATCAACAAATGTGCACCCGCTCAGTACTCAGCAACATCAGCTCCCTACTGTAGAGCGAAAACAACAACTGTGCAAACACTCAGGATTCAGTAACAACTGTGTACCCACTCAGGATTCAGCAACATCATCCTCTTACTGAAGAGCAAAACAGCAACAACTATGCACCCACTCAGTACTCGGCAACATCAGCTCCTTAATGAAGAGCGAAACAGCAACAACTATGTACCCGCTCAGTACTCAGCAACATCAGCTCCCTACTCTAGAGCGAAATAACAACTGTGCACCCACTCAGGACTCAGCAACATCATCCTCTTACCGAAAAGCGAAACAGCAACAATTATGCACCCGCTCAGTACTCGGCAACATCAGCCCCTTACTGAAGAGCGAAACAGCAACAACTATGCACCCACTCAGTACTCAAAAACGTCAGCCCTTTACTGAAGAGTGAAACAGCAACAACTCTGCACCCACTCAGTACTCCGCAGCAACAGCTCTTTCCTGAAGAGCCAAACCGCAACAACCTGGCACCCGCTCAGTACTCGGAAACAAAGGCTTCTTAATGAAGAGCAAAACATCACCAAATGTGCACCCACTCAGTACTCAGCAACATCAGCTCCCTACAGTAGAGCAAAACAACAACTGTGCACCCACTTGGGACTCAGCAACATCAGCTCCCTACTGTAGGGAAAAACAACAACTGTGCACCCACTTGGGACTCAGCAACATCAGCTCCCTACTGTAGGGCAAAACAACAGCTGTCCACCTACTCAGGAGTCAGCAACATCAGCCTCTTGCTGAAGAGCGAAATAGTGACAACTATGCACCCGCTCAGTACTCAGCAACATTTGTTCCCTACTGAAAAGCGAAACAACAACTGTGCACCCACTCAGGATTCGGCAACATCAGCCTCTAACAGAAGAGGGAAACAGCAACAATTATGCACCCGCTCTGTAGTCGGCAACATCAGCCCCTTTCTGAACAGCGAAACAACAACAACTATACACCCACTCAGTACTCTGCAACATCAGCCCCTTACTGAAGAACTATACAGCAACAACTAGACACCCGCTCAGTACTCAGCAAAATTGGTTCCCTACTGAAAAGCGAAAAAACAACTGTGCACCCACTCAGTACCCAGCAACATCAGCTCCCTACTGTAGAGCGAAACAACAACTGTGCACCCATTCAGGATTCAGCAACATCAGCCTCTTACTGAAGAGGGAAACAGCAACAACTATGCACCCGCTCAGTACACAGCAACATTAGCGCCCTACTGAAGAGTGAATCAGCACAACTGTGCACCCGAACGGTACTCCGCAAAATCAGCTCCCTACTGAAAAGTGAAACAGCAACCACTGCGCACCCGCTCAGGACTCGGCAACATCAACTCCCTAATGAAGAGTGAAACGGCAACCACTATGAACCTGGTCAGCACTCGGCAACATCAGCTCCGTACTGTAGAGCAAAACAACAATGGGGCACCCACTCAGGATTCAGCAACATCAGCCTCTTACTGAAGAGCAAAACAGCAACAATTATACACCTGCTCCGTACTCAGCAACATCAGCCCCTTACTGAACTGCGAAACAGCAACAACTATACACCCGCTCAGTACTCCGCAACATCAGTCCCTTACTGAAGAGAAAAAGAGCAACAACTATGCACCCTCTCAGTACTCTGCAGCATCAGCCCCTTACTGAAGAGCAAAACAGCAACAACTAAGCACCCGCTCAGTACTCAGCAACATTGGTTCCCTACTGAAAAGTGAAACAACAACGGTGCACTCACTCAGGACTCAGCAACATCAGCCTCTTACTGAAGGGTGAAACAGCAACAAATATGCACTGGCTCAGTACTCAGCAACATCAGCCTCTTACTGAAGGGTGAAAAAGCAACAACTATGCACCCACTCAGTACTCAGCAACATCAGCCCCTTACTGAAGAGCGAATCAGCACAACTATGAACCCGCTCAGTACTCAGCAACATCAGCTCCCTACTGAAGAGTGAAACAGCAACCACGGTGCACCCGCTCAGGACTCAGCAAAATCATCTCCCTACTGTGGAGCGAAACAACAGCTGTGCATCCACTCAGGATTCAGCAACATCAGCCTCTTACTGAAGAGTGAAGCAGCAACAGCTATGCACCCGCTCAGTACTCAGCAACATTAGCTCCTTACTGAAGAGCGAAACAGCACAAGTATGCACCCATTCAGTACTCAGCAACATTGGTTCCCTATTGAAAAGCAAAACAACAACTGTGTAACCACTCAGGACTCGGCAACATCAGCTCCCTACTGAAGAGTGAAACATCAACAACCACTGTGCACGCACCCACTTAGGACTCCACAACATAAGCTCCCTACTGAAGAGCGAAAAGGCATCAACTGTGCACCCATTCATGACTCAGCAACATCAGAAAACCAACAATGCTGGCTTACCAACTCACAAACACAAGTAACAACACCAGGGTGCTAACACAAGTCAGAACCATCAAAACCAGCCAAATCAGAATCCACATCAAAACCGTACCCAAACAAGTCAGAACCAAAGGTGCACCTTCAAAGCACAAACAAAAGACCAGTCTCCCTTCTCAAACCAGAGCCAAGAAGACCATTACCTAATCAAAACTGAACCAAAAAGACAAGGGTCCCGACTCCAAACATAACCAACAATACCAGAGTGGAAACTTAAGACCACACTAAAAAAGATGAGGCCGCCCATCAAAGAGCAATCCAGAAAGCCCAGTGTTTTCAATCAAGTCTCGCACAACTAAACCAGATTGTCTACTGACAATAAAACAAGACCAAGGTGTCCAAAAGAGCAAACCCAGGCTACACGTGGAAAAAAAACACAATATACCCACGGTGCCCACTTTAAACAAAACCCAAGAAGTCCAAGTTACCCTATCAAGACCAATAAACATGACTATGGTACCTATTCAAGACACAACCCTCAAAGCCAAGTCCATGGTGCTCCCTCAAAACAAAACAAACATGGCTAAACTATCCCCACAAGACAAAACCAACAAGACCAATGTGCCTCCTCAAAAGAAAACTAACAAGAAGTGCATGGTGCTCACTCAAGACCACACACACATGGCTAAACTATCCTCTCAAGGCACAACCAACAGGACCAATGTGCTCCCTCAAAACGAAACTAACAAGAAGTGCATGGTGCTCACTCAAGACCAAACAAACATGACAAAACTATCCACACAAGACACAACCAACAAGACCAATGTGCTGACTCAAAAGAAATTACAAGAAGTGCATGGTGCGCACTGAAGACCGAACAAACATGGCTAAGCTATCCACACAAGACACAACCAACAAGACCAATGTGCTCCCTCAAAACAAAACTAACAAAAAGTGCATGGTGGCCACTCAAGACCAAACCAACATGGCAAACCTATCCACACAAGACACAACCAACAAGACCAATGTGCTCCCTCAAAACAAAACTAACAAGAACTGCATGGTGGCCACTCAAGACCAAACCAACATGGCTAAGCTATCCACACAAGACACAACCAACAGGACCAATGTGCTCCCTCAAAAGAAATTAACAAGACGTGCATGGTGTGCACTGAAGACCGAACAAACATGGCTAAGCTATCACCTCAAGACACAACCAACAACACCAATGTGCTCCCTCAAAACAAAACTAACAAGAAGTGCATGGTGGCCACTCAAGACCAAACCAACATGGCAAACCTATCCACACAAGACACAACCAACAAGACCAATGTTTCCCCTTAAAATCCAACTAACAGGAAATCCATGGTGCCCACTCAAAACTAAACAAACATGACAAAACTATCCACACAAGACACAACCAACAAGACCAATGTGCTGACTCAAAAGACATTAACAAGAAGCGCATGGTGCGCACTGAAGGCCGAACAAACATGGCTAAGCTATCCCCTCAAGGGACAACCAACAGGACCAATGTGCTCCCTCAAAACGAAATTAACAAGAAGTCCATGGTGCCCACTCAAGACCACACAAACATGCTAAGCTATCCCCTCAAGACACAACCAACAAGACCAATGTTTCCCCTCAAAATCCAACAAAAAGGAAATCCATGGTGCCCACTCAAAACTAAACAAACATGGCTAATCTATCCCCTCAAGGGATAACCATCAAGACTAATGTGTTCCCTCGAATCAAAACCTACAAGAAGTGCATGGTGCTCACTCAAGACCACACATGCATGGCTAATCCCACAACCATTTCAATTCTAATGATATCCATAGGATTTCAAGGAAAGAGGAGAAATAGGCCCAGGCTCATTAGTCCAGCCATCGCCCTTCCCCACAGATATCCATAGGATTTCAAGGAAAGAGGAGAAATAGGCCCAGGCTCCGTAGTCCAGCCATCGCCTTTCCCCCACAGATATCCATAGGATTTCAAGGAAAGAGGAGAAATATGCCCAGGCTCTGTAGTCCAGCCATCGCCCTTCCCCCACAGATATCCATAGGATTTCAAGGAAAGAGGAGAAATAGGTCCAGGCTCTGTAGTTCAGCCATCGCCCTTCCCCCACAGATATCCATAGGATTTCAAGGAAAGAGGAGAAATAGACCCAGGCTCTGTAGTCCAGCCATCGCCCTTCCCCCGCAGATATCTATAGGATTTCAAGGAAAGAGGAGAAATAGGCCCCGGCTCCGTAGTCCAGCCATCGCCCTTCCCCCACAGATATCCATAGGATTTCAAGGAAAGAGCAGAAATAGGTCCAGGCTCCGTAGTCCAGCCATCGCCCTTCACCCACAGATATCCATAGGATTTCAAGGAAAGAGCAGAAATAGGTCCAGGCTCCGTAGTCCAGCCATCGCCCTTCCCCCACAGATATCCATAGGATTTCAAGGAAAGAGCAGAAATAGGTCCAGGCTGCGTAGTCCAGCCATCGCCCTTGCCCCACAGATATCCATAGGATTTCAAGGAAAGAGGAGAAATAGGCTCAGGCTGCGTAGTCCAGCCATCGCCCTTCCCCCGCAGATATCCATAGGATTTCAAGGAAAGAGGAGAAATAGGCCCAGGCTCCGTAGTCCAGCCATCGCCCTTCCCACGCAGATATCCATAGGATTTCAAGGAAAGAGGAGAAATATGCCCAGGCTCCGTAGTCCAGCCATCGCCCTTCCCCCGCAGATATCCATAGGATTTCAAGGAAAGAGGAGAAATATGCCCAGGCTCCGTAGTCCAGCCATCGCCCTTCCCCCGCAGATATCATAGGATTTCAAGGAAAGAGGAGAAATAGGCCCAGGCTCTCTAGTCCAGCCATCGCCCTTCTCCCGCAGATATCCATAGGATTTCAAGGAAAGAGGTGAAATAGGCCCAGGCTCCGTAGTCCAGCCATCGCCCTTCCCCCGCAGATATCCATAGGATTTCAAGGAAAGAGGAGAAATATGCCCAGGCTCAGTAGTCCAGCCATCGCCCTTCCCCCGCAGATATCCATAGGATTTCAAGGAAAGAGGTGAAATATGCCCAGGCTCCGTAGTCCAGCCATCGCCCTTCCCCCGCAGATATCCATAGGATTTCAAGGAAAGAGGAGAAATAGGCCCAGGCTCCGTAGTCCAGCCATCGCCCTTCCCCCGCAGATATCCATAGGTTTTTAAGGAAAGAGGAGAAATAGGCCCAGGTTCCGTAGTCCAGCCATCGCCCTTCCCCCGCAGATATCCATAGGATTTCAAGGAAAGAGGAGAAATATGCCCAGGCTCCGTAGTCCAGCCATCGCCCTTCCCCCACAGATATCCATAGGATTTCAAGGAAAGAGGAGAAATAGGCCCAGGCTCCGTAGTCCAGCCATCGCCCTTCCCCCGCAGATATCCATAGGATTTCAAGGAAAGAGCAGAAATAGGCCCAGGCTCCGTAGTCCAGCCATCGCCCTTCCCCCGCAGATATCCATAGGATTTCAAGGAAAGAGCAGAAATAGGTCCAGGCTCCGTAGTCCAGCCATCGCCCTTCCCCCACAGATATCCATAGGATTTCAAGGAAAGAGGAGAAATAGGCCCAGGCTCCGTAGTCCAGCCATCGCCCTTCCCCCGCAGATATCCATAGGATTTCAAGGAAAGAGCAGAAATAGGCCCAGGCTCCGTAGTCCAGCCATCGCCCTTCCCGCAGGAACAATGAAAAACCATGCCTGGCCTGGCACAATGGCTCCCACCTTTCTGTTCCAAAGTAAAAGGGGTCTAGTTTGCTGAATTAGTAGCAAACTAGAGAGTATTATTATTATTATTAGTAGTAGTAGTAGTATTATTAGTATATTTATGTGTTAAAATGATGATGTGCAGGGTACAAACATATCTCTGAAGCACGCACATTAATGGTTTTAGCTGAAAAATAGCTTTCATCATTGAAACAAAAAAAGATCGGTTTAGAAAAACCGAATAAAATCGATGATTCGGTGTTTCTAAATCGATCCTAAAACCCCTCTTAGTCAGAACACTTAGCTTTTTAAAAATAAATAATAATTGGTTATTTATAACACGCGTAATACCCAGACCCGGTTATCAAACCCGTGTTTCTCTGTGTCGTCTTGGTTACAAGGTGAGCGCATTGCCCTTGAGCTATCCTCCCAAGCTATCCTACCTTGCTCCATTAATGCTGTCCTCCTCTCGGTTTGTGGCTGTTTTGGGCATGACAGCTGCTCCATGTGACGCACACAAGTGCGCGCAGGCGCTGACAGGCGCGGTTGGGCGAGGGACGTCGTGGAAGCAAGCCAAGTGTTTGGGTGTGTGCATGTGTGTGTACATGTATGTGAGGGAAGAGGTGTTTACATGTATTTAGTGGGAATGGGAGGGGAAGGCGGCGCAAGTTAATAAACGTATAGAAAAGAAAAAAGTAATAAATGGTGTGAGTGTGTGACGTGAAAGTGTGGTGCAGGACAGGAGGCGTGAAAGCAGGACTCGTGGAATGTAACCCCCCCGCCCGGAATACCTTAAAAACAAGGGCACCGCGAGGGTCGGCGCCCAACGTGATATTATGGCATAAGCGACACCAAAACTACCTAAATAAATCTGTCTTTTTAGTGTTCGACTTTAAAAAGGCGGTATTATCACATCGAAGCACATTAACACCCTGAGCCACCTTTACATGGATTGGAATCTACAGTGACCTAACTTCATTTTAGTTACTTTATTCCCTTTGAATATTTTCCATTTTTGTACTTCTAGTTATTATATTACATTTCACACGACTTTTTAACTCGATTCCTCGCTTTCCTGGCAGGTTTGTTTTGCAGTAATCTGCAAGGCCACGCCTTTGTGTACTTATGCCAGACCGCTTTTAAAGATGCCTTTGTTACTTGGGCTGCTTCTGTTGTGCCAGCCACTTCCCGGCCCGCTTCCCACATATTCTTTTGTGACTGTTAGTTCCCCCTGCTCGATTACTCACCCCACTTAAAGCACTGAGTGTGACTGCTCAAGTCACAGTACCTACTTAACACAGAACGAACAAGGCCGGCGTGTCTACTTAGGACCAAACCCACAACAGCAGCCTGGCCAAACAAGCACCAACCCCAGCTCAAGACACAGCCCAGAAGAGCAGCGTTCTCTATCTCTCTGGCTCTCTAGAGATGCGACAAGACCACTGCACTAATCCAAAGCCATCCCAGAGACAAAAGAGAAACACCAGTATGCACGCTCTCCACGAAGAGCAATCGAAGCCTCACATACCCACCCCTGCAAGTCCCCCTAAAAGAGCCTCCTCCCCAGTGGTACATCGGTAAACCCTAACCAGGACGGATAGTCGATAGATATGCTAAGGGGTGGTGCCCTTTCCTGTGTCTGGGCTCTCCCTTTTCATTTAGTTTATGGTAAACAGTCCTTCTGGGCTGCAAGGATAGTGTGATACAGGAAGTCAGGCCAATGTTCCAAAAAGCCATTCAAAAGGGCAAAATGTATTTGTCACTCGAAACCTGCGCCAGCAAAATATTCCAAAAACGATACTTCACAAGTGGTCGTGGTTTCTCCAGATGTATTTACAAAGTGTCAGCCATCATGTGTTTCGACCCGCTATGGTCTTCCTCAGGACATTTGAGTTCAAAGTTCCAATCATATCTCCAAAAATAGAGCGAACGAAAATGCTGGGTTCCTATGAGATCGAAACTCAATTAGTTGCTGAAAATAAGGAATTGTATGGTTGTTTTTGCGCGGGTAACCTGGTTTTGTGGTTTGAAAATAGGTGGGCATTCTGCAATTGCTTGTTTGGTTCTGAATAAGCGGGCATAGTTGGTGGTTAAGCACCCTAACTTTGTTGGTGTGGTCTTTGTTGGGTCTTTGTGGGCTTGGTAATGAGTAGGCATCTTGGTGTTGTTGGTTTGGTCTTGAGGGAGCTCCGTAGGATTCATGGTTTGCTGTTGAGGGGCACCCTTGATACCTGGCCTTCCTGGTTTGATGATGAGTGGCAAAATCTTGGTAGCAGCAAACGGCACTGGCCTGAGGGCGCTGTGTAAATGCCAGCGGTCACAGTGCCAGGCTGTCAACTGAGCCTACTATCCACTGCTGAATTAACCAGCTTGAGACCTAAACCCGCAGAACAGCCCTGAAAGCTTTGAATAATAGGTCTAGAAGCAGCATACATGTTTCGTTTTGTATGTGTTTTACCCCACAGCGCTGCTTCATGTCATGTAGAAGGTTATATCTTCCTTTCTTCAGTAGGACAGTGACATCACACCCAGTGGTCAGTCTCATTGGTCAGCTGAGGTTACTGCAGTGTGGCATATTTCTCAATAGAGGGCAGTGATGTGCCATAGAAGGCTGTAAACTGAATGACAGGCACATGGGCCATTCAGGATGCAGCATTCTGACTACTGGGTCTACCAGGGTTTGTTTTCCATGTAGAAAAGAAGCTGAAGGTTGAGAGAGGAGTTGGATATTGGGTTCTCATGACTGCATCCCTAAAGTGGGACTTTTCAATTCCTAAGGTCCAGGCCTTTCCTGTGGTTAGTTATGGGAGGGAGCCGCCCCCTGCACAATGATTGGTATTTTTTCACCAGGGCTGTCTAGCCCAGAGAGCCACACAAGGAGGTGTTGTGCCACTGCATTGGGCAGGGCAGAGCCCCTCTCCAGCTCTGGGCACTGATGGTCCTTGAGGACTGATTTAATGTTGATAGTGTGACAGGTTCATGGTTGTGACCATGTGAAGAGACGGTGGGGTAAGAGGGACCCTAATCCCTCGATCTCCAGGGTGCCTGAATACGCGCTGGGCTAATGGCACTACTGGTCCTGTCTCAGTACCCATCAGCCTCTGTCCTGGCCAGGTCTCCTTTTCTTCTCTTTCAGAGCACATGAACTGCAGCAAGCACCTGAGACCTTAGAAAAGAAATGCCAGATAAAGGGAAACCTGAACTACCACTACCAGAATGCACTGGGGTGCAACCGACAAAACCTTTAATGGCGCTGGAGGAACGGGTTTATGGCACTTAAATGGAAATGTCACAGTGTGTCATACTGTATCTTGTTCCACGCTGCCCACTACAGAGCGTGGCCCTTGGGGCAGCCAGTCCACACCCCCAATGTGAGATATGGAAGCTGCAAGCCTTGTCTAACACCTGCTCAAGGGCCCATGTCTCATTGACGACTTTTATATGTGAGTCTACATTTTGCGAGACTGCTAAAATTCAACCTTGTTTGGGGCGTTTTCCCATAACCCTCTGGCTGGGGTGCGGAACCGGTTCCATGTAATAATGTCGCCACATAAATCTCGCCATGCAAAAATATCGCCGAAAAATGGCCGTTTTTTGTGGCAACATTATTGCATGGAACATGCGGGGGACACCCCTGCAACCCCCAAAAATGTTTTTTCTTCATTTTTTTTTTTTGCCCCTGTCCCCATATATATGGTCACCCAAATAATATCGCCACAACATTTTCCCGGTGATATTATTTACGGCGACCATATATATGGCGATATTATCACCTGATACTGCGGAACCGTCTATGGAAGGTTCCATGTAATAAAGTTGCTGCGAAAATGGCCGTTAAAAAGAATATTGCGGCAAAATGGCTGAGGTGTAGCCCCCGCAATCCATGTAATAGTTCCCGGGGATACCCCTGCAACCCCAGGACCCATTATACTGCACAAGGATAGCGGGGGACACCCCTGCAACCTGCGCTCCCCTTGTGTGGTATAATGGAAATACTTTTACCGGGTCACACCATGGCCTTTTTGCAGCAATTGTTTGTAAAACCTGCAATTTGTCAGCGACCATATTACTGGATACACTATTGAAAGGGTACCTGGGACTCCAAGCAAAGGAAACACCACACTCTCTATAGTGGATGCTGCGGCAGAGCAGGCAGGGTTCACTCAAGGGAGGTAGCAGGACTGGTGGATGGGTAGTTACTCCCAAATAGACAGCCCCAAAATAATACATTACCCAGGTACACTTAAAGAATGCACCCTCTTTATTTAGAATTACACATATAGAAACAAGTAGTTCAAATAAGTACTTTGGGTTACAAATAATACACAGTAAAACTTAATGTATGATTCAAAAACAGTAAAGGGCCAGGATCAGAGCCTTCACAGTCCTAAGCTGGAGGTACGGGTATTACCTTACGGTAAACTCTGAACCTATAAGGTAAGTCGTGGGGAGGAAAGAGAACCTTGGACAACAGTTATAGCCACTACACAGCCATGATCAGGAGCTCAAAATCCCAACACATGGACAGTCCTTGTAGTCTCCACAGCCATAGTGAGATGAATGATACACATGAAGACCATATACTACACCGAGAGGGAGTAAAGGGTGTAACCCGTCCCCAACGATTCCCAGAGGGACACCAAAAAAGGGCAGCCAGCCGGCGCAAAACGTTGCTGTGGTGGGCAGCAGCGGAAGACCCAGGAAGGACCAAAGGTGGGGTTCTGGCGACCCACTAGTCTTCTGGACGGCTGAGAATCGACTACCTCGAGGCACAAGGCCTGAGAGGGTAGCACTGGAAGCCATCAAGAGAGAGTTCCAGAAACAGCCCCAGCTTGCGATATCGAGTCAAGCTCGGTGGGTGGGTAAGGAGACGGAGGAAGAACCCCCCAGGAAGAGAAGGATGTCTAGGAGAAGGAACCCGAGCTGAGAGAACGGGCACAAGGCCCAGCCAACATGGCCAAACTCATTAAGAAAATCATTAGCCGCCTTGGTGGCAACTCCTCCAGCGATTCACGTACGAATTAATGGATCTACCTGAGGAGTGCACAGGGCCTTCCCTAGTTAAGTTCACTCCCTAATGTGCATGCTGAAGCCGGCCATCCAAGCAAACACAAGGCAGGCACACAAAGGCTTTGGGCCCAGACAATCAGGCTTGCCCTAAAAGCTTCCAAACACTCAGACCCACCCATGTATGATGTGTACTGGGGCTTTCTGGGGTAGGAGACCAGTCTAAATTAGTCCAAGACACTCTAGAGGGTAATGGTCTGGGCTCAGACAGTGCCATGCGTTCACAAGAGGCATTTAGTACGGCCTTGTGATTCCCACAAACAAAAGGATGGCCCTAAAACAAAATGGGAGAGAGTAATATTTCAAAAAATACATTAGTGCACCCAAGGCTATACATTGGGCTGCTAATGCGGTAAAACTGGCAGTGCCCTTGGTGAAGCCAAAACTAAATGACACCTTCCACAAGCCTATTCCACAACACACCTGTAGGTTGGTATAATTATGCTGGTGCCAAACTGGGATGCTTAAAAATCACTCCTGTCCACAGAGCCATATGGGCCACCACTGGACAGCTCATCAACAAGCACTGTAGCCGCAGGGATAAGTCCCTCTGACCACAATCATAAGGTCAAAGATCAAAGAAAATGTAGGTGTGACACAAAATGGAACGGTCGGACCCCTTTAAATGGAACTCTGCACCCAGAAAACTATTCAAAGCCAACTTTATGGTTATTTAATTATTTATTTATGGCGCATTTGTAAGGCGCTTTATACTAACTATGATGTCCCAATAGTCAATCCCTAAATGTCGTCCCGGTGACGCTTTTGTGTTCCTTAGTCTGTTTTTTTTTTTATTGGGGGTCCTTCCCTTACCTTCACTCTTCCCCGCCTTACCCCTCTTCTTACTGACAGGCTCATTGTTTCCAAATCCTAGCCCTATTCCTTATGTTAGTCAACACTTGCTCAGGTTAAGTCTAGGAAGGTCGGCCTCTGTATTGGTTGATCAATAGCACTGCGGGCTCATATTTGCTTGTATTGAAAGGTTTATTCCTGACAAAGCCCAGTGGCGCATTACTCAAGGTTTTACATACAAAAAAAGAAATGAAGAGGTGATGGTAGAGCAACTTCCATCAACCAAGAAGAAAGAAATAGCGGTCTGTATATACAGGGCAAGGTTGCGGCGGCAATTGCCGAATACTTCTCTAAGAATCCAAGGGGCAAATTTGAAGCATGTGCACTTCAAATGCTGCCCGGTTCCCTCAGCTCCCCGTTGCAACCAAACAGGCCTTTTTCATAATGCAGGTGTTGCGTACTTCCGGTGTGCGGTTCTCAATGGAGGGGGTATTTCCGGACTAAGGACCTGAAAGATTAGCTTACAGCCAACATGGTCCTCCTCTGGAGCCACACACTTTCCTTGTGGCTATCAGAATCCAGCGTTTGCCCCAACCCCAAGATGAGCACCTCACTATCATCCAGGTTCCGTCTACCCAAGACCATGGTAACCTCGGACCCCCTTTCCTCCCAGAAAGACTATACTCTCTCATTTCTCTACAGCGTAGGTTCTAGTGGTCCTGTGCTGTGCTTTCAAGATCGATCGGTAACGGCATCCGCCAGGCACTTTCTGAACAACTTCTTGGTCTAATAAACCTTATTCAGGATCTTGGCCTGACAAGCCTTGACACCACAGTTCATGGAGACCTCCTTCATGTGTGAGCAGCAAGTCGGCATGAGGCGCTTCCTGACCAGACCCCCTGGTCCAGTGACCAGACCCCCTACCAGGTTTACGTCTGCATCTTCGTCCACCATAAGCGATCTGAAGATCATGGATGCAGCATTTGGTTTCCTGAACAAGTTCCTCAGTTCTTCCAGAAAACATTGTTTTGCTATGTTTAAATGGTCCACACCCTACACAGTGGCCAGGGCAGTGTGTAGATCTCAATAGTCAATCGATTAGTCGCATTTTTAAGTTCCAGAGAGGAGAGCGAGCAGGCATCATTCAATAGCTCACTGATATATAGGCTGGATTCTTCCCCCTACAGGAACAGCAGGGACGTACCATATTAAGGCGAATGAGAAACAAATATAGGCCCATGATATGATCATATGATTAATACCCAGAGGTTTCTAAGCGCGGACCCGGGGATCGAACCTGTGTTGCTCCTTGTCGTCTTGCTTCCAAGGGGAGCACGTTGCCCCTGAGCTATCCTCCCTAGACCACCATAACAAGCATTGCACACATCTTCACCCAGCAACGCCTCGGGAACCCTTTAAGCAGGTCTTCATTGTGCCTCCTGTCTGGTGCTTTTGTCATCAAGGGCAAAGATAGAAGTAGGTGGGCTAATCTCGTCTCCGTACAGGCCAAATCATCTCAAGGGGTGGCTGCTTCTCTAGTCATCCACCCAGATGACGAGCAGAGTGGTATTTACCAGACCTCGGTTTGCCAAATCCACCCGCACATCTGGGGCATCTGCGGCTTCTTTATGGCAGTTCCTGCTGCTCTTTGTCCCACAGGAACCTCTGCATCAATGCATGAATATCCTTAAATGTTTTTATCCGAAACCTGCAATTGTAGCATAGAGAACACATCCCCATAAGGTCAATCTGATTGTTGACCACCAATCCATCGCTGTTCTCAGCGACCCCGTAGCATGTTTGTATTGAGTCATTTAAGCCTGTCACTTCAGCCTACAGCCAGATACCCAAGTATGTCAGTCTTTAAGGCAACCAAGTAAAGCATAGACCATACAGCTCACTCTTCAGCTCACTCTTCAGGCACAGCTTTTGGAGCGGAAGAGCCTCAGACTTATTCCAATTAATACAATATCCTGAGATTGCACTACACTCCCGATTATTTTCAGTAGTGCCTTTAAAGAAGCAGAAAAAAGAGGGAGTGAGGCGCGCACTCTAGTTCCCAGCTTTGTATACCTGCTGCAGTTCAGTTGCTCTTCTCCTCCAAGCACTTTCATGTCTCTTACAATCTTCAGGGAGGCAGTCTTTTCAGGTGTTACTGATTAGTCTCAATTTTGGTCTCAGGGAATTCTGGTAGCTGCAGTCAATTCTGGTAACCAGGAACCAACTCCCCTCCAATAGCAACATTTTTTCCCATGGTGGGGGGAGGGAGTGAAACCATCAAGAAGCAGACCCATTTTTCACACTAAAAGTAGGTCACATGCATAGAACCACAGATTCTGCATTGCACTTCCATAGGACCCCACTCCCGCCTCTGCATGGCCACTGACAGACACCTCCAGAGGCATTCATGGCCAAGATAAAGACCAGCGGTTGAGTGCAGCCATGTTGTGTCTCCCTCCCAGACCTGAATCGACTAAAGATCATTGGCGAGGTATTTCGGAGACTTGCCATTCCCATGAAGACTTCTCCAAAGCCCATCCGTTCTAACACCACAAAAAGGAAATTCCATTCCATCCTATCAAAGGTTTTTTCTGTGTCCAATGACACCAATGCCATTGGGTCCGGACAGGTGTTCTACTTATGCATGATCGGTAACGGTTTTCTGGAATGGTCCTGTACATTTCTGCTCTTCTCGTGTATCAGATTAGCCATGACTCTCCAGCCCTTCGGCCAGAACCTTAGCAAATACTTATATTGTCAGTATGCAGAAATCGCATGGTCTCTAACGTTCACACCCAGTGGGCACCATGTCATTGTATAGCAAGAGGCTGATGGTGGCATGTTGAAAGGTCTCTGGCGGCACAGCTCTGGGGATCGAAGAACGCATGATTGCATGCAGTAAGTCAATAACTGTGTCGCCAAGGCCTTTATAAAAGTCTGCAAGAAGGCCGTATGGACCTGGT
Source organism: Ambystoma mexicanum (assembly GCF_040938575.1). Taxonomy (NCBI): domain Eukaryota; kingdom Metazoa; phylum Chordata; class Amphibia; order Caudata; family Ambystomatidae; genus Ambystoma; species Ambystoma mexicanum. The sequence continues at coordinate 159,165,645 of NC_090921.1, forward strand.
ACCTTTGTGCGATTAGAATGCTCTGTCTCCACTTTCACCTCCTCATGGAAAATTGGCTCCTCCAGCATCGAAGCATCCTCTTCGTCTAGGTGCTGTTATCACGGGAGGAGTCACAGACAGCCTCAGGAGTGTAGAGTCTAGGATCAAACTCCACAAACTCTTCATGTATTCCCGTTCGGGCGCGTGCCACGTCCCCATTGGGTAACTGAACCTGTGTGATAGAAGCCTGTCAGCCTGTATTTCAAGCCTGAACAGGCCATATATCTCCTTAGCTTGTATAGTCCATGATTCAGGGCCATGAGCTCTCCTCTAGACTCGCGGGCCCTTCGAGATGATCCCTCGTGTCTCCGTTCCTGTTATCTTTATAAACCCAGTTGGCCCTTGCTCCTCTCATGCTGGAGACGGCTGTTGAGGTGTCAGTTGAAGGACCTGGTCAGGGAGTGACTGGCAAGATCTCAATGGTGTTTGGTCAGAAATCAAATGTTCAATCTGGTTATTGGGGGTGTTTTGTGCCTTTGCGGCCCATGTCAAAAACAAGTCTAGCCTTGAGTAAGTACCATGAATTGGAAAATAAAATGTGCAGTGTCTCGTCAGCTGGATCCTGAAGCCGCTATACATCAGAAGACTTGCTCTGTAATCCGGCTTTTCAGTGCCCTTGGCCTCCCTACAAGAAGAAGTTGGCTCCTACCCAGAGACCTGTCCTGGACCGGTTGTGTGTACATGTGCCAGGGCCATGGTTACAACTGAATAGCTGTTGCTTAAAGAAAAGAATCCACCGTCTGGATTGCGTGTAAACTGAACATCTATTAAACTGTAACCATGGGCACTATACACATGTCCACGCAACAAAGTGAATAAGCTAAAGGAACTTCAATTATGGATATCCAGGTTTAAAAGGAAACAAGCAGCAATGATTGGGATAAGCTAAGGAGAGATTGGAATTAAACAATCCTAGAAAACACACACGAATCCAACCGGAATGTGAAAGAGTTTAGGACGATCAAAACTAGGAATACCAAAGCAGCCATGAATAACTGTTAAGCCTTGACGAAGCGCTAAGAGCGAAACACTGGCCGCCTGTCGGCTCTTATGATGCCCACATCCCCGCTCCTTCAATGAAACTCATATTTATGATTACTTTGCTACATAAAAAAGAAACTTAATTAGGAAAAATACTACATTGGGGGTCATTCTGAGTTGGTAAGGATGCCGGTAACTCCCTACCGGCCTATTCCGAGGTCCCTTAGCGGGTCCCACCAGGAACGGCTGGTCTGACCAGCCGTTCTTAGCGGGACCCGTTAAGGGACCTTGGAGCTAATAACGGGCCCGCAATTTGCGGGCCCATTATTAGAGCCTTCCCCATTCCCATTGAGCCCTATGGGGGCTCGAATGGGAATGGGGAATGGTATTTGGTATGGGGACTTACCGGGTCTGCATAGGTCGGAATGTCCCGGTAAGTCCCAATTCCGCCTACCCGGACCCGAATTTGGAGGCAGCCATGGTGCTAAAAGCACCATGGCTACCTCCAAACTTGGAAAGACCCCCATTGTGTTCTTGGTATTATTCAATATGTGTAGCTTTGGAATCATTCTTCATACATGGTAATTATCTGATTTTTGGGTTCACTTAAAAAACCATCAACAAGGGGTGCAGGGGGGCACTATCCTTCCAAACAATTCCTATGTGAGTCCCTAATTCAGGGACCTGGCAGACACCACCATAGTGTCTCGGGAGGATAGCTCAGGGGCAACATGCGCGCCTTGGAAGCAAGACGACACGGAGCAAGACAGGTTTGATCCCCGGGTCTGCGCTTAGAAACCTCTGGGTATTAAGAGTGTTATAAAGCAACCTATCATATCATATCACAGGGAGGCCACGCAGCCCCACATGTACACGCAACTCATTAAACAAGTTATCAAGCTTTTATAAAACATCTGATAGCAGCAATTAGAAGAATCCCGTAGCCGCAGTGTACCTAAGCAGCCTACTGTACGGTCACTCCAGCTCATTCTATCTCAGCAGTATGAATCCTTTGCTATAGCGGGCAGCATCATTCCCGTCAGCAAGTCAGTAAAAACTTTGGGTGCAATGCTGGATGCATATCTTTTGATGAAAAATCCGGTGTCTCAAATTCGCTCATCCTGTGGATATATTACCAGGCTTCTGCACCAGATTCTGCACCAGATTAGACCTGACCTCGGCATCACTAATAGAGCCCTGCTGGCCTCCTCCCTCGCTCATCCTGGGGATATATTACCCCTCGGCATCACTAATATCACTAATAGAGCCCTGCTGGCCTCCTCCCTCGCTCATCCTGTGGATATATTACCAGGTTTCTGCACCAGATTAGACCTGACCTCGGCATCACTAATAGAGCCCTGCTGGCCTCCTCCCTTGCTCATCCTGTGGATATATTACCAGGCTTTTGCACCAGATTAGACCTGGCCTCGGCATCACTAATAGAGCCCTGCTGGCCTCCTCCCTCGCTCATCCTGTGGATATATTACCAGGCTTCTGCACCAGATTAGACCTGACCTCGGCATCACTAATAGAGCCCTGCTGGCCTCCTCTCTCGCTCATCCTGTGGATATATTACCAGGCTTCTGCACCAGATTAGACCTGACCTCGGCATCACTAATAGAGCCCTGCTGGCCTCCTCTCTCGCTCATCCTGTGGATATATTACCAGGCTTCTGCACCAGATTAGACCTGACCTCGGCATCACTAATAGAGCCCTGCTGGCCTCCTCCCTCGCTCATCCTGTGGATATATTACCAGGCTTCTGCACCAGATTAGACCTGGCCTCGGCATCACTAATAGAGCCCTGCTGGCCTCCTCCCTCGCTCATCCTGTGGATATATTACCAGGCTTCTGCACCAGATTAGACCTGACCTCGGCATCACTAATAGAGCCCTGCTGGCCTCCTCTCTCGCTCATCCTGTGGATATATTACCAGGCTTCTGCACCATATTAGACCTGACCTCGGCATCACTAATAGAGCCCTGCTGGCCTCCTCCCTCGCTCATCCTGTGGATATATTACCAGCAGTGGTCGAAGTGAGCGGGAGCGGTGCTCCTATACTTTTTTAAATTACCTTGTACAGCTCCTATACTTTTATTTTAAAAAGAAACCGTTCCGGAATGGTTTTCTTTTAAAATAAAAGTGTAGGAAGAAGTTGAAACCTTCACTTTCAGTGCACTGCACTGAAAGTTCCCTTAAACATCAGGTGCAAGTGTTTTGAGGGGTGTATTGTGTGTGGGAGGGGTTGTGGCAATGGGGCTTGTGGGGAGCAGGGCCAGGCCAGCAGGGAACATAGCTCCACTACTTCTATTCATACACTTCGACCACTGATTACCAGGCTTCTGCACCAGATTAGACCTGACCTCGGCATCACTAATAGAGCCCTGCTGACCTCCTCCCTCGCTCATCCTGTGGATATATTTTCCAGGCTTCTACATCCAATTTGACCTGACCTCGGCATCACTAATAGAGCCCTGCTGGCCTCCTCCCTGATTAATTCACGTTTAGACTATTGCAACAGCCTGCTGATGGGAACCTCACAAGGAAACTTGAAACAGTTACAAACTGTCCAAAATGGCGCCCTCAGGGCAGTTTTTGGTCATGTCACCGCAGCCAGGAGGAGGCTACATTGGCTGCAGGTGAAGCAGAGAATGAAACGTAAAACCCTGTCTCTTGCTTATAAATGCCAAAATGGCAAGGCCCGGTCATATCTTATTAATAGAGTCACGAGGAAAGCATCTAGCAGATCGCTGCGCGTGACCAGTCAAGATCTCGCCTGAAACATTTCGGTGACTGCAGTTTTGATTTTAACGTTCTTCGCGACTGGAATGCCTTGCCTCTAGACGTTCCCTTGCGGTTTTTAAGAAACATGTGAAGACACATCTTTTTAACCATCCGGAATAGATTCCTCTTTCGACCTAGGTTTCTCATTCCTAACTTACATGCTGCGCTCTGAGACCTACGGGCGTGTAGTGCCCTACAAACACCAAAATAAATAAATAAATATGAGGCGTGCTATTGCACCCTCCGCCCCCACTTTCCCGTAGAAGATAGCCAACCCCTGCAAGGCACCGCCAAGGACCCAGCACTGCAGAACCATTCGACCAGGACACCCACCCAGTATACTCCTCACCTGTGCACTGGCATGAAGGGTGCGGCGAGGCTGCGCGGAAGGGATTGGCCCGCACCATATGCGGGGTCCTTTGGGGGTGATGACCTAAACCTTTGGTATGTTGTGCCTGGATCAGAGACTCCTCGGCAAAGCTACTTTAAATCTTGGCTGCCCGCCACTCTAAGATGCAGGGGGGAAAAGCTGACACTCCCATAGTGCCTCATGGCACCCTGCACCTGATTCAAAGCACTAAGGGGTGGTCAAGAGGAAGAATGGAGAAGGGCATAAGGCGAGATGAGACGAGAAAACAGGGGGTGGCAATGAAAGGAAGCAGGGCCTGGCCCAGTCAGCTGTCAGGAGGCAGGACGGGATATCCAGCCTGCTCAGCGGATTAATAAACTGAGGAAACCGGCCTCATTCCATCGCTCGGATACCAGGGTTTCCAGAAAAGAAACACTCTGTTTTTTCACCAGACCCTCAGACGCAAAGAGAAGTGAGGCGGGGTTTAAATACAGCAGCACCCTTGCAGAGACTGAGCGGAAGAGATGCCGGGAACTGCGTAGGATGCTGCCACCAGGGCCGGCCCAAGGCATGGGCAGCCTGAGCAGTGGCCCAGGACCCTGCACCAATGGGGGCTGTGCGGTGCAGGCAGCATCTTCACACATACCTAGTGCACGCACGCGCTCTTTATTTCTCTGACCATTTCCACTGACCTGGACTACGGTCCCCGAGGGAGTTCAGCCGGAATTGTACTTTTTGACCGACTATAAATGGTCGCAAGGACCAAAAGTTCTAACAATGCTACCACCAAAGGTTCGAACACCAAAAATTCGAACGTTTGGTGGTAGCATTGCAGGTAAGTAAAAAAAAAAAGAAAAAATTGCTGTGTTTTCCCCGCAACACCACGCTCACTATACTGTGTGAAGTATAGTGAGCGGGGAGTTGCAGGGGGATCCCACCGCAGCACACCCGGAAAAAAAAAAGGGGTCTGCGGGGGAATCCCCCGCACACCTCGCTCACTATGCTTCACACTATAGTGAGCGGGGGGGGTTGCGGGGGAATGCCCCGCAACACCTCGCTCACTATGCTTCACACTATAGTGAGCGGGGGGTTGCGGGGGAAACCCCCCGCAACCCCTGTAGTATATACGAGTGTTCGCATGAGAAAGGTGTGAACTTTTGGTGGTTCGCACCTTTCTCATGCGAACATTCCGGCCGCGGCAAAATCAGCCGCGGTCGGATCACTTAGAACCGTTCAGCCTACAGCGCATTGTGACCATACCAACGGTGAAAGGCGCTATACAGATGCCCATTTACATAACATAACTACTTCTGCTGGCATCCAGAGGAACTGCTTCCCAGCACCATGGGTTCCTCCGCCCCTCAAGGCAGTGTCGACTCTCCAGCAGCCCCCACCCAGGCTCTGTAGCTTCATTGCATTCAGTGCCCTTCTGAAAACAATGAAACGTGGACCCCACCTCGTCAATTTGAGACCCAAGTAAGGGTGCCAATAACAGCAAAGTTACGATGCGCAAGTGAAAGACCCAGGGGTGGACTGGGAACTACAAGAGGCCCTGGAAATAATTACTGGGGACCAAAAGAGGCCCTGTAAATAATTTTCAAAGTGGCCCCATATGACACATTTTCAGCAAGCCCAATATTTTCCTATGAGAACATTTGGAAATACCACACAAAAGAGGCCCAGGGTGCAGAGGTCCACCCCTGGAAAGACCACACGGCCCCAGTTACCTACTCAAATGGGGGCCATTCCCCAAGACGATGGGGGCCGCGTTTTCATTTTTTTGCTCCGTTGTAAGTTTTGTCTTATCGTGCGTACACTGAATCCCTAACCCTAATGCTGCAAAAGTATCACAACTTACAACAAAAAGTTGTGAACCCCTTAAGGTAGTTGGTTAACGCGCGTGATCTGTGTTAAGGTGCCGGGCGCACTGTTGTGTAGCGCAGTGCCTCTTCCTATCACACAGGCTCTGAGAAGGCCCTGCCAGAATGATATAGCGGTGTGCGAAGCAGGGCCCGAGTGGCCGGGCCAGGAGCCTGCAGAACTGTGCTTTACTCATGATAGATTCCTTACCCCCCGCCGCCAAATGTCCTGTGTTCAGTTCTGCTCAATAAACACTCCCCGTGTGAAACTGGAGTCTTTCCAGCGGGTTTAGGCCTAGGCCACAGGCCCCCTGACCGTGCTGCAGGGACGGGAAGACAGAGGGCGAGGGGCGGGAGGCGGTAGGGGGGAGGCAGAGGGGCTCTCCCAGATGGAGCGCAGCCGACAGGCGCTGTCACCAGAGATTGCCATGGCAACATGACAACAGAAAGGTGGCCTGGAAGAAAAGTAAGGAAGAGAGGTGCGATCAGTCGTGGCAGGGGGATAGGAGGGGGCCCGGCCCCCAGATGCATAACAAGGGGAGGGAGGGGAATACATAAGGAACCCAGAAAGGAGGTAGGCAGGGCAGAAAGCAAGCTCACCCATTTCCGGTAAGCTTGCTGAATGGAAAGGAGCGTGTTCGTTTGCCCACCCAACTCACCCGGGGAAAAAGGAAGGAGAGAGAGACGCCTGGTAGCAGGCTCGGTGCCCTGCCAAGTCGCAGTCGGCACGTGTCTAAGGAGAGGATGCCATTTGGGCAAAGAGAAGCAACCAGCCAAGCATAGTAGAGGAAACAGGAAAAGGCAAAAGTCCGGCTTGCATGCACGCAAAGAAAGGACTTGCCAGCAGAGCTCGAACAGCAGTGGAAAAAACCCCCAGCAAAGGGTGAGGGCCAGCTCTGAAGAACAAGCGGCTGGCGGGAGGCATCCCGCCCCTTGGACACGATGTGCCCAGAACACACCTCTTTTATATTTTGTGGTCATTATTGCTGTACATAATAATAAAAAGCCTACGGCTAAATTTTATTCCACACACAATAGTATGTAATTATCTAATACAGTTGGGGTAAGAAAGAGAGCAAGGGTGCCCACGCTACTTAGCCTGATAGAAGTAATATGCCGGTGCAGGGAGTAATAGCGCCACCCTGGAGCCAAAACTAAAAAGTTTATTATGGCGATATTTGGCCTAGACATCTTTCAATATCTAAACGAACGATGGGTGTGATAAGGGGCGATAGCCAGGCCCCATTTTGAAGGGCTGCTTTGAAACAGTAAATACAGCATAGGTTGAGAGTGGAGTCGTGGGGCGCCAGTGCGGGCTCTCTCTACACCTCTCCCGCCACAGCTTCCTCTGTGATGATGGTACAAGGTAGGGGAGCTTAGCATCGCCCGCCCCCCCACTCACGTGACCGTGCAAGTGGCCTACTACAAGTGTGGATAGCTATACACGAGTAAAGCACTGGTCACTCACTGCATGAGGGCAGCTGGCACATCACACATTCGAGTCGCGTGGCAGGGCCAGCCATTCAAAGGTAGGTCGTAATAACACTTCCTATTGCAGCACTTAGAAGCGGGAGTAGTCTGGCATGAAGCGCTATATAAGAACGCATGATTTTTTATTATTAATAAGGACAAAAGTGAAAACTGTTGGTTTTGCCAGTGCTTGTTGCCATTGGAATGATATTTCCTATAGGATTCTCCCGGGAACAGGGAATGTGCTTCTGAGTACATTGGAGTCAATTATGGAAATGTCCTCAGGTGCCTCTAAGCCACCGTAGACGAGAGCGCCATTTTAGTTTCAAAATGGCGACGCGGAAGCGGGTGAGGTTCAACATTCTATATCATGCAGAAGGATTGTTCTACTGACACAAAAGGGTTTCATATTTTATGCAAATACTGAAAAGGACATTATGTATGTCACGCAAACTCCATAGATCCCAATAATTTGCCATCGAATGTAGTCAGGCCACCGCAAGACCCACGGAGGGCTCACAGGTGGCCTCCCTCACTGCTGTGCCACCGACGACCTCACATGCCGGGCTGCACAGCCGAGGTGGGCTGATCCTTCAGGCATGGCCTGTGTAGGCACTCTGCTGACCGAGCCCTTTGTAAACAGCATCCCTCTGCCAGCATTAGGTGTTCTGGGGGCCGAGTGACGCCCCGTAGCTGGGGCGAGGCGTGTTTGCCTCTTGCAGGCCCAAGGGCCCTTCTCAGGCACGCGGGGTGGGTTGTGGAAGAGGTGCCTCTTTATGCCGCTCTGGACCAGCGGCTTCTTTTGACAGTGCTGTCTTCAGGGTCTCTTTCAATGTTGCAGGCATGGGTTTGCAGTCCACGATACCTTGTAAACAGGTGTTTTTTTTTAAACTTCAAGTTTTTGGGGTATTTCTGTGCACGAGTTCCGGTGTCCTCTCCTATTGTTGCTGGCTTTGCTGTCTACAGGTGCACTCTGGGGGTGGCATGCCTCTGCACCGGATTCCTGCATGGCTTTCATCTTCTGTTTGGGGGGCCTGCCCCCAGGATGCTCCGCCCCGCGCTGCGTAAGGACAGCTCAGTCAGTGTTCACAGGGTAAAAACAAAGTGACAGGTGCAGAGCTGGGCGTTGGTCATAACCAAGCGGGAAGACGCTGGATATCGCCAGGTGTTCCTCTGATTTACTGCCAAACTCGTTTACTGTTGCTGCCACTCTGGGGGTCCCTGTGGGCAGTTTTGCATGGCACCATTGCTCACCTTTCTGGCTCCCTTGCAGAAGGGGAAACGCCAGGGCTTTAAGTGGGGTAAGAAATCGAGGGGGGGCCCTCATTTGGGGGCGTGGCTTGTGGGAGGGGCGTGGCCTAAAAAGTACGCAAATCGTAGGGTATACACACAAATATATATAAATGTTATATATTTGTGTGCGTACCTTACTATGGTTTGTGTACTATGCAAGCCATCTTTTCTAATCCTAGAGATATGTAACATATTTCTACGTTTATAAAAGATGGCTTGCATAGTACACACACCATAGTAAGGTACGCACATAAATATATAACATTAAAATATATTTGTGTGCATACCCTACGGTTTGCCTAGTTTTCAGGCCATCTTTTTTTTTTTTTAAAGATTTCGGGTTTATAAAATATGGCTTTGAAAGTACACAATTCAAGCCATCTTTTATAAAGCTTTGACTGCGGACAAAATTGTCCGTCGACAAATCTTTATAAAAGATGGCTTGAAATGTGTACTTTCAAAGCCATCTTTTATAAACGTCGAGGAATCCCCAGGTTCGCCGAGGGTTAAAGACGCCTCGGCGACCTGGGGAAACAAAGGGACAGTAACTGCCTCTGGTGATCTCTAGCGCAAGGGGTCACCAGAGGCAGTTACTATGACTGACGGAAGTGGCAGCCAGTCACAGCGTCGCTGTGGCTGGCTGCCACTTCTGTCGGCTCACCTGACATTCATGGCAGGCGCATCTCCCGTCGCGGCTGCGGCCGCGACGGGATAATGCATTCCGCCAATGTTGCGGTTGGACGGGGGCCCCGGCAGGGCCCCGGCTCAGTCCCACTTTTTGGAGACTGCCGGGGCCCGGCCCCGGCAGGCCCCGGCCCACTTTAAGCACTGGGAAACGCCATTGCAAATCCTCCTTGGTCCCGTGCCAAAAAGGTCTGCGCAGCCAGAATGGCAAGCTCCCCTTTCATTGGATTTATAGCGCCCTTTTAGCCAAAGCGCTTTCCAGAAAAACAGGGCACTGTGGCATACATTGTACAAGAAAACCGGGATCTGTAAGGGCACGGAATAGGGGAAACCGACGCCAGAAGAGACCTAAAAGTAAAGCAGAGCCAAAGATGTGGGTTCTCTGTTGGCGGACAATGGAAAGTGTACGTGTAAGAGGTACCTAGTGGCGAGCCTGGGGGGCTGCCTGTGGTGGCACGTGCTACCCCTAGAATCTGATTGCCCTGCAGTCCAGGTGCCACTCCGTTATCCTAAACTATGATCATTACTTTACTTTATAGCATTTGTATGGTGCACCATAAACCCATAGGTGTGAGGGCGCAGACAAAAACATAGAAGAAAGGGGAGAAAGAGAGGCTGAACGATCTAATGGAAAGAGTAACCGCAAACCAGGGGCAACTATTTGAAGAGGAAGGCTTTAAGGCCCTTCTTGAATGTATTCAGAGATGATGAATTTCTCAGTTGGTCTGGCAGAGTGTTCCAAAGCGCCGGTGCAACATAGGCAAAAGCACCACATTGTGCCTTTTTGCCTTTGACTCTGGGCTGCTGGAGCAGGTTCCGGTTGTTGGCCCGAAGGTTTCTGACTGAAGATTTTATTCCAATGTACCTTTGCAGGTAGGAGGGCATCTTGCCCTGGAGGCATTTGAATGTGATGACCATAAGTCTAAAGGAGATTCTTGATTCCACGGGCAGCCAGTGTAGTGCTCGACGTGCCTCCGAGACATGTACCTGTATGCAAGACCAGATACCACTCTAACAGCTCCGTTCCGAACCACCTGAAGGCGTTTGATGATTTTTTTTACTGGAGCCTGCTAATAAGCTACAACAGTAGTCTAGTTTGGAGTCGATAATGGCTCGGGCGATGGTCTCAGCGTTGGATTGGGAGATGTACGGACGCAGATGGGACAGCAATTTAATATAATAGTTGGCGGAAGAAACGGTAATGGCCACATAAGAATTCATCTTGAGTGATTGATCCAAAACCACGCCCAGGATTTTAACCTTAGGAAGAGTGGAAATTAGAGCATCTCCCAGCTGGAAATGTTTGTAAGTTGGGTCTAGTTTGGCTATGATGCTATCAGATCCTACAACCATGAGTTCTGTTTTGCTGCGATTGAATGCAAGATTATTCAACATCATCCATTGTTCTATCATAGCAAAGATGCGATTAAGTTCTTTTTCATCCTCCGAATGCTGGCCTGTAAGAGGGATGACACATTGAGTGTCATCAGCATAGTTGGAAAAGAGGATGCCCTCATGGGCCAGATGGGCTAACAAAGGAGACATGAAGATGTTATAGATGCAAGGCGACAAACTGGCGCCTTGTGACACTCCAAACAATGTCTGAATTGCAGGTGCTTTGGCATTGTTAGCACATACCCTGCTAGACCTGTTGGATAGGAATGAAAGTAGCCAGTTGGTAGCGGCCTGCGAACAGTTAGCTACTGACATAAGCCTGTCTGCTAATATGGCATGATCGAGGAGATCGAATGCTGCCGATTGATCTAGGGAGATCAAAAGAGAGATCTTTTGAGAGTCCATTGTTTGTAGTAACTGTGACTTAAGGTCAAGAAGCGAGGTCTCCGTACCAAACCCTTGTCTGAATCCTGACTGAAAAGGATTAAGAATAGGGTGGGCGTTTAAATGTTGCGCTATTTGAATATATGCTACTCGATCCAGTATCTTGAGCAAGAAAGGAGTGTTAGTTATGGGCCTATAATTTGTAGGGACGTTTTGAACGTGTGTGTGCGTTCGTACTTCCTGCCAGCCCTCTTGGGCCCCAGTCAACAGAGTCTGTGCACACCATTGAGGAGTACTTTGAGTAGAAGAGAATTCCAGTGGAGGATAGTGAGCAGTATACAGGAATGGCAACGGAAAGAGGCGAGAAGGAGATCTGAAGAGGAATGGAGGGAGAAGGGTGGGGAATAATGAGGTAGAGAAAGCTGCAAGGGGGAAATGTCATGAATGGATTTATAGATAATGCAAAGACATTTGAAAAGAATGAGGGAAGAAATAGAAAGCCTCTGGAGCTGGCGAGGAAGAGAAGAAGAGTGCGCGAGCGAGCAAGGAAGATTGAAAATCAAGCGAGCAGTAGAGTTCGGAAGGATGCAGAGGGATAAGAGGGAATGCCCAGCAGACTTAGAGAGCAGATGAAAGAGGAGTTTAGTGGGTCCTAGCACGAGGAAAGAACAATGCTCTGAAGAAAGCGAGAAGCAGGAAGTGAACGAGAGAGAAGAGTCATAGTACCCAGAGATGGTGTGCAGAGTGGAGGAAGGGATAGGGTAAGGAGGAAAGGTAAAAGATGAAGGGTAGAGGAGATAGGGCAGGTGGACGAGGAGAATAACAGACTCAAGGTCTTAGTATGATGATTGGAAAGGAAATAAGACTTCATCCATGACCAACGGGCAGAAAAAAAAGGACCAGCATGCATTGAGGGTGCCATGGTGGGAGGGAAAGAAGGAATCAGATCTGAGAAGTGTCTGAGAAGTGTCTGCAGGGGCAAAGGAAGCAATGGTGTCACTGAGAGAGAGAAGAAGTATTAGGGAGAAGAGGAGATGGCCAAGGATAGAGTCTTGCGGAACATCAACAGGAGAAGGCGAGAGAGGGTGCTAAACCAGGAAACTGATGTGAATCGGGGAGATTGGGAGGAACAGAACCAGGGAAGGGCAGAAGAGAAGCCAGAGTAACAACAAGAGGATGGCTGACAGTATTAAAAGCCACAGAAAGACCTAAGTGAACCAAACACCAGCATTGGTATTGTAAGAGATTGTGAAGGTGGAGAAAAGCAGTCTCTGTGGAGCGAGGGGGATGAAAACCAGGCTGAAAGGAACAGAAGAGGGAGTGACTGTCATGACAAGGGGTGGTTTGGGAGCGCCCACTAAGTTCGAAGATAGTGGAAAGGAATAAGAGATCAGGAATGGGGTAACAGAGGTGGCAGAAGGATCGAATGAGGGCCTCGTTTAAGAAGGGGAGAAATAGGAGTTTTAAAGGAAGATCAGAAGAGGCCAGAGATCAGATCAGTGTTGAAGAGAGAGACGAGAAGAGGGAGAAAGGTAGAAAGAAGGGAGCGATAGAGCAAGGGGGAGGGGCTCAGGTGGAGAAACTGTGGAAACTGAGCCAAAAACATCGGTGGCAGAAATAGGAGAGAAGCAAGGCATAGAAAAGGAGGATAGAGGAGGGTGAAAAATGGGAGGAGAAGAAGGAACACATGGAAGAGCAGGCTTTTCAGTAGAAAGGGGCAGTGACAGAAGGAAGGGGAGGGGAGGAAGAGAGAAGGGATTAATGGGATGAAGATGCACAGAAGGAGAAGAAGGAACATTCAGCAGAAGCAAGAGCAGACAGGAAATGCTGACAGTGAGATTTGTAGATGGCGAGGTCTATGCAATGGCTTGGCTAGAGTGCAGGGAACTGAAAGCAGGGTGCGCCAGGGCTGAGGGAGCTAGATGGACGGACTAAAGGACACGAATAGAGTGGCATTCTGGTGGTAAATCTGCCAGAATACTGCCCAACAAAATTACTGTTACTGTCACTTGGTCCAGCGGATTACAGCTGGATTACAAAAGCTGGTGGTGGTGTTAGTCTCCATTAATTTGGACTTCATAGGACTCCATGGGAGATTTCGGCAGAATTACCGCAGCAGCAATCCCATTGGCGGAAATGCTGCCGGTTGTTTGGCGGAAAGTGGGAGGATTTACTTCCAGGTAAATCCCCTACTGCAGGGTGAAACCTGTTGTATGGTGGAAGCTGAAAAGTGGCAGTAACGCCATTACTGCCACTTTTTTTCTCACACCGCCATACTCGTAATGAGCCCCAGAGAGCTTTAAAGGAGTCGACAACCATTGAGCGAAAGAAAAGTTAGTGGCGAAAGAGTCCGAGTTTAGGAAGAAAAAATGAGGCAAAGAGGGAAGCGAACAAATAATAGCAGAGGAAAGGGCACAACGGCCCAGAGAGAGGAGAAAGGTGGAAGCAGAGAAGGGGAAGGACTTAGGCAAGAAGTTAGAGGAGGGGAACAAGAAGGTGGAAAGACTCCATGAGAAGAGTGGAGGAAGAGGGAATAGCAGTAGAGTTGAGGTATGACATTACTGAGAATGAGATATGGAGGGTTGTAGATAATCAGCAAGGAAATGGAAGAAGGTCCAAGAGGGTAGCAGTAAATCAGGCAGGAAGATAATAAGCAAGGGAATGGAAGAAGGACCAGGGGGGTGGTGGGGCGGTGCAGGATAGCTGCAAGGAAATGAAGAAGGGCCAGGAGGGCAGCAGATAATCAGCAAGGAAATGGAAGAAGAGCAGCAGATAATCAGCAAGGAAATGGAAGAAGAAGGGCCAGGAGGGTGGCAGATAATCAGCAAGGAAATGGAAGAAGGGCCAGGAGGGTGGCAGATAATCAGCAAGGAAATGGAAGAAGGTCCAGGAGGGCAGCAGATAATCAGCAAGGAAATGGAAGAGGGTCCAGGAGGGCTGTAGATAATCATCAAGGAAATGGAATAAGGGCCATGAGGGCTGTAGGTAATCAGCAAGGAAATGGAAGAAGGATCAGGGGGCAACAGATAATCAGCAAAGACATTGAAGAAGGGCCAGTAGGGCTGTAGATAATCAGCAAGGAAATGGAAGAAGGTCCAGCAGGGCAGCAGATGATCAGGCTGTAAATAATCAGCAAGGAAATGAAAGAAGAACCAGAGGGCGGCAGATCATCAGCAATGAAATGGAAGAAGGGGTACAGAGGGTGGCAGATAATCAGCAAGGAAATGGAAGAAGGGCCAAGAGTGCAGCAGTTAATCAGCAAGGAAATGGAAGAAGGGCCAGGAGGGCGGCAGATCATCAGCAAGGAAATGGAAGTAGGGCCAGGAGGGCTGTAGATAATCAGCAAGGAAATGCAAGAAGGGCCAGGAGAGCGTAGATAATCAGCAAGGACATGGAAGAAGGGCCAGGAGGGCTGTAGATAATCAGCAAGGACATAGAACAAGGGCTAGTGAACTAGGATAATTGGTATTCAAAGGAATGGGGGGGTGGTGTCATAAATGAGAGAGAGAGAGAGATAGAGAGAGAAAGAGAGAGAGGTAGACAGTAGAGAATTGCGAGACCCACAGAAGATGACAGAGAAGTTACATTCGAGTGGGCTTTCCAGGTTTCGGGCAGAACACAGAAATCAAGATGATGTGACAAAAGCAGGTCCAGCATACAAGTGTTGGGGGGAAGTTGGCGAGTTCCATAGTGCAAGAGGCAGAGGAATCATGGTGATGGGAAAGGAGGAGAGGAAGAGAGGGCAAGAGGGCAGATAGAACATTGGAGAGAAAGACTGTCACACACCGAGAGGAGGGGGGACTGAGGCGTGGGAGTAGCAGAAACTGGCTACAATGGAAGCAAAGTGGCAAAGGATGCAAGTGGGTTGGCAACTCACTCATGCCTCGTGAAAGTAGGGAGGCAGCTGCTGCTCACACCCAGCTGATTGGAGAGCAGGAGGTGGCAGTACACGGGCCTCACACCCTAGCCTTTCTTGCCGGGTGCCTGCTATGGGCGAGACCTAGGAGGCCCAGGTGAGCAGAGGAAGGAATTAGAAGAGCATAAGAAGTAAGAACACATCAAGGAAGGGGGTGTTAGGAGTGTGCGAGCCATGCCTCCTTGTGGGCAGTCATTATTGAGAGGTGGCTGGGAACCCTGCAGGCAAAGCATGGATAGGGTCCAAGCCACAGCAAATGGTGCACCTTTGGGTGCAACGGGTGGCCCCAAGGCGATCTTGGGCATGCTCAGTGTGCCACTGCCGGGAAAGCCAACACACATGGGTGCAAACACTTCCTGTGGCGTTGGTAGCGGCCGCCGCTTCCTTGGTAGTGAGTTTGCAACCTGGGCAGGAAAGGACTTGGCACAGACCCAAACCTTACACAATTCTGGCCGGCCCAGAATTCTTGGCAGACGCCCAGGGGTGGGCCAAGCCTTTCAAAGAATCACACAATCTCCTGGATTCCTTTCAAGTTGGCGGCGTTTCCCTGGCAGTATGGCACACGCTCTCATGTCTCATGTGGAGGACCTTGGCATGGCATGGCGGCGGATAGCGGCGGTGCAAGCTCTGCTGATGTGGCTGCATAGTTCAGCTCTCTTTGACATTCCCACACCAAAACGCCGCACTCCTCTGAATGCAAGGAGCTTGACTGATGCCATGGGCGTCTTCCCAAGTCCTGCCATGCAGCAGAAAAAGTTCCATGCAATAATGTCGCGGTGAAGCGACGTTTTCCTCGCGACCAAAATTCTTTCCCCAAATATTCTAGAAGGGTACAAGTATATATTATTAACTCCAGTCCTAGAATATTTGGGGAAAGTGTTTGATAGCC
Organism: Ambystoma mexicanum; assembly: GCF_040938575.1. Classification (NCBI taxonomy): domain Eukaryota; kingdom Metazoa; phylum Chordata; class Amphibia; order Caudata; family Ambystomatidae; genus Ambystoma; species Ambystoma mexicanum. The sequence goes on from NC_090921.1 coordinate 159,181,687, forward strand.
TGGAGGGTGCATCATTAATGCATTTTTTTTTAAAAGTCGCCCCCCTGACGACATTTTTCATGGCGACATTATTACCTGACACCGTAGAAAACAGAGGTGAAGTGGCTGCAATAGAATTATGGCCCCTTTACCACACCGTCAGATTTCGACTCTGGTGGTGGAGATACCGCCAGCATATAGCTGGGGTCTTTCTTCCACTTAACCACCAAAAATGTGGAGGACGTACCGCAGGCAGAATTGCCACCCGCAACAAATCCTCCAAATCCCCCATGGAGTCCTATAGACTCCAAACCTGGGAAATGCCACTGCAATGACTCCACTGGCCGCACTCTGCCCAGACCGAGTGGCGGTCACAGTAAATGAGTTTGGCCCTATTTCTTCCAGCATTCGTTGGGAGGCCCCACGTCTTGGGCTGTTCAGCCTCCTTCTGGTATGGTCGGTATTAGTCTGTCCATCTTTTGCCATTTTATTCAGATACAGTTGCCTTCTATGGGCCTCCTTTAGAGTTTGGCGGTATAGCCTCTGGATACACTGCTAAACTCAGTTACCCTTACCGCATGTGGTAAGCTTGTGGTAATGAGAAGGTAACGCATGATTCAGTCATGCAGGCCCTTCAGTTATTCCCCATTTACTAGACTCTCATTACACCACTTTGGATTGCATATTACCGCACCACCATACTCTTCATGGGGCTCCATGCCCTTGATTGGATATCCACCTTCTCGGCTGCCGTGATTGGCCTCTTGATCTTTATTCTGATTCAGTTCCTTTCCTTGTGGGCGGCCTCACGGGTCTTCCTGGACGTCCCAACAACCCTGGCGTCTCTCCTCACCCTCTCCCTTTAGATCTGCTGATTTGACCTTCATGCCTCCCAAGGGTCTGGTGTCCCATCAACCCTGTGTCCTCTCCTCACCCTTTCCCTTTAGATCTGCTGATTGGACCTTCATGCCTCCCAAGGGTCTGGCGTCCCATCAACCCTGTGTCCTCTCCTCACCCTTTCCCTTTAGATCTGCTGATTTGACCTTCATGCCTCCCAAGTGTCTGGCGTCCCATCAACCCTGTGTCCTCTCCTCACCCTTTCCCTTTCGATCTGCTGATTTGACGTTCATGCCTCCCAAGGGTCTGGCGTCCCATCAACCCTGTGTCCTCTCCTCACCCTTTCCCTTTAGATCTGCTGATTTGACGTTCATGCCTCCGAAGGGTCTGGCGTTCCATCAACCCTGTGTCCTCTCCTCACCCTTTCCCTTTAGATCTGCTGATTTGACCTTCATGCCTCCCAAGTGTCTGGCGTCCCATCAACCCTGTGTCCTCTCCTCACCCTTTCCCTTTCGATCTGCTGATTTGACGTTCATGCCTCCCAAGGGTCTGGCGTCCCATCAACCCTGTGTCCTCTCCTCACCCTTTCCCTTTAGATCTGCTGATTTGACGTTCATGCCTCCCAAGGGTCTGGCGTTCCATCAACCCTGTGTCCTCTCCTCACCCTTTCCCTTTAGATCTGCTGATTTGACGTTCATGCCTCCCAAGGGTCTGGCGTCCCATCAACCCTGTGTCCTCTCCTCACCCTTTCCCTTTAGATCTGCTGATTTGACGTTCATGCCTCCCAAGGGTCTGGCGTTCCACCAACCCTGTGTCCTCTCCTCACCCTTTCCCTTTAGATCTGCTGATTTGACCTTCATGCCTCCCAAGTGTCCGGCGTCCCATCAACCCTGTGTCCTCTCCTCACCCTTTCCCTTTAGATCTGCTGATTTGACGTTCATGCCTCCCAAGGGTCTGGCGTCCCATCAACCCTGTGTCCTCTCCTCACCCTTTCCCTTTAGATCTGCTGATTTGACCTTCATGCCTCCCAAGGGTCTGGTGTCCCATCAACCCTCCTCTCCTCACCCTCTCCCTTAAGATCTGCTGATTTGACCTTCATGCCTCCCAAGGGTCTGGCATATTTGGCTCCGCAGACACCCATTAGTCCTAGCCGGCACGCACTATGCTTTATGCTATGCTGAGGGATTAAGGGAGACATGGTCCGAAACATCTGGAGATCATCGAGTTGCAGACCCCTGTCCATGCCGATGATAGCCACATGTTCCACATCATATCGACAGGGCGCAAATGACATCAGTAAAATGACGAAGCCTTCCCTGTTGGCCCCTTACCTTTGGTTGGAGCTCAATCCCTCCGAAATGAAGGTCTCTGTCTTTGCCACGCCACCTTATCTTTGGAACCAGGATTTAAGGCCGATGGACCTTGGTGTCTGCTCAGCACAGGGTTCACAGATCCTCTCCCCACTCTCAGCGACCCTTCAGAATAAAGGAATATCTATTCCCAATCTGGTCCTTGCATTCTTCTCAAGGGTATCATAGTATCTTTGAGCTTAACTTGAGAATTGCTCTAGATCGCGACCTGCCAGCCTGTCTACTTCTCGGTGGCCAAGAATTTCGAAGTTTGACCACTCGACTTGTGACCCTTTTATGAAGGTCTGATGACATCCGACCTTGACTGTAGGGTGACATCGATTTTTCTTTGTATCGTGCACCGAGGCCTACAACATCAGAAGCCTCCTTTTTTATGGTCAAGTTGCAGCATTGCACGCCAGTCTGCCGTTTATAATCATTCACACAACCTACCAAAATTCCCATTCCACAAAAGGACCCCATCAACCTCCCCCAGCTGGTTTCTACTCTGTGTGATGTTATGGTGACACGAGCCCACCTATGCCCATACATTTCAGCTCCTTTACTATCCATAGTCCAGCCAATCCCCTGCACAGGGCAATCCCCTTATTCTATTTCATAGATTTCCCCTGATCTCTGCTGTGGCCAACCCTCCATGTTATTATGCGTTCCACTTCGGCAGTGCCTGTGTTCCCTGATGGTTCAATTTGCAGTGCACCCCCACCTTTTCCCAGGCACCCACAAATGAAAATATTTATGGTGCATCCTAAACCTAGCGTGTGTTAGTGTGTGTGCGTGTGTGTCCTAGAGCAGACTAGATACTATATTCCTCCCATTGCAACAGGTCCTAACTGCCCTGATGGCTAGTCATTTCACAGGGCGGTGGTGGCATGGCTAGTCATTTCACAGGGCGGTGGTGGCATGGCTAGTCATTTCACAGGGCGGTGGTGGCATGGCTAGTCATTTCACATGGTGGTGGTGTCATGGCTAGTCATTTCACAGGGCAGTGGTCGCATGGCTAGTCATTTCACATGATGGTGGTGGCATGGCTAGTCATTTCACATGACGGTGGTGGCATGGCTAGTCATTTCACAGGGCGGTGGTGGCATGGCTAGTCATTTCACATGACGGTGGTGGCATGGCTAGTCATTTCACAGGGCGGTGGTGGCATGGCTAGTCATTTCACATGGTGGTGGTGGTGTCATGGCTAGTCATTTCACAGGGCAGTGGTCGCATGGCGGTGGTGTCATGGCTAGTCATTTCACATGACGGTGGTGGCATTGCGAGTCATTGGCTAGTCATTTCACATGACCGTGGTGACATGGCTAGTCATTTCAACATGGTGGTGGTGTCACACATTTTTGCAGCAGATCCCTTCTCTGCATCCGGTGTAATAGCTCTGGAACACCAACCCCGGGCTGCTTGTCTGTCTCCTGGGGTCTCCCGCTAAGATCCCACTTCTTATAATTTACGGCCACTGGATGTCAAGGAGGAGACATTCTGATGTTGGTTGAGTTCTAGAAATCTGTGGCATGGTCATGGTGTGTTTGGGGAAGCCGTGTGGCCATGCGGCAGTTTATGAACAAGATGATATGATATGATAGGTTATTTATAACGTGCTTAATACCCAGGTGTTTCTAAGCACAGACCCAGGGATCGAACCTGTGTTGCTCCGTGTCATCTTGCTTCCAATGCAAGCACGTTGCTGCTGAGCTATCCTCCTGAGACATGGGAGTGTCTGAAAACCTCTGTCCCCTCAGGCCCATGCCGCCACTTCCTGAGTCCGAAAAAGCTGTGGTGAAAATACCTCTGCAATGAAAAAACTGCAGCTGAAAAGTATTCAAAATTGAAGGGTTAAAGAGGGGTTTGTGGGCTTGTGATAGCTTGGTTTAGGGTTAAAATTGTGGACATTTAATGTGCCCAGATACCTAATGTGCGCTATATAAATAAATAAATAAATAAATAGTCTGAAGATATGGGTAACGGTTAGAGTAAAGATTTTGGTTAGAATTAGGGTAAGGGTCAGGGCGGATGCTGCAGGGTTGGGGATTTTGGGGCTTGGTTAGTGGTTAGGGTAGATTAAGTGTCAGGGTCCGTGTTAGGGTAGGGGTTACGGTTCAGCTAGGGCTAATAGAGCAATGGTTTGGGTACGTGTTGGGGATCCGGCGGTCTGTGTAGGTTGCAGTGGTGGCATGCGAATAAGAAAATGATGTGGGTGTGGGAGGGGTGCAGCATGGAACATGGGCTTACCCCAGATAATAACTAACGCCTGCACTCCTAGCCTACTGATTGGCTGACACTTCTCCTGCCAGTACTAATGGCTCATAAAAACTATCACAGGCTGTGATACAGGAACCAGAAAAACTGCTTTAACTAGGCCTGAGTGAATAAACGGGAACACCACTCTCATAGTGTATTCAATGGTGGAATGTTTTAATTGATTAGGCACAAATGGGGGAAGCTATCCCAGGGCGCATTATTGCCTCTATACGTTGTAAAAGCAAATTAAAAGAATGGGGTTTCTTCCAGCCTCTACTTTAGTTCACGATGGGTTCACATTTCCCTCTGGTTAAGGACAGCAGACTTGAGGTTCTCTAGCTCCCTGTCTGGTACATGACAGTAGACTCGGTTTTCCTCCATCTCCCTGTCTGGTTCATGACGGTAGACTTGGGGTTCCTCCAACTCCCGCTCTGGTTCAAGACCACAGACATGGGCTTCATCCATCTCCCTCTCTGGTTCATGATAATATACCCAGGGTTCCTCCATCTCCCTCTCTGGTTCATGACAGTAGATCTGGGGTTCCTCCATCTCCCTCTCTGGTTAATGATAGTAGATCTGGGGTTCCTCCATTTCTCTCTCTGGTTCATGAAGTAGACTTTGGGTACATCCATCTCTCTTTCTGGTTAATGACTGTAGATCTGGGGTTCCTCCATCTCCCTTTCTAGTTCATGATAGTAGATCTGGGGTTCCTCCATTTCCCTTTCTGGTTCATGACAGTAGACTTGGGGTTCCTCCATCTCCCTCTCTAGTTCAGGATAGTAGATCTGGGGTTCTTCCATCTCCCTCTCTGGTTCATGACAGAAGACATGGTGTTAATCCATCTCCCTCTCTGGTTCATGACAGAAGACATGGTGTTAATCCATCTCCCTCTCTGGTTCATGACAATAGACTCTTGTTTCGTCCATCTCCCTCTCTGGTTCATGACAGGAGATCTGGGGTTCTGCCATCTCCCTCTCTGGTTCATGATAGTAGATCAGGGGTTCCTCCATCTCCCTCTCTGGTTCAGGATAGTAGATCTGGGGTTGTTCCATCTGCCTGTCTGGTTCATGACAGTAGACTTGGGTTTCTTCTTGGGTTCCAGGTGTAGATATCAGTGATCACTTTTCCTCCATATGTTCATGCCTGGCTGCTGAAGCCCGTGCTGACTCTGGCTTTCTGTGTGCAGCTGTGGCTGCTGAAGCCCGTGCTGACTCTGGCTTTCTGTGTGCAACTGTGGCTGATGAAGCCTCTGCTGACTCTAGCTTTCTGTGTGCAGCTGTGGCTGCTGATGCCCGTGCTGGCTCTGGCTTTTTGTATTTGAGTGTGGCTGCTGGCTCTGGTTTCCTGTTTTCAGGTGTGGATGCTGATTCATGTGCTGACTCTGCCTTGGGGGTTTCAGCTGTCGAAATTTGTTGACCTGCTGACTCTGACTTCTGTGTTCAGATGTGTTTGCTGATGCCCATACTGACTCCACCTTGAGGTGTTCAGTTGTAGTTGCTAATACCTGTGCTGACCCCGCCTTACTGTGTTCCGCTGCAGCTGCAAATGCATGTGCTGAGTCTGCTGATACCTGTGCTGATTGCATTCTGGTCTTCTTCTGTAACTGCTGATACCCATGCTGACTGTGGCTTCTATGTTCAGCTGCGACTGCTGATACTCATGCTAATTCTGGCTCCTGTGTTCAGCTGTGTCTACTGGTGGCCCTGCTGGCTCTTGTGGCGTTAGTCGGTGGCTGCCGATATCTGTGCTGACTCAGCCTTTTGGTTTTCTGCTGTGGTTGCTGATACCTGCGCTGGCCCTGGCTTCTTGTGTTCAGTTGCGCCTGCTGATAAATGTGATGACTCTGCATTCTTGTCTTTGTCTGTGGCTACTGATACCAGCCTGTGATCAGCTGTGGCTGTTGAAGCCTATACTGACTGTTGCTTTGTGCGTTTAGGTTTGGTTGCTGATGCCCGTTCTGACTTTGCACTCTTGTGTTCACCTGTGGCTGCTGATACCCACACAGACTGTGGATTACTGTATTTGACTGCTGATACCTTGGCGGCTTTGGCTTCCTGCATTCAAGTGTGGCTGCTAATGCATTTTCTGACTCTGGTTTCCCGTGTTTAGGCTTGGTTGCTAATGCCTGTGCTGACCCTGCATTCCGGTGTTCACCTGTTACTGCTGATACCCGGGATGACTTTGTGCACCTGTGTTCAGCTTTGGTTACTGATGACTGAGCCGAGTAAAACTTCGGGGGTTCGGTGTGGTTGCTGATGGCTGCAATGCCTCTGTTTTTCTGGGTTTAGGTATGGCTGCTGATGCCCATGCTGACTTTGGGTACCTGTGTTGAGATGTGTCTGCTGATGCCCATGATGACTTTCAGTGTCTGTGTTCACCTGTGGCTGCTGATAACAGTGCTGACATTGGGTACCTGCGTTCACATATGGTTGCTGATACCTGTGTTGACAGCATGTACCTCTCTTCACCTCTGGCTGCTGATACCTGTGCTGACCTTGGGATCCTGTGTTCACCTGTGACTGCTGACACCTGTGCTGACTTTGAGCACCTGTGTTCAGCTGTGTTTGCTGATGCCTGTGATGAGTCTAACCTCTGGTGTGCGGTGTGATTGCTGATGGCTACGATGCCATTGGCTTTCCATGTTTAGATGTGGCTGCTAATGCCCATGCTGACCTTGGGCACATGTGTTCATTTGTGGTTGCTGATGCCTGTGTTGCGTCTAACCTCTGGGGTTCAGTGTGATTGCTGATAGCCGTGATGCTTCTGGCTTTCTGTGTTTAGGTGTGGCTGCTGATGCCCATGCCGAGCTGACTTTGGGTACCAGTGTTCAGCTGTAGTGGCTGTTGCCTTTGCGAAGTCTAACCTCTGGTGTTCGGTGTGATTGCTGATGGCTGTGATGCCTCTGGCTTTCAATGTTGTGTGGCTGCTGATGCCTGTGCTGACCTTGGGCACCTGTGTACAGCTGTGATTGCTGATGCCTTCGCTGTGTCTAACCTCTGGTGTTCGGTCTGATTGCTGATAGCTGTGATGCCTCTTGCATTACGTGTTAAGGTGTGGGTGCTGATACTCGTTCTGACTTTGGGTGCCAGTGTTCAGTTGTGGTTGCTGATGCCTTTACGGAGTATAACCTCTGGTGTATGGTGTGAATGCTGATTGCTTTTATGCCTCTGGCTTTCCGTGTTTAGGTGTGGCTGCAGATGCCGGTGCTGTCTTTGGGTACTAGTGTTCAGTTGTGGTTGCTGATGTCTTTGCTGAGTCTAACCTCTGGTGCTTGGTGTGGTTGCTGATGGCTGTGATGCCTCTGGCTTGCCGTGTTTAGGTGTGGCTGGTGATACCCATGCTGACTGTGGGTACCTGTGTTCATCTGTGGTTGCTGATGCATGTGCTGAGTCTAACTTCTGGTGTATGGTGTGGTAGCTGATAGCTCTGATGCAACTGGCTTCCCGAGCTTAGGTGTGGCTGCTGACACCCATGCTGACTTTGGATAACTGTGTTCATCTGTGGCTGATGATGCCTGTTCTGACTTTGGGTACCAGTGTTCAGTTGTGGTTGCTGATTCCTTTGTGGAGTCTAACCTCTGGTGTACGGTGTGATTGCTGATGGATGTGATGCCTATGGCTTTCCATGTTTAGTTGTGGCTTCTGATGCCGTGCAGACTGTGTGCTCTTGTGTTCAGTTGTGGTTGCTGATGCCTTTGTGCAGTCTAACCTCTAGTGTTCAGTGTGATTACTGATGGCTGTGATGCCTCTCGCTTTCCATGTTTAGGTGTGGCTGCTGATGCCCCTGCTGACTTGGGGTACCAGTGGTCAGTTCTGGTTGCTGATGCCTTTGCAAAGTCTAACCTCTAGTGTTCGGTGTGATTGCTGATGGATATTATGCCTCTGGTGTTCCGTGTTTAGGTGTGGCTGATGATGCCCCTGCCGAATTTGGGTACCTGTGTTCACCTGTGGCTGATGATACCCGTGTTGGCTTTAGGTACCTGTGTTCACCTCTGGTTGCTGATACCCGTGCTGCCGTTGGGTACCTGTGTTCACCTGTGACTGTTGACACCTGTGCTGCCTTTGGGTGCCTGAACTCAGCTGTGTTTGCTGATGCCTGTGCTGAGTCTAACCTCTGGTGTACAGTGTTGTTGTTGATGGCTGTGCTGCCTCTGGCATTCCGTGTTTAGGTGTGGCTGCTGATGCCCCTGCTGACTTTGAGAACCAGTGTTCAGTTGTGGTTGCTGATGCCATTGCAAAGTCTAACCTCTGGTGTTCGGTGTGATTGCTGATGTCTGTGATACCTCTGGCTTTCTGTGTTTAGGTGTGGCTGTTGATGCCCCTGCTGACTTCGAGTACCAGTGTTCAGTTGTGGTTGCTGATGCCTTTGCAAAGTCTATCCTCCGGTGTTCAGTGGGATAGCCTCTGGGTGTGATGCCTCTGGCTTTCTGTGTTTAGGTGTGGCTGTTGATGCTCCTGCTGACTTTGAGAGCCAGTGTTCAGTTGTGGTTGCTGATGCCTTTGCAGAATCTAACCTCTGATGTTTGGTTTGAAGGCTGTGATGCCTCTGGCTTTCCATGTTAGAAGTGGCTGCTGATGCCCCTGCTGACTTTGGGTACCAATGTTCAGTTGTGGTTGCTGATGCCATTGCAAAGTCTAACCTCTGGTATTCAGTGTGATTGCTGATGGCTGTGCCGACTCTGGCTTTCCGTGTTCAGGTGTGGCTATTGATGCTCCTGCTGACTTTGAGAACCGGTGTTCAGTTGTGGTTGCTGATGCCTTTCTAAAGTCTAACCTCTGGTGTGATTCCTGATGGCTGTGATGCCTCTGGCTTTCCGTGTTTAGGTGTGGCTGCTGATGCCCCTGCTGCCTTTGGGTACCAGTGTTCAGTTGTGGTTGCTGATGCCTTTGCGAAGTCTAACCACTGGTGTTCGGTGTGATTGCTGATGGATGTGATGCCTCTGGCATTCTGTGTTTAGGTGTGGCTGCTGATGCCCCTGCTGAATTTGGATACCTATGGCTGCCGATACCTGTGTTGGCTTTAGGTACCTGTGTTCACCTGTGACTGCTGACACCTGTGTTGCCTTTGGGTGCCTGTGCTCAGCTGTGGTTTCTTATGCCTGTGCTGAGTCTACCCTCTGGTGTAGAGTATGGTTGCTCATGGCTCTGATACTTCTGCCTTTCCGTGTTTATGTGTGGCTTCTGAAGAACCTACCGACTTTGGATACCAGTGTTCAGCTGTGGGTGCTGATGCCTTTGCGAAGTCTAACCGCTGGTGTTCCATGTGATTGTTGATGGATGTGATGCCTCTGGCTTTCCGTGTTTAGGTGTGGCTGCTGATGCCACTGCTGATTTTGGGTACCTGTGTTCACCTGTGGCTGCTTATATCCGTGTTGGTTTTGGGTACCTTTGTTCACCTGTGACTGCTGACACCTGTGCTGCCTTTGGGTGCCTGTGCTCAGCTGTGGTTGCTGATGCCTGTGCTGAGTCTAACCTCTGGTGTACAGTGTGGTTGTTGATGGCTGTGATGCCTTTTATTTTCCGTGTTTATGTGTGGCTGCTGATATCCATGCTGACTTTGGGTACCAGCGTTCAGTTGTGGTTAATGATGCCTTTGGGGAGTCTAACCTCTGGTGTTCGGTGTGATTGCTGATGGCTGTGATGTCTCTGGCTTTCTGTGTTTAGGTGTGGCTGCAGCAGCCCCTGCTGACTTTGGGTACCAGTGTTCAGTTTTGGTTGCTGATGCCTTTGTGGACTCTATCTAACCTCTGGTGTATGGTGTGATTGCTGATGTCTCTGGCTTTCCGTGTTTAGGTGTGGCTGCTGATGCCCCTGCTGACTTTGGGTACCAGTGTTCACTTGTGGTTGCTGATGCCTTTGCAAAGTCTAACCCCTGGTGTAGGGTGTGATTGCTGATGCCTCTGGCTCTCCGTGTTTAGCTGTGGCTGCTGATGCCCCTGCTGACTTTGGGGACCAGTGTTCAGTTTTGGTTGCTGATGCCTTTGCGGAGTCTATCTAACCTCTGGTGTACGGTGTGATTGCTGATGCCTCTGGCTCCCTATGTTTAGGTGTGGCTGCAGATGCCTGTGCTTACTGTGCCTGTGTTTGTCTGCCAATTCCCTAACCCCATGGGAATATTCTGTAGTAGAGGAATTCTGATGGGCAAATTTACAACATTAATTCCGTTCTGTATTTGTATTGTATCAAAAACATCAAAAAATAAGAGAGAAGAAATGTTGAGCACCACCAGTCAGTTTGGCGTATTAATCATAGATGCACATATTCGGGGGTCTTTTGACACCCCCATTTGCAATTGCTCAAGTCAGGTGGTTCTACATGTTTGCATTCACAACTGGGTTGCGCTTCAAAATGTGCCAAAAACTCAAGCATTCCCCGGTGTCTGGTGAATGTGCATTGTATGAGAGGGTCACTTCTGACCCTTTCATGCATTCTTTGTAAAGCGGGATAGCAGTCATATTGCCTCAGGCGGTCCCATTTCTATGTCTATCCCCCAAACAAGGTGGAAATGTGTCTTCTTTTCCTGAACATTTCACAATGGCAAGCCCTTCAAGCCTCAAGGGCCTATGCAATGCATTGCCGGCACCCCTGTGGATTCTGGGAGCCTGCCATACATTAGGCTCTGGAGCCCGCTCCCAACACTAATGTATGCAAGGGGCACACATCCCCCCCAAATGCCCAGGCTACCTCTGTGAATAAGAGGACCTGTGCATTGGTCTAAACAACCCAAAGTCAAAAAGAGCATCTTTTGCACTTTTTCACATGCAGGATTTTCAGACAATTGTACTCTATACCATGACTCTACAAGTGCTTGCCATGTTTGAGAAATAAAAACAATCCATACAACCATACATGACATATATATTCATACACTAAAAGGGTAACACGTAGAATAATTAGAACATATATAGGATTACAGGATATTTAATAAAAGAATTGATCATGAACTACATCAGATATAAAAACAATAATTTATACTTAAATTCAATCGACTAGGCTTCTTGCAGGAATTTCGTTGCCGCAAGATCACGTGTTTGTTCCGGGTTGACCCACACCTCGCGATCTTAACCTAGGTCTAGCCTTTTCTCCTAATAGACATGTGTAGTGGACACACAAAAAGAAAGTGAATCCAGGCCTCGACTAATGTGAGGCAAAACCAACAACCATCAGACAAGACTCTGTTCCAGTGTACAACAAATGCCAACAAGGGCACGGCCCCAAATCGTGATTTAAGAAACGGCGTATTAGCGTAAAACGGGGCGATGTTGTCGAGATAATTCTCAACACAAATAGCATTTTTGATGGACAAATATGTTCTAGTAAGACTATCTTAAAGACAGTAGTCTAGTCCAGGGACTAGAAGCGCTAATCAGGGAAGGAGTATTCCAAATGTTCTTAAAACTAATCTGGACCGACACATCTTTAACACACATTACCCGCCAGGTGAGGTCACAATGTCAACTAAAGCTTCTCGACGTTTTATTAGGCAACTGTTATAGAGTGCAAGTGGCCATAATGTGTCGGGTGAGTTCACAATGTCAAGTAATGCTTCTCGACGTTTTATTAGACATTAATCCAGTACAGAAACGGTTATAGAGTGGAAGTAGCCATAATGTGTCGGGTGAGGTCACAATGTCAACTAAAGCTTCTCGACGTTTTATTAGGCATTAATCCAGTACAGAAACGGTTATAGAGTGGAAGTAGCCATAATGTGTCGGGTGAGTTCACAATGTCAACTAAAGCTTCTCAACGTTTTATTAGGTATTAATACAGTACAGAAACGGTTATAGAGTGGAAGAGGCCATAATGTGTCGTGTGAGATCACAATGTCAACTAAAGCTTCTCAACGTTTTATTAGACATTAATCCAGTACAGAAACGGTTATAGAGTGGAAGTAGCCATAATGTGTCGGGTGAGTTCACAATGTCAACTAAAGCTTCTCGACGTTTTATTAGACATTAATCCAGTACAGAAACAGTTATAGAGTGGAAGTAGCCATAATGTGTCGTGTGAGATCACAATGTCAACTAAAGCTTCTCAACGTTTTATTAGGTATTAATACAGTACAGAAACGGTTATAGAGTGGAAGAGGCCATAATGTGTCGTGTGAGATCACAATGTCAACTAAAGCTTCTCAACGTTTTATTAGGTATTAATACAGTACAGAAACGGTTATAGAGTGGAAGTAGCCATAATGTGTCGGGTGAGTTCACAAATCTCAACCCAAGCATCTGGATGTTTTATTAGGCATTAATCCAGTACAGAAATAGTTATTGAGTGGCAGAAGCCATAATGCTGTTGCATACCAACAGGAATATTGGGGGTAAACCCAATAATCTTCTTAACAACTGCTTTTCTTAATAGCCAAACATCCAGTGTTGGAACTCCCCATACTTCAGCACCACAGAAACAGGCAGGCACTGCTTCCGCTTGCTATACCTCCATGGCCGAAGAGATGGCACATCCACCATAGCGCTTACCAAACGCGATGGTCACCCCACCACTCTTACAGAGCTGCGTGTCACACTTCTCCACCTGGGTGCATGCACCACTGCCTTGGGTAAAACGCACCACAAATAGTAAAAGGTGTTGACCCTCTCAATATTAATTCCCGGTAATTACACGTGCAACTTAAGTAGACGTCATGGGAGTATGACCATACATTTGGTTTTTAGCGCTGTTAATAGCAGGCCTGTTTTCCTGGCAGATACTTCAAAACCCATCATACAGTTTTTTAAGCCCGATTTATATGTTTGAAATTCTAGCAGCCTCGTCCGCTAAACGGGTACTATCATTTCCCCAATTCAAGTGGGTGGCATCTTCGCTCATTGAGGACATTTCAGCTGCCATAGCATTTATAAAAAGTGGGGAAAGGCATCGGGTCAACACCCACCCCCCCATATCTTACACCCTTTATGATTGAGAAAATCAATGACGTTTAGCCCCCGGAAGCCCATCTGAATACTGCCCTGTTTGGCTAATAGAATCGCAGCCGGAAACGACAACGTTTGAAGCAGAGGCGTTGTTTGGTGGGAGCTGATGGGGCTATAGCCCTGGGTCTTTTGGGTGTAGCCCCGGATAGAAGCTCAGGTGTTCCAACCAAAAAGGCGAGCTAGCCCCGAGTCCTGACAGTCCAAAAATTAGCATAGCCCCGGATCTTTTCCAGACCTAGCAACACCCCCTGGTTTGAAGAGTTGGCCATAAAGTATGTCGTGATACAGCATCAAACATTACAATCTATAAAACGCAATTCCAGGGGTTGGTTCTTAAGAAAAACCAAATTTTGTATCCAAAGACTTGATCATTGGTGCCAATCTCTTTACGGAGCCCGGCTTGTAAATGGGACAAAACTCCGTTTTTGCAACACTATTCATCAATGCCGATCATCCAGACATTGCCATACACTTTATAGCCAGTCAGTCAATGAACGCACTAGGTTAGTCATTGGGTGGGTCTCTTCTATCACCCTTCTTATATATAGGGACACGCTCATCCCTTTTCCAGCACGCCACAAAGTCAATCGGTAACTCGTCCAGACCCAGAGCTTTCCCGCCCGTCTGTGAATCCAAAACCAGAAGAATCTCATTCAGCGAAACTGCCAAATTGTGTCCCATCGGCACAATTTATCCAATCAGACTCATCCGCTGCGATAAAGGGCTTTAAAATGAGCATACCACATTTCCTTTCTTATATTAAAATCTGATCAGGCTGTACACAATTTGCCTCTACAAACAATTTTCCAGAATCCACGTATATTTTTCGGAGCCAATTTTCACTCCCTTCTAACGAAGCCACTTTTTGCCAAGTCTCGATTATCGGAGGCTTTAAAGACCACCAAAGTGCTTTCTTAGCGGACATACCTTCATGATCAAACCAAGATGGAGAGTTACCCGAAGATCATCTGAGAGCGAGACAAGAGGAGGCCCCCTGCAGTGTTACTATTTTCATCCTCGCACGGTAATTTGAGACAGCGTTATCGATTGACACTTTAATAAAGAATGGCAATACATTTTAGGACAGACTGGGAATCACTTGCTCGAGAGTCAAAGCTGCTCTTTGCAACCTCTGCCAACTGCTTGACCGAGCCAGAGCAGTCCGGGGAGCAATGTATACAACTGGATTTGGTGTTCACCTTAAAGATGGGGCAGGCAGGAATATCCCCGGGGAGCCTCCTATCTCATGTCCTGAGCCTTGCATTAAATAGCAGGTGACCAAATGAATGGTATGCTATGTTGTTGATTTGGTCAGGGCAGCAGAGTTGGAGGTATTGACCATACTTCACCCTCCTCTATCTGTATCTCACCCAAGTTGTTGAGTGGCTCAAATTGAATACCTATCACTATTGTCCGTACACTCAGAAAGTGCCATTAATGGTTAATGTAGAGCCTCCAGCAGTCCAGCATGCCAGGGGCCCTCAACCTTTGACTCTCTAGATATTCGGGCTAGTCAAACTACTCCCATGCTTTAAGATTTGGAAGGAACTCACTTCAGTGACAAATCAAATGGAGTGAGTGGTTGGGTATGATTAGTGAGGGTGCCACGTGGGGCGTGGCTAGTGCTCGCCGAGGCATTTAAGGAGGTCTAAAACAATAAAAGAGGGGGGCAGGGGACGGGTCCACTGAAGTAAATGGAGATGAAACATTCTTTCATAGAGATAAAGGGTTTATCGGAGGGTGAGCCCATTGAAATCTATGGGAGTCACTTGGTTGGTAGGGGGAATACAAGTGCAGGAAGTTGACCCCTTCGAAATGAGGGTGAGTTCAGAGTACGTAAGAATACTTCAGAGGCTCTGGAAGACATATTTTAAACACCTTGGAATATATGGAAATGTGCATGTATGTGCGTGTGTGTTGGGCTTTAGTAACCAATGGAGTGAGTCCAGGTGAGATGTCCTGATATTTCTGTATCTTCACAATGAGTCTTGGGGCCTAATTCTCAGCTCCCTGAACTTGAAACGAGGTGCTTGTCTGGATCTTAGATAAAGGCTGCTTCCGTAATCACGCCAGGGTGAAACCAAGGCATTCACGGCTCCCACCTGATGTGAAAAGGACCGACCGGTAAGTAGGTGTTTAAGTCTACGCAGGTGAATACCTTGGATTTCACCACCCTGCATACTTGCCGTTTCCAGCACACATCGGGAGGCATCATATATCCTGGATTCCGCCCAGCTGGGCTAGGGCACAAACAGCTGCCAAAGGTTAAGTAGCCTCTCAACGGTTGGCCACTGCATTGACAGCAAGAACCTCTGTGAGCTTGACTGATTGTAAGCGAGTTGCTGTCCATCCAGCTCTTTATACTTTCAAGACAACCGTTTCATCGACGAGGCGATGCAGCTCTGCCCACAGAGAGTGTGACCAACATTTGGTTGTCATCTGCATAATTTAGGAAACTAAGCCCACTCTGACAGATGAGGTTAGCCATGTGTCTAATATAAAGGTTAAACAAGAGGGGCGATAAGGGTTTCCCCATGACGCTAGACAAGAAGATGCTAAACTGGTTTGACATTAGCCACAAGGTTTTACAGGATATACATTAGGCAACCCCCTTGAGAACGGTTCCACCTAGAAGAAAAGACTTTAAGCTTTCCAACAGGACTTGGCGATGACCACGTCAAATGCTTCCGCTGGTTGTATGACAACAGCGATCCACGCGGCCACTTTCACTTAGTTTCCGCATCTCATGGCAGTTTTGGTGCTAAAATCCGATCTTCAAGACTATTTGGCCTGGCACAAGTGCCCAAACTCCTTCTATGAACTTTGATCGTTGGCTCGCAACAGTTTGTGCACCCTGTTCAGCAAGAAAGGAGAGCTGTGAGACGGAGACATGATTACTGGGTCTCTTGGGTCTAGGGATGCTTTCTTCAGACAGGGCCAGAGCACCGTATTTTTCCAACATTATGAAACAAGACCTGAAGTTAAAGAGGAGTTAGCTAGGAGGTAACTAGGTCTATGATCAACCCATTCTATAGTTATTTCTTTTTCTTTTTGGATTTATAGAGCGCACTACAGCCCACAGGCATCGAGGCGCTATGAGGAACGAAAGAAGCCTTGATTAAGGGTTACAAGAATGCGGCCCAGCAAAAGGGTAATGCTTGGTACAAGTGGTTTCATTGCAAAAATACAAGGCGGCCCTGATAGTTTCTCCCTTATCATGAAAGTATACAAATATCTTCTCCACCAGGTCCTGTGCGGCAGTTACTGTGAATGATAGTGATAAAAAATAGCCTTAGCTTTTTAGAGTATTAAAAAGTTCATTAGTAGAGCTTGATCCATTGTAAATGGATCACATTCTTTTTTGCTGTAAAAACTGCGAACGTACATATGTGAGCTTTTTTTATTTTTATAGAACTCTTTATCTACATCGTTATTTTCTTTCCCAAGTTCGTGTTAGCGACCCTAGCAGATTGGTTTCATTGGTTATCTTTTACCATGCGAAGAATTCGTTTTGGTTGTGTTTTCTCGTTCGTCCTCTTTGTCAAATGAGTATTGAACACTCGATTATAAGTTTCGGGTCCACTGATGACATGTTCCCTGAATTTAAATGTACTCGATTTCCGTTTTGTAATCCTTTTAATACTCTTCCAAGTTCCAGAGCCCAGACTTTGGCTGAGTGTGTGACAGGCTCTAAAAGGAAGAATGGAATTCCATTGTGGTCTGACCAGCGGGTGACAGATTCAGCCATGAAGGGGTTAAACACAAAGGTCCTCATTGCACACCTCTCTGAATACCACCAAGCTCTATTACCGTTACTGAATGCGATAACAGTAAGATAAAAGGGCATTCTGCATTTTGGACTTCCATTGGAGTTCATGGGGGACATTTTGGGGACCATAGACTTCAGGAGGGCTCAAGCACCCAGGGAAGACTACTGACACAGAAGGCTGCTGCTGTGTCCCAAGGAGCCGCAGTTGGCATCACTATTAGGCCTGGCTGGCATCTAATTATTCACCGGCCGCTGAACTTGCGGTACCAAGAGGTGAGAAGGTCCAGGACTTCCTGAACCCCGATAAAAAGAGGGCCTCCTTCAGGCAACGCATAGCGATGGAGTGGCACAACAGGTTCAGCAGTCTTTGGTAGACCCATGAAAACCAGGAGGCAAGGGCCTCCACATCATTAGCCAGCCGTGAGGATAGGAGCAGGAGTGGTGCCGCAAGGCAGGATGCCCAGACCCTACAAGGAGTCAGCACACAGGGTGGTGCCGGGACTGGCATGGGACACCAGCTCAGCAGGAGCAGGCTCTCAAGATGAGATGTCTTTGGATCCAGAAGGCCCGGGGATCCCCAGCAAGTTGTGAAGGTGGGTGGATCTACTGCGCCTGTCGATTCTCAGGCAGGCATCACCGGGTCGACGAGAGGCAGGGATTAGCCTCAGGCAAAGCTTCCAGCGGGAATCCCCAGCACCCTCTTGCACCTCTTGACGGCCTCCGAGTCGGGGTCCAGTGGCCACTGATGAATGGCTCGATTGCTGTAGGGATGGAGGTTATCCCAACACTCCGATTATGAGGCATGCAGTTTTCAAAGTGTTGGCCGCCCTCCTATCCTTGGTTATTTGGGCTTGTATTTATTCATTTGTTAGGTGCTTTCGCCAAAGCGCCGTATATACATGGATCAGTATCAAATATTTATAGTCAAAAGTGAAAACCATAAAGAAGGAAACTAAGACTGGTGTTGCTAGGTCTGGAAAAGATCTGGGGCGAGACTAATGTCAGGACTGTCCAGAGTCGGGGCTAGCTAGTCTTTTGGTTGTAGCTCCTGAGCTTCTATCTGAGGCTACAACCAAAAGACCCGGGGCTATAGCCCCTTCAGCCCCCCTAGCAATGCCTAGACATGTTAGAGAGCAGATGGTTTTTCAGCTTTCAGGTGTAGCTGGAACGTAGAGTAGGTGGGGATAGGCCTGATGTGGAGTCGCCAAGAGTTCCAATTATGTTTAGTTATGTTATTGGTTATTTGTAAAGCGCCTACTGACATTGATATGGCTTTGAAGTGCTGTGGTGCTTGGACACAGACAAATAATTTCACAAGTTAATGCATAGATTGCTTCATCAATATATTCATTCAGAATGTGACACTGCTTTCATGTATATGATTAATCAAATTAGGACTATCAAGTTCTTTGAATGTAGAGTTGGTATAATCGGGGTCGATGTTACTAAATTTCCCCGAGAGTTTCATCCAACACGCTTAGGAGAAATGTTGTGCAGTCGTGTCTCTGCCGTGCGGATCATAAAATAGCAAACTGTGCTGAATCCCCTCCAGGGCCCTTGCAGTATTCCATCCCTTCTGCCGACTGGAGGTCAAGTCCCTCCTCTTCAAGGCATGGCTCTCCCCTAACCCCTGGGTCCACCTCCAGCTAACCTGAGACTGCGGGATCTGCCCCCCCCTTTCCTCCTCTAGTTGTTGTAGATCCCTTGCTGCCAAATTGCCCGCCCTCCCCTTCCCCTTTGTTAGCTCCCTTGCATCTCTGTTTCCCTTGCTGTGTCCTGCCTCCTGTGCCTTGTGAGTGCTCCATTGCTCCCTGAAGCTAAGGCTGCGATCAATAAATACCCTAATAATAATAATCATACTAAAGGCGTACTACCGTGTCCGGGAGATCAGCATTTCAGCTACTTTGCCCTCCCGGCGTACTACCGGATCCGGGAGAACAGCTTTTCAGCTACTTTGCCCTCCCGGCCTACTACCGTGTCCGGGAGATCAGCGTTTCAGCTACTTTGCCCTCCCAGCGTACTACTGTGTCCAGGAGATCAGCGTTTCAGCTATTTTGCCCTCCCGGTGTACTACCAGGTCCGGCATACCAGCGTTTCAGCTACTTTACCCTCCCAGCGTACTACCGTGTCCGGGAGATCAGCATTTCAGCTACTTTGCCCTCCCGGCGTACTACCATGTCCGAGAGATCAGCTTTTCAGCTACTTTGCCTTCCCGGCGTACTACCGGTTCCGGGAGAAGAGCGTTTCAGCTACTTTGCCCTCCCAGCATACTACCGTGTCCGGGAGATCAGCGTTTCAGCTACTTTGCCCTCCCGGCGTACTACTGTGTCCGGGAGATCAGCGTTTCAGCTATTTTGCCCTCCCGGTGTACTACCAGGTCCGGCATAACAGCGTTTCAGCTACTTTACCCTCCCAGCGTACTACCGTGTCCGGGAGATCAGCTTTTCAGCTACTTTGCCTTCCCGGCGTACTACCGGTTCCAGGAGAACAGCTTTTCAGCTACTTTGCCTTCCCGGCATACTACCGGGTCCAGCAGAACAGCGTTTCAGCTACTTTGCCCTCCCGGCGTACTACCGTGTCCGGGAGATCAACGTTTCAGCTATTTTGCCCTCCCAGCGTCGGATGCAATAAATGGTCCTGGGCCTGTCGTGCTTTAACAGGCTCAGCACTTGTGCAGGGGGAATGTCAGGACTGTTGTGACTAGGGGCTATCTAGCCTTTTGGTTGTAGCCCCAGAGCTTCTATCCGGGGCTATGCTAATGTCAGGACTGTTGGGTCTAGGGGCTAGCTAGCCTTTTGGTTGTAGCCCCTGAGCTTCTACCCTGGGCTATAGCCCCTCAGCCGCCCCTAACAGCACCTCTGCGCCAGTCCCTGCAACAAGGCATCTCATCGCTTTGGAGTGAGTGAAAGTCCCCCTGCCACCCGTGACTCTGGCCTGAATGTGAAGTGGTTTTGCTTACGTTGCTGATTAGGCGTTCAACCCCTCCCCCGCTAGATGCCATCCTTTGTTCTGTAGCGCAAAGGACAATTATCAGTTTCACTTCATAATGCACGTACCCAGCAGCCCCGGCATTCCCTTTCTGGGCCATACCACATACCCGAGCCACACTACGCTCTACTGATTCCAGGCAAAAGCAGTGTCACTTTAATCGCTACACACCAAGTGCCCTAGAGTGGACCCGGGCAACAGCTGAACTCTGCCATAAACTCTATCCATAAATGTAACGTTTATTTTTAGCTAAATACAGATATCTCTAAGCCAAAAAGTGATCAACAATCATAGACCTGTTTAGCCTTGTTTTTAGTTCTGTGCACATGTTAGTGAACATGCACCACTCTAAAGACACATGATCACCAAATTCAGAGCTACTGTTTTTTCACTGCACGTTTACATTCGGGAGCATTCAACACGTCGGCCCTCATTACGAGTCAAGATACCGCACATACAAATTTATAGGACGGTTTACATGTGCATCCAGCAATATTGTTTACTTGATATGTGCATGAAAAGTCCTGGGCGTGGCTGCTATGTTGAGGAAATGAGTCAACCTCTTCATAAACTCATAAGCCTCCATTGTCAGAGTGTCAAACGAGGCCCAAACGAGAGTCCAGTTGGTTAGCATTTTTCAGAAGCTAATCATACCCTTGATGATCTCAAAATTGCTGTTCTCGAGGGTAATTTCAGGACTGACAAAGCCAGAAAGACCTATACATTCAAATGCATGCACATTTTCAATACAGTGGGTGGGGCTTGAAAGGACATTGCAGTTTCATGAGTTTACTATTCCAACTAACAGACTCTCACTTTTTCCACCCACAGACATACAGGGATCACAACATTCAGACCTGACACTTTCCATAATCTTTCCAAAACCGTTCACATGCTTTAAACTGTCACTGCCAGTCCTGCCTCTCTAAGGCAATGAATCGTTGCTGGGTGTTATATATACGGTCATGCATAAAGTGTTGAAGGTTTTCAATCATTGGTAGAGAATGTACATAGTCACGTGTAATGTAAATAGTTTGGTGCACATCTGTGTATTACAATCTGGCACTGCTACTAGCCTGGAATCATCAAGTATTCCTTAATGGAGCACAACGCATGTCATGAATTCCTAAGAATGTTATGCTTTGCGATTGGTGGGCAGTTGAGTCCTGGCTGCAGAGGTCAGGGGCTGCTGCAACGTTATAACAAAATAAAGGAACTTGGGCAACCTATCAGTGCCTGCTGTCATAATACCAGGCTCCCTCCAACCCAGTCCATCTACCCTCAAAATGCCCCAGCTGAAAGATTCCCGGGGACCTTTCAGGGCCCCTGTCTCTAGTCAAACCCCCACCCTTTCCTCTTGATTGTGATGAAATTTGACACAAAGTTACCACACTGGGCTGCACAAGTCACAGGCCTAACACATAACTGGTTGCGTAGCCCCTCTTTCCGCCTTCTATATGTTGATGATTGTGCAGCCACTGATCTTGCAAAGGGACTGGCCAGACATACAAAGTTTCGACTGGACTTCACCTACAATTACTGAAACAAACTCATCCCCTCCTGTCTTCCTGAGAGCACTCTAACAGGGTGGGCTGTTTTTTTTCTTTCCCTGCTCTTCAGTTCCACTGACCCGTGCACCACTTAACACAGTGCACCATTTAGACCTTGTAGATTGCAATGTGTGGGGGGAGGTCAACATCTAATGTGTGCCTCTCTGAGTAAAACTACAAATCATAATACACAGACAGGCACAGAAAAGGGGGGATTTCCAGGAGGGGCCATGTAAACTGTAATGATGTAACATGTATCAAAGGCATCATTCCATCCTTGCCCGAGGAAGTGGAGGAATTCCATGAAAGCTTGGAAATAAATAAAATAAAGGACTTTAACTTTATTGGCCCAGTTAAGGTATCGACTTGTTTTTTCTTTTGGGTCAACATTCTATTCAACCCTTGCTAACATGGTACAGGCATACTGAACTATTACCTCCAATCCCACTAACCATGTCCTTCAGCCATTGCCACTCTACATATTGCTCCAATAGGTTTCCAGTAGGTTTCTTTTGGGCCCACTAGCCATGGCCTTTGGCCGTGGCCACACCACTAGGTTTCTATTGGGCACACTAGCCATGGCCCTTGGCCGTGGACACACTTCTAGGTTTCTTTTGGGCACACTAGCCATGGCCTTTGGCAGTGGACACACTACTAGGTTTCTTTTGGGCACACTAGCCATGGCCTTTGGCCGTGGACACACTACTTGGTTTCTATTGGGCACACTAGCCATGGCCTTTGGCCGTGGACACACTTCTAGGTTTCTTTTGGGCACACTAGCCATGGCCTTTGGCCGTGGACACACTACTAGGTTTCTTTTGGGCCCACTAGCCATGGCCTTTGGCCGTGACCACACCACTAGGTTTCTATTGGGCCCACTAGCCATGGCCTTTGACCGTAGACACACTACTAGGTTTCTATTGGGCCCACTAGCCCTGGCCTTTGGCCGTGGTCACACTACTAGGTTTCTTTTGGGCACACTAGCCATGGCCTTTGGCCGTGGCCACACCACTAGGTTTCTATTGGGCACACTAGCCATGGCCCTTGGCCGTGGACACACTTCGAGGTTTCTTTTGGGCACACTAGCCATGGCCTTTGGCAGTGGACACACTACTAGGTTTCTTTTGGGCACACTAGCCATGGCCTTTGGCCGTGGACACACTACTTGGTTTCCATTGGGCACAGTAGCCATGGCCTTTGGCCGTGGACACACTTCTAGGTTTCTTTTGGGCACACTAACCATGGCCTTTGGCGAGTGGACACACTACTAGGTTTCTTTTGGGCCCACTAGCCATGGCCTTTGGCCGTGACCACACCACTAAGTTTCTATTGGGCCCACTAGCCATGGCCTTTGACCGTAGACACACTACTAGGTTTCTATTGGGCCCACTAGCCCTGGCCTTTGGCCGTGGTCACACTACTAGGTTTCTTTTGGGCACACTAGCCATGGCCTTTGGCCGTAGCCACACCACTAGGTTTCTATTGGGCCCACTAGCCATGGCCTTTGGCTGTTGTCACACCACTAGGTTGCTATTGGGCACACTAGCCATGGCCTTTGGCCGTGGACACACCACTGGGTTTCTTTTGGGCACACTAGCCTAGGCCTTTGGCTGTGGACACACCACTAAGTTTCTTTTGGGCACACTAGCCTTGGCCTTTGGCCGTGGACACACCACTAAGTTTCATTTGAGCAAACTAGCCATGGCATTTCGCCGTGGACACACCACTAAGTTTCTTTTGAGCACACTAGCCATGGCCGTTGGCCGTGGACACACCACTAGGTTTCTTTTGGGCACACTAGCCATGGCCTTTGGCCGTGGCCACACCACTGGGTTTCTATTGGGCACACTAGCCATGGCCTTTGGCCGTGGATACACTACTAGGTTTCTTTGGGCACACTAGCCATGGCCTTTGACCGTGGACACACTACTAGGTTTCTTTTGGGCACACTAGCCACGGCCTTTGGCCATTGCCACACCACTAGGTTTCTATTAGGCCCACTAGCCATGGCCTTTGGCTGTGGACACACTACTAGGTTTCTTTTGGGCACACTAGCCATGGCCTTTGGCCATGGCCACACCACTAGGTTTCTATTTTGCCCACTAGCCATGGCCTTTGGCCGTTCACACCACTAGGTTTCTTTTGGGCACATTAGCCTTGGCCTTTGGCCGTGGACACACCACTAAGTTTCTTTTGGGCACACTAGCCATGGCCTTTGGCCGTGGACACACCACTAGGTTTCTTTTGGGCACACTAGCCATGGCCTTTGGCCGTGGACACACCACTAGGTTTCTTTTGGGCACACTAGCCATGGCCTTTGGCTGTGGCCACACCACTAAGTTTCTTTTGTGCACACTAGCAACGTCCTTTGGCCGTGTCCTCTTTCCATATTGCACCCCTTGACATGTTCTCCCAATAGGTTTCATTGGGACTCACTACCATGGCCTTCAACCATGGCCAGTGGCCACAGCCTTTGGGCCCTGAACTTGGTCCCCGGCGCCCCCCAAACTGGCCAATTTCTCGTGGTGTCCTATACCACACTTCCCATCTCTAGTCTGATGCCATTTCATCCTTTTCCCTCCTCCAAATGGCATTGTTTCCACTTTTCGTTTTCACCTAACCCAAGTTATACCCATGCTATCCCTCTCATCGAACAACAAATAACAGCGTTCTTCCCATTTCTGAAAATCCACACTGATGCATTGTGGGACATGTATAAAGCTATGATTTTCAGAGAAGGGGGTACCTCGTTCTCCATAAAATATTTTAACAACTACCAGACGGAATAACCCCATGCCCTTCTGGAAATCGAGTCAATGTTTCATACCCAAGTTGTTTCGTACCTGGTCCAATTCCATCCAGCGTTTTTTGCTGTGCACTCAGCAGAAAGTGGACTTTTTCTCTATGGGGAAATGAATGGGAGTAGGCCGAAAACAGTATTTTTTGATTTCTTAATAACTTTTTCATTTTTTAATGAAACTTTCCCAAACTTTCTAGTCAGGGAGAGGAAAGGGGGGTCGTGGAAGACCTTTTGTTTGCAAAATATCAGCCAATCCATCATGCAAGTCAAAAGTTATTAGCAATTTAATTTTTGGGTCTCCTATGGAAATTGATACTCAACTATAGTGTGGTGACCTTATAGTGTGGCGACCGCTGCACTATTATATATATATAGGAAACGCCAGTTGAGCCAAGTCACACATTCCAAAACGCCTCCTAGTAGCCAGGGGAGTTGCTAGGTCTGGAAAAGACCCGGGGCTACACTGATGTTGGAACTGCTGGGACTGGGGGGCTAGCTAGTCTTTTGGCTGTAGCTCCTGAGATTCTATCCGGGGCTACAACCAAAAGATCAGGGGCTACAGCCCCCTTAGCCCCCCCCTAGCAACGCCCCTGCTAGTAGCCATCGTTGCAAGTTCACTTCCAGTTCTCAGATAGCACAACAAGGCATTGTGGGTATGCAAATGAGCTCAAATGCAAACTTTTTTCTACAGGAAATTGGCTTTGTCTAAGAGGGCAGTGTTACTTTATACATAGCTTAATCAACCCAAAACAGACATTTGTAAGGTTCTATATATATATATATATATATATATATATATATATATATATATATATATATATATGAAACAAGGCACAACGTGTGCAAGCACTACACTCACGGCTCCACTTAAAAATGCATAGAATGTTGCCATAAGGATTAAACACGACTTTTATTGAAGGCAACCCACAGGCAGCATGAATGGAAGCTACAAAGGAAAACGCGCTTCGCAACGACTTGGCGATTGTTCACATTCCACACATAATAAATATATATATATATATATATGCATTATGTTATTTTGAATAAATTGTAGAATTCTATTTTGCAGAACCAAGTGTAGTATTGTGATAAAAAGTAGTACATCTGCACGTTGTCATGTAAGGTACACAATTGTGGGCTTTCAAGTCACTGCCAATGGCATTCTGGTACTTGTAGTCTTTGGTCACTTCAAAAACGACTTAAGGAGAACTCAAGTAAAAGCAAAGTCCAGGACTGGAACAGGGCGCCCCCCTGGCTGCTAGATAACCTTATTTGAAGTGGGCCTCCGCTTGTCTTCAGTTTACTGCTGGGGGGGTGGGGGGATGCAGGCCTGACATTTCTCAAGGAAACAAGGAGGCTTTAACCCCTTAAGAGCTAAGGTCAAGTATGTTCGTCCTGTATAACCATAAGGAATTATTGTCGGCTCCGCCCACTGCCACACTTCAAACTCCTTTGGGTGATGGCGGCGTGCAGGAGACTGGGGAGAAGGACGGGAAAGGGGGGGAAAGGGCGAGCTGTCGGCGCCCGGGAAGGGCTGAGAGGGTGCTTATCGGCTGCAGCCTTGAGTATGGGGGCCATGGGTGCTCATACCCGTCTCAGGGCTGTTATTCGGGGCTTGAGAAGGGGACTGGAGGAGAAACTCCTACAGAGCGACGGCGGGCTTATCTCTGAGGCGATAAAGAAATCCCAACTGCGGAAGGCGCCATCGCAGCAGAGAGGGAGGAGGGGGTCCTGAAAGCAGCAGCTGACCCCAAAGCCTCATGTCAGGAGGGGCACTGAAGGGCACTGAGATCATCAGCTCCTGCCCGGGTGCTGGAGTTAGCAAGGGCATCGCTAAAGGGCCCAGTGCGTTAGCAAGGTCTTTGGGGGTGAGCCTGTGGGGGTCACAACCTTCTGGCCGACTGAAGTAGCAAGGTCATTGGGAGATAGTACTCTGGTGTAACTACTTTTG
Organism: Ambystoma mexicanum; assembly: GCF_040938575.1. Taxonomy (NCBI): domain Eukaryota; kingdom Metazoa; phylum Chordata; class Amphibia; order Caudata; family Ambystomatidae; genus Ambystoma; species Ambystoma mexicanum. The sequence continues at coordinate 159,208,098 of NC_090921.1, forward strand.
AACCAGAGAGGTAGCAGGGTGGTTGGTAAGGGACCCTGTGTGGTCTCTGCTTGCTGTCCCAGAGAGGTAGCAGGGTGGTTGGTAAGGGACCCTGTGTGGTCTCTGCTTGCTGTCCCCGAGAGGTAGCAGGGTGGTTGGTAAGGGACCCTGTGTGGTCACTTCTTGCTGTCCTAGATAGTTATCAAGGTGGTTGGTAAGTGTTCCTTTGGGGTCACTGCTTGCTGTCCCAGAAAGATGGCAGGGTGCTTGGTAAGTGACTCTGTGGGGGTCACTGCTTGCTGTCACAGAGTGTCCCCGTGTGGTCTATGCTTGCTGTCCCAGAAAGGTAGCAGGGTGGTTGGTAAGGGACCCTGTGTGGTCTCTGTTTGATGTCCCAGAGAGGTAGCAGTGTGGTTGGTAAGGGACCCAGTGTGTTCTCTGCTTGCTGGCCCAGAGAGGTAGCAGGGTTGGTGGTAAGGGACCCGGTGTGGTCACTGCTTGCTGTCCCAGAGAGGTAGCAGGGTGGTTGGTAAGGGACCCAGTGTGGTCTCTGCTTGCTGTCCCAGAGAGGTAGCAGGGTGGTTGGTGAGGGACCCTGTGCGGACCCTGCTTGCTGTCCCAGAGAGATAACAGGGTGGTTGGTAAGGGACCCCGTGTGGCCTTGCTGTCCCAGAGAGTTATCAAGATGTTTGGTGAGTTTCCCTTTGGGGTCACTGCTGGCTGTGCCAGAGAGGTAGCAGGGTGGTTGGTAAGGGACCCTGTGTGGTCTCTGCTTGCTGTCCCCGAGAGGTAGCAGGGTGGTTGGTAAGGGACCCTGTGTGGTCACTGCTTGCTGTCCTAGAGAGTTATCAAGGTGGTTGGTAAGTGTTCGTTTGGGGTCACTGCTTGCTGTCCCAGAAAGATGGCAGGATGCTTGGTAAGTGACTGTGGGGTCACTGTTTGCTGTCCCAGAGAGGTAGCAAGGTGGTTGGTAAGGGACCCTGTGTGTTCTCTGCTTGCTGGCCCAGAGAGGTAGCAGGGTCGGTGGTAAGGGACCCGGTGTGGTCACTGCTTGCAGTCCCAGAGAGGTAGCAGGGTGGTTGGTAAGGGACCCAGTGTGGTCTCTGCTTGCTGTCCCAGAGAGGTAGCAGGGTGGTTGGTGAGGGACCCTGTGCGGTCCCTGCTTGCTGTCCCAGAGAGATAACAGGGTGGTTGGTAAGGGACCCCGTGTGGCCTTGCTGTCCCAGAGAGTTATCAAGATGTTTGGTGAGTTTCCCTTTGGGGTCACTGCTGGCTGTGCCAGAGAGGTAGCAGGGTGGTTGGTAAGGGAACCTGTGTGGTCTCTGCTTGCTGTCCCAGAGAGGTCGGAGGGTGGTTGGTAAGGGAACCTGTGTGGTCTCTGCTTGCTGTCCCAGAGAGGTAGCAGGGTGCTTGTTGAGGGACCCTGTGTAGTCTCTGCTTGCTGTCCCAGAGAGATAGCAGGGTGGTTGGTAAGTATCCCTGTGTGGTCTCTGCTTGCTCTCTCAGATAGGTAGCAGGGCGATTGGTAAGAATCCCTGTGTGGTCTCTTCTTGCTGTCCCAGAGAGGTAGCAGGGTGCTTGGTGAGGGACCCTGTGTAGTCTCTGCTTGCTGTCCCAGAGAGGTAGCAGGGTGCTTGGTGAGGTACCCTGTGTGGTCTCTGCTTTCTGTCCCAGAGAGGTAGCAGGGTGCTTGGTGAGGGACCCTGTGTGGTCTCTGCTTGCTGTCCCAGAGAGGTAGCAGGGTGGTTGGTGAGGGACCCTGTGCGGTCCCTGCTTGCTGTCCCAGAGAGATAACAGGGTGGTTGGTAAGGGACCCCGTGTGGCCTTGCTGTCCCAGAGAGTTATCAAGATGTTTGGTGAGTTTCCCTTTGGGGTCACTGCTGGCTGTGCCAGAGAGGTAGCAGGGTGGTTGGTAAGGGACCATGTGTGGTTTCTGCTTGCATTTCCAGAGAGGTAGCAGGGTGCTTGGTAAGGGAACCTGTGTGGTCTCTGCTTGCTGTCCCAGAGAGGTCGGAGGGTGGTTGGTAAGGGAACCTGTGTGGTCTCTGCTTGCTGTCCCAGAGAGGTAGCAGGGTGCTTGTTGAGGGACCCTGTGTAGTCTCTGCTTGCTGTCCCAGAGAGATAGCAGGGTGGTTGGTAAGTATCCCTGTGTGGTCTCTGCTTGCTCTCTCAGATAGGTAGCAGGGCGATTGGTAAGTATCCCTGTGTGGTCTCTTCTTGCTGTCCCAGAGAGGTAGCAGGGTGCTTGGTGAGGGACCCTGTGTAGTCTCTGCTTGCTGTCCCAGAGAGGTAGCAGGGTGCTTGGTGAGGTACCCTGTGTGGTCTCTGCTTTCTGTCCCAGAGAGGTAGCAGGGTGCTTGGTGAGGGACCCTGTGTGGTCTCTGCTTGCTGTCCCAGAGAGGTAGCAGGGTGCTTGGTGAGCGGCCCTGTGTGGTCTCTGCTTTCTGTCCCAGAGAGATAGCAGGGTGCTTGGTAAGTGTTCCCTCCAGATTGGAAACCAGTTCTCCATATGGTGCCTGCAGATCTAGACACAATGCTCAGCTCTGGCCTCCAGAGCTAGGCCAGTGCTCCAGGTGAGGCCTCCAGAAGTTCATGCAATGCTTCACATGAGGTCTCCTAGTCTCCAGGCAACTGTGATCCTTTTTCACTGTTCTTATTCAGCCCAACCTCCCCCTCTCTTCTCCAAATAGAGCATTTTTGAGGCCATTAAAAATGTTGACGCCCTAATCTCGCCCCCCTCCTCCAATCATACACAAGCTAGAACTGCTGGTTCATGCACCCGCTGCAGAGACTTGTGAGCAGTCTGCAAGCCAGAAATTCCACTCCACTGTCTCGGGAGGATAGCTCAGGAGCAACATGCTCGACTTGGAAGCAAGACGTCTCGGAGCAACACAGGTTCGATCCCCGGGTCCGCGCTTAGAAACCCTCTTATAGATAACCTATCAGATGAATGAGATTTGTTCCAGCCTAGCGAGATTGTCCTATCGGTAATGCATATGGACGGGAAAGCTAACATTATAGAAGCACATCTGCCCCCTGTTAGGTCACCAGCCAACGAGGAAAGACAGGCAGGCCTTGATAGTTGCCCTGGAGAGGCCTGGAGGTCATTTACTCCCCACGTCGCACAGGGAGGGCCGGCTCCACGCGCACACTCAGTCTTACCTTCGGGGAATCGGACAGTTACTGCTGGCAGCAGCCATCGCGTCTGCGGGGCGCTGCGTGCGCGCCAAGTGTCACTCATTGGATGAGACTCGGGGACTCCCATCTAGTAGCAGAATAACACTATTCTCCAGGCTCCGCAGTGCCATCGGCCTTACTTGAGTCTCACACCTAATAATCGGCATGCCTAGGGTAAAATACGAACGTGTGGCCGGGAGAACAGCTCAGGGGTAACACGCTCGCCTTGGAAGCAAGACGATGCTGATCAACACAGGTTCGATCCCCGGGTCCGCGCGTAGAAACTTCTAAATAACCAATTACAATATCTTGACCTTTATTTCCCATGGGTGGCTGTTGGCGTGCACAGGTGGATGGATGCACACGTTGGGTTGAGGAACTTGCCAATGAGTTAGAGATGGGTGGATGGGATGTGGATGAAGAGAAAGACGAAGGAATAGCTGACTGCTCTCGGTGGACAGACGAAGGCCTTGTGTGGATGAAGGATTTTGCTGGACGGATGCTCCCATTAGTGCCTTTTGGGTGGATGGACGGGTAGCGCATGTATGCCTTGATAGACAGGTCAGGGTGCTGGGTGAATGGATGAGTTTGTTGGGTGCCTAGGTGGGTTTTGGGCGGATCACATGTAGGCTGGAATGAATGGATGGATGAAAACATGGGTGGACAGATGGATGAAGTGTGAGTAGGATGGTTGGGTGGACAACTGAATGGATAGACGGATGGAGGCCTGGGTGGGTTTGGATGGATTGTAATGGGTGTCTCTGTTAGATGAATGGATAAGTTGGTTTGCTGGATGGATGAGTGGGTTGTGTGAATGGATGAATAGATGGACAAAAGGGTGGATGGATGGATGCATGGTTGAGTTGTGGATGGATGGTTTGATGGGTGTCTGTGTTGGAGGAGTGGGTTGTGTGAATAGATGAATAGATGGACAGACAGGTGGGTGGATGGAGGTATGGTTGAGTTGTGGGTGGATGGTTTGATGGGTGTCTGTGTTGGAAGAGTTGGTTTGATGGATGAGTGGGTTGTGTGAATGGATGAACAAATGGACAGACGGTGGATGGATGGAGGCATTGCTGAGTTGTGGATGGATGGTTTGATGGGTGCCTGTGTTGGAGGAGTTGGTTTGATGGATGGATGAGTGGGTTTTGTGAATGGATGAATAGATGGACGGATGAATAGATGGACAGACAGGTGGATGGATAGAGGCATGGTTGAGTTGTGGATGGCTGGTTTGATGGGTGTCTGTGTTGGAGGAGTTGGTTTGATGAATGGATGAGTGGGTTGTGTGAATGGATGAATAGATGGACGGATGTATAGATGGACAGACGGGTGGATGGATGGATGGAGTCATGGTTGAGTTGTGGATGGATGGTTTGGTGGGTGTCTGTGTTGGAAGAGTTGGTTTGATGGATGAATGGGTTGTATGAATGTATGAATAGATGGACAGACGGGTGGATGGATAGAGGCATGGTTGAGTTGTGGATGGATGGTTTGATAAATGTCTGTGTTGGAGGAGTTGGTTTGCTGGATGGATGAGTGGGTTGTGTGAATGGATGGATAGATGGATGGATGAATAGATGGACAGACGGGTGGATGGATGGAAGCATGGTTGAGTTGTAGATGGATGGTTTGATGGGCATCTGTGTTGGAAGAGTTGGTTTGATGGATGAGTGGGTTGTGTGAATGAATACATAGATGGACTTACGGGGGATGGATGGAGGCCTGGTTGAGTTGTAGATGGATGGTTTGATGGGTGCTTGCGTTGGAGGAGTTGGTTTGATGGATGGATGAGTGGGTTGCGTGAATGGATGAATAAATGGACGGGTGAATAGATTAACAGACGGGTGGATGGATAAAGGCATGGTTGAATTGTGAATCGATGGTTTGATGGGTGTCTGTGTTGGAAGAGTTGGTTTGATGGATGAGTGGGTTGTGTGAATGGATGAATAGATGGACAGACGGGTGGATGGATGGAGGCATGGTTGAGTTGTGGATGGATGGTTTGATAAATGTCTGTGTTGGAGGAGTTGGTTTGATGGATGAGTGGGTTGTGTGAATGGATGTATAGATTGACAGATGGGTGGATGGATGGAGGAGTAGTTGAGCTGTTGATGCATGGTTTGATGGGTGTCTGTGTTGGAGGAGTTGGTTTGCTGGCTGGATGGATGAGTGGGTTTTGTGAATGGATGGATAGATGGATGGATGAATAGATGGACAGACGGCTGGATGGATGGAAGCATGGTTGAGTTGTGGATGGATGGTTTGATGGGTGTCTGTGTTGGAAGAGTTGGTTTGATGGATGAGTGGGTTGTGTGAATGGATGAATAGATGAACAGACGAGTGGATGGATGGAGGCATAGATGAGTTGTGGATGGATGGTTTGATGGGTGTATGTGTTGGAGGAGTTGGTTTGATGGATGGATGAGTGGGTTGTGTGAATGGATGAATACATGGACAGAAGGGTGGATGGATGGAGGCATGGTTGAGTTGTGGATGGATGGTTTGATGGGTGTCTGTGTTGGAGGAGTTGGTTTCATGGATGAGTGGGTTGTGTGAATGGATGTATAGATGGACAGATGGGTGGATGGATGGAGGAATAGTTGAGCTGTTGATGCATGGTTTGATGGGTGCCTGTGTTGGAGGAGTTGGTTTGCTGAATGAATAGATAGACGGATGAATATGTGGACAGAGGGATGGATGGATGGAGGCATGGATGAGTTGTGGATGGATGGTTTGATGGGTGTATGTGTTGGAGGAGTTGGTTTGATGGATGGATGAGTGGGTTGTGTGAATGGATGAATAGATGGACAGACGGGTGGATGGATGGAGGCATGATTGAGTTATGGATGGATGGTTTGATGGGTGTATATGTTGGAGGAGTTGGTTTCATGGATGAGTGGGTTGTGGGAATGGATGTATAGATGGACAGATGGGTGGATGGATGGAGGAGTAGTTGAGCTATTGATGCATGGTTTGATGGGTGCCTGTGTTGGAGGAGATGGTTTGCTGAATGAATAGAAAGACGGATGACTAGGTGGACAGACGGGTGGATGGATGAAGGCATGGTTGAGATGTGGCTGGATGGTTTGATGGGTGTCTGTGTTGGAGGAGTTGGTTCGATGGATGGATGAGTGGGTTGTGTGAATGGATGAATAGATGGATGAATGAATAGATGGACAGACGCGTGGATGGATGCAAGCATGTTGGAGTTGTGGATGGATGGTTTGATGGGCGTCTGTGTTGGAAGAGTTGGTTTGTTGGATGGATGAGTGGGTTGTGTGAATGGATGAATAGATGGAGTGACGGGGGATGGATGGATGGAGGCATGGTTGAGTTGTGCATGGATGGATTGATGGGTGTCTGTGTTGGAGGAGTTGGTTTGGTGGATGGAGGAGTGGGTTGTGTGCATGGATGGATGCATGTTTGCTGTGCTCTGCTGTGTAGGCGCTGCTCCTATACAGTTCAATGTCTCCACGCTAATGAGCACAGTCCCACCCAGGGAAATGACCCATTGAGGGTTGCATGTGGAATCTTCTCCCTTATGTTATGTTATGTTATGTTAACAGTACTTATATAGCGCACCGGCATCAACAGAATTGGTCCCCAGGCGCTCTGGTGGATCTGTAAACGAGAAGGTGGGAAGGGTTAGTAAGGTGTAGAGGGAGTAGGATAGTGAGAGGATGGTATACTCTTGGCAGCTTCAACTCGGTGGACACCGGGTGCTGAGCTTTGGTGCTAGTATCAGATTGGGGTCAGTCCGCGTGTGCTGTTGATGGGTGCAGCTTATGTGTTGCGGTGTGGTGAAGTGTGTGCAGCTTGTTGTGCGAGAGATGGTTGTGTGAGTTTTTCAGTGATATAAGTATGCAGAGAGTTTGAGCTTATATTGTTAGTGGGTTATGTGAGAATTAACGTGCTGACCTACATGGTTCTAAGTGTGGCCCATGCTGACAGTCAAGTTACATCTAGGTGTGGCAGATGCTAACACACACAATCCTATCTAGATACGGCGCAGGCTAGTGTTCACAAATTCTATGTGTGGCCATGCTAACATTCAAGTTACTTTTAAGTGTTACTTGTAATGAATGCTGCAGCCCACAGCTACATCAGAGGGGCTATGCCAGCTGTGGTGGGGGGTGGGGGGGCGGAACCAGCATTTTGAAATCCCCCCTCTTCCCCCCCACTCCCCCCCCCGTCTCTGCAGCCGGTCCTCTCGGCATGGAACTCGGATGTGTGTATGAGAAATTGTGCCACAGAAACTCGGCAAAGTGTCGGCCCTTTGCGTGCCCGCTTGAGTCCTGTGTTGCACATGCACAGAAGAGGAAAAGGAGTGGTAACAGGAATAACGAGTCTACACCCAGAGCAGGGCAGGAGACGCAGGCCTGTAGTGCGCAAGGCGTGTATGAGGGGCTAGGAGGGGGCTGCGCGGGCTCTATCTACGAAACAGATCTCTTTGGAAACCTGCCAAAAGTGGAAGATCAGCGCCAAGATTCGGCCGCCTCGGTTACTAAGTGCTATTTACAAACAGTCACGCTCAGGCACTCACCTCTCCGCCCGCGATGGGGCTGAACCGAGTGGCTCGAACCAGTGGCATCACAGACTAAACCAGTCGCTCCCAGTAGAGCCCGAAGCTGTTCAGTGCTTGACCTTGGGCAAGGTGAAGGGTGGCAGTTCCCCGGGTGGCCGTGGGCGCCCTGGCGGGGGCGCTGGGCTCTAGAGCTGGACGCAGAGTGCGGTGGGCGCGGGGTGGCGGTGCCGGGATCCCCGCCGGAGGTGCAGTTCGCGGCGCCCTGACTGCAGGAAGTTCTGAGGGGCAGGGAGTCAAGACGGGGTGGCGGCGGGGGTGGCCTGTGCCAATGCCGGTGGCAGGAGTTGTTCTGCTGACACTTTCCAGGGGGTGAAAATGTCCTTGAGAGTGAGTTATACAAAAAAAACCTTCCTCCTCACTGCCCCTCCCCTCCACACCCCAGCTCATTGGTTGGGAGGGGGGAGTTGGAGAGAGAAGGGGTGGGGGTGACATTTGAGGAGTCGCGAGTTAACGGAATATGACCTGCCCACTACGTCCTGGCATTTTCACGGGCACTGGGGTTACGTTCCCATTACTTATCCATGAGAATGGGCGCGTGGGGGCGTAAAGCCCAGCCCGCTGCCGCTCTCTCTCTCTCTCTGGGAGCGGAGGGCGTGCACACATGAACAGCACTCGCTTTGTGAGGCAGTACTGTGCACATGGAAACAGCACTCAGTGGGCACACACGGAGACAGACACAACTGAACAGCACTCAGTGCGCGCACACACGCCGGTGTTACTGAACAGCTCGTGGTGTGCACACACAGTGCTGAAAAACACTCAGGTTTGCAGACAGTGCGCGCTGCCAGTGCTATTCACGTGCATACAACAACACTCGGTGTGTGCACACAGAGCGACACCACTGTTCTTGTGCACGCTGTAACAGCACTCAGTGCGCGAACGCACACAGACAGCACTGAAGAGTACCCAGCGTGTGCACAGAGGCAGTACTATCCAACACTCAGTGTGTAGGCAACAGCACTCAGTGCGTGCGCGCAGACATATGCATGCAGGAACAGCCCTTAATGGCTGTACACACAGACAGCACTGAAAAATACTCCGAGTGTGCACATAGAGAGAGTACTATTAATGTGCACGGAGGGACAGCACTGAGCAACACTCATTGAGCGCGCGCGCGCTCACACACACACACACACACACACACTCTCTCTCTCTCTAACACAGTACTACTAATCATATTCACACATAAACACCACTCTTCTGTGCACGGTGGAAATGCTCACCTCCTATGCACATGCAATACGCACTCATTTGTACACAGACCGTGTAGTCCTCGTTTTCACTCACAGACGGCACACGTATGCACACACAAATTGCACTCAGCAATAGGGGAGAAAAAATGTACCCAACACTTGCACACACATATTCCAATTACCACGTGACAAACACAAAACAACACTCCGTAGACACACAGACAACACTCCTGGCGTGCGCATAGACGGAACACTCCTGTGCACAAAAACAATTCCATCCTCCATACACACAAACAGCACGTCTAATGTAGAGCCGTTACCTGCACTCAACAGGCACGCCCCTGTTTTAACGAATGTCTAGGCACGCGCGCGCACACTCACACACACCTGCGGTACAGGTGAACACATGTTCTCAGAAACACACCCACGGATGTTTTGCTCACACGCAGTTTAACAGAGATGCGATATCTGAGTAAGAAAGGCATATGCAGTGAGACGCAGGCAACTACTAGTTATACAGCGACACCTCCTGGCCGTGGTGGGGAGTGCCGCAGAAATCAAAGCAAACCTGTGGGCGCTGAAACATTACAGCCCCTTACAGCAACACCCACCGTTCGGGACTGAAAGGACACCTAAAGGAACAGGGTTCCTGGGGCGGCACATCCGTGCACTGCTTTTTTGGTGACACCAACTGGCCGATTGCCTGTGCCTGAATGCAGCAAAACCTGAGATCCTGTTCCCAGGGCTGGCCTTAGATTTGGCAGCGCCCAGGGCGAGTCAACAAAATGTGGCACACCCACGCCCTCCCCGGGTGCCCCCTAACCGGGTCCCTGCAAGTTTGGAGGGGGGCACATTTCTAGTTGCTCAGCTAAACAGAGCGCTGTTAGGGTTAATTCTCATTTCTGTGTTAATCCTTTCTACCTAAGAGACCCACAGCTATTTTGCAGGACTTTAAAAAAAAACAACTCTTGACCCAACATCCCCTAACAACTACAGACCTATCACCACTGTCCCTTTCCTCCTCAAAATACTGGACGAAGCAGCCTACCTGCAGGTCCAGCACTTCATTGAAGAGAACAAACTCCTAGGACTCTGCCAATCCGGCTTCCGCCCCAGACACAGGACTGAAACTGCCTTACTTGACTTGAAAATCCAGATGGACGATGCCAGAGACATGGGCAAACCAACACTTCTTCTACTTCTTGACTTATCCGCGGCTTTCGATCTTGTAGATCACGACGTCCTATGCCACCACCTCTCCTCCACTGCCAAGTTCTCCCCTGACGCCACTGCATGGATCACTTCCTTCCTACAAGACAGAACCACGCAAGTATTCTCTGACCTAGCCTCTGCCTCACCCTCCTTCATACTCTGTGGTGTGCCCCAAGGCTCCTGCCTCTCTCCCACCCTGTACAACATCTTCACACGCCCCTCTTCCTCATCCTCGACGCTATGGGTATCTCGTACACTAACTACGCTGACAATACCCAGATCCTCCTTACCCTCATTGGCAACTACGACACTGACTCCTTGACCCTTAACAACCTCTACAACACCATCCAAGCCTGGATGGCAGACAATGGACTATGCCTCAATTCCGATAAGACCGAACTCCTCCCGATAGGTTCCACCGACACACTAAGAAATCTAGACTCCCAATTCAGTCACTTCACCATCGACACCATCAAAATACCTGTCTCAGACTCAGTCAAAACCCTTGGAGTCTATTTGGATTCCAACCTATCCATGGACAGACAAGTCAATGCAATAGCCTCCGCTGCTGCATATCATGCCAAACTAATCAACGCAGTCAGGCCCTTTCTCTCCAAAGAAAACTGCACAAACATAGCCAGAAAAATCACTGGCTCCAGGCTAGACTACTGCAATGTACTCTTTCTAGGAACCTCCAACAAAAATCTGGAAAGGCTACAAGTCATACAGAATAGTGCTCTCTGTGCAGCCCAAGGCATTGCTAAAAGAGAACACATCTCGGAGGCTAGAAAACTAGCCCACTGGCTCCCAATTAAGGAAAGAATCGTCTTCAAAGCTCTTACACTGACCCACAAGTGCATTCACCTCACTGCTCACGTTTACCTCTCGGAAAGGATCCACCCTGTCTCCTCGACAAGGCCAACCAGATCACCCTATACCAACATGCTCTATGTGCCACTAGTAAAAATAGCCAGAGCGGGTGGTTCCAGCTTCCCATATCTTGCACTCACACACTGGAATGCCCTACCTCCCACTATCCGAGGTGAGGCCTCCCTCATCGCCTTCCGTAAAGCTATGAAACCCATCCTCTTCACATAAGGTCCCTCGCATCAGCATGAATACTATACATTTGACCCACTGCATAAACTGGAATGTAATGACCAATTGCATAAGCTTTAAGTATTGTATTATGTCTGTAATATTTATAATGTACCAACAACTGCTACCATTCCTGTACCTCTGTAACTAAGCTCTCACAAGTAACAGCGCCTCAATGCCCTTGGGCTGCTTGCGCGCTATATAAATTTAAATAAATAAATAAATAAATAAATAAATTTAGTACTTTTTAATTTTATCCCTGGAGTGAGCAAGCCCTTTTTCTCACTCTCTCATGTATTTTGATCCTCTTTGGATTATCTGTTTCCTTTGTGTTTGGAGTGTGACAAACTCCATAGGCAGAGCAATCTTAGATTTCTCATAAGGTTTAAATACCTTTTCTTGTGAGAACTAAAGTTCCCAAGAGTAGTAATGTGAAAATGACTTTACGTACCTTTTCTCTCTGTGAATCCAGCACACACATCTTATGTGCAGTGCTGGGGGTTACCTATTAGCCCCCTTTCCTACCTATTCATGTAACATTTTTTATGTTACCCTCACTACTTTGAATGGCTGGTGGCAGTGGTTTAATGTACCTACCGTTGTGCTTTTCTACCACAGGCTGAATCCTCAGCTGCATTATAGCACCCATGGGTGACCATTTTGTCAAAATTACCCGGTCTACCTTTTTTGCCATTTTCTGTTTGTGAGGTCTTTCTTGGGTTCTACTCTGTGTGCCAAACTAAATTTGAGCCCTTAGTTCATTTTGCCTTTGGCGGGCTTCTAATAATAATAATAATTAGGCATTTATATAGCGCTGTGAACCCTCAGGTATCTGAGCGCTGCTTATTAACCACAGTGTTTGGTGCTCATTTATCGACCTCGGAAGGATGAAACTAGCAGGCTCTGCACGGATGTCAAAGCAAGCGCTCTACTCGCTGTGCCACTTGACCGGCTCTGTACTGAAACCCACCTCTGGCTCCAGTGTGTCTGGAAGGGCAGGAATTGAGGGAGGTTCCTGAAACTGCCCTGCCCTTTGTCTTTAGGAATGCCTGAATGCACCCAGTCCTGATTGGCTGGCTGGCTGTCCTGTTTTTTGAGTGACAGCTAGGCTGTGCATGAACTGGAGAAACCTTATAAGGCAAGGGTTTTGGGACTGAAGACAGAGTCGACCAATGGGAAGAACAATCCGATGAAGAAACTGTGAACAAAGCTTGCTGCATCCTCCTGGACCGTTGAACTGCCAGGTGAAGCCCTGCTGCTGTGCTGAAACTACTTTTTCTAATCGACGAGAGAAGCTCCAGAAGGGATGACTTCTTCCCTTGGGTTAGTGGGACCAACTAACCCCGAGACGAACTCCATTGGACCACATTCCCCCACTAGCTGTACTTCTTTGCTGCTGCAGGAACCGAGTGCCAAGGGGTCGAGAAATCCGTAGTCGAGTGCAACGTCTGCGATCCAGCCAGAAGCTCCAGGAGTCTCCCCGGGACCCTCCAGAAGCAGGATGACCAGAGCTCGAGTCCCCTCACCAGAGTGCAGGACTCAAGGAATAAAGGAAGCCCAACCAGTATCCAAGATCTGCAGTGGTGCGGTTTACTGAGCGCTGAAACCACAAAGTGCCGCTGATCTGAAATGAGCCCTTAGCTACCGTTGACCTCCAAATTACTGCCGCAGGAGTCCTCAGACATCCTCCCTCTTGTCCCCACAACTGAAGCCCAGGAACACATGATCTGCATCCCTGCAACCAGACAGAAGCCAGCTGGACCCTCAACTTCTAACCAAAGGTACTGTTCTTGGGGTACTTACCTCAGTGTATGTAGATTGCTCTTCTCAGTTGAGACTTGCAGTAGCTGCTTTTCTAGCATTGATTTCAGCTCTACCACTCACAAATGTACCAGCTTGTGACCCTACAGTAATTATTCTTCAACAAACTCTCTAATTTTGTGCAAGACTTTTACTATGTAAGAAGTGCCACAGCTCCTTAGACTTTGCTCCAATTGACTTTGGCTGTCCTGGCTCCATGCAAACTCTTCTATTCCATTGACTCTGATTCTTACTTTCCCTCATAGGCGATACATTGGTTTTCAACTAACATTGCTGGCAAAGCTTTTTATCTAAACTTCACTGGAAGATTTAAAGTGCTCACATGTTCTGAGAACCTGTTTAACCTTTTCCCATCCTTTAACCTTTCCTTTCTGCAAACCTCAGAATCTACAAAGTGTACTAGTGATATATAAATGCAATTACTGTCCTAGCTAGTGAAGTCACCTCAGGGTGTAGGAAGTGTGTAAGAACCATCTCTAAAGAGTAACTTTTAGCTTTATGTTGATTCTGGAAAAGTATGTTAAAGTATATTTGATTGTGATACATATTGCCCTTTTTAAAGACTGCTTATTTAAAAGCTACTTTTAAATAAATAAATAATTATTTATAACAAAAACCTTGAGTATTAGTGTTACTTGGCTACTTGTATTTGTGGATTTCATTGCTACAGCACTACAGTTCACATTGACCCCTCTTGAGATAAGCCTGGCTGCTCAGTCGCACTACCAATTTATGTAGTACAGACCTATACCAATAGGTGGGTTACCTAATACCAAGAGGACAAGGATTGTGTAGTCTCCCACGGTGGTCTCTACATCAATTCTTGCCTAACAAGCGCCACTGCAAAACCAGCAGCAGCGCTTTATTTAATTAAGTGCTTAACTCCCCGCTCCCATGTAGGAGCAGGGAGTTCATCATTTCAATAGAGCACAGCTTTTAAACCTTTCAAAGGCTGCCCCATGCTATTTTAGCATCAGCGCCCTATTGTAGTAAAAAGTAACCCGCTTTCCTGCTGGCATGCCAGGCGCCAACAGGAGAGCGGGACGCATTTCATCACAATAGGGTGCCTGCCATGCCTTCACCCACCACGGGGAGCCCTTGAAAGACTCCCCCGAGCCGGCGTGACAGGTGGGCTAATGTGGCCCCCGGGCGGTCGCCCGAGGCTGGCCCGGGTCTCAAGCCGGCCCTGCCTGTTCCTTGGCATGATCATTTCCGCATTGCCCCCTTACTCTATGGGTACTCCTCCTCCTCGGTCTCTGCAGCCAAAATCCTAGGCATTTTCTTCCGTGGAAATGTCTCCTATAGTAAGCAGATCTGTGAACTGTCCAAAGCTTAGCCCTCCCCCCCTTCTCCTGTGAAAGCGGGTCCTGACGCGCCTGCGCATGCCTCACAAAGGCGAGGCCGCTAGAGCTATGGTTCTAGGGAGACTTGACTATTGTAATAGCCTATACCTGCACTCCACGTACACCCCACAACCTGCAACTAATACAAAATAAAGCTGCCAGGCTCACCTTCAGCCTAAAATGTAATGAAGCCCGCCCTGCTCGCTTTCCCCTGACTCCCCGTGAAAAAGAAGGGAGTTCAAAACTCTATGCCTCATTCACAAGGCTCGCCATGGCAAAGCTCCAGATTACCTGGCGGCAGACTTTTTCAAGGACGCTCAAATTCTAGGTTGCCATAAAGCTGCCCCTAGCTTCCTTCAGGAAGAAGCACCTAGCCTGGGGAAATGCCCCTTCTGCGCCGGAAGTACAGGCCTTATGGTGGTGCCCCTTTAAGAGTCACGTGACAGAGTGACGTAACTCCACTGCATCAATAAATGGGTCATCACTGCGTGAGCTCAGAAGTGCACGTGCAGAGCCCTCTGTGTCTACTGTGGGGAGTCTGGGGCTACCGCACACATACACTGGCAGGCGGGGACTACAACAATGGCGACGAGGAGGTCGCTGTTGAGGCCCTACGTGTTTGGGCTGTCGATGGTGATTCCTGATCGTTACAGGCGTCCATAGCGACGTCGGGAGACACGCGTCCGCCATTGCGTATACGGAAGTGAGGCATACCCTGGACTGCCCGCCATCTAGAGGTTGCGGCTCCCCTAGGGAGTGCACGTGTGCCTCTCGGGTGAATTTCTAGAGCACCTGTGTGGCGCGAATTGGCATTTTGAAAACAACAAAAAAGAAAAGAGCAATTTCTTTTCTTTGTTTTCTTCTTCCTGCTTTCTTTACTCTCTCGCTCATCTGAGGAGAGGAGGGGACAGTGTTTTAGCGTCCATGTGTCACCCATCGTGTGGGGAACATTCATCTGGCCCTCGGTGAAGTCTATGAAGAGTAGTGGAGTGATTTTATTTTTGTGTTCTGGCTGTGGATCCACCGCAGTGTGCCTGCACTAAAAGGGGCACGTGCTGCTGAGTTGCAGCCCTTGATTTTTGGAGGGTGTTTGTGCTCTCTACAGGAAGTTGGTGTGCTGGTGGAGGCAAAGTCATGGATGGAGGGCCTGGAAATGTGCCTGCGGTGGCGGCCGCAGCCCCGGCAGGTGTGCAGAGGCCCAGACAGCATGGTTCTTTGGCTCCGATGCCGGAGTTTGATGTGACCGGTGCACCATTCAGTCTAGGCCCAAGGTGAAATCTATGGATAGAGCGCCTGGAGATGTACCTGAAAACTATGGGTGAGGTGAATGATGAGGCAAAGGTGTCAACTTTGGCCTACGCTCCAGGTCCAGCTGTGCACAAAATATTAAAAACATTACGGCCAGTTGATGACGCTTACGTGGCAGCAAATTACGTTTTGAGAGAACATTTCATGTCGTTAGTCAATTTGGATTACGAGAGGTTTGTGATGTGCACAGCTAAACAAAAGGATGATGAAGCTCCTGATACTTTCCATGGCATGCTGTGGCAGCTGGCATCCACGTGTGCGTGGGGCGGTAAAGAGAGCATGGTCCGCCAGCAATTGATTCAAGACTTTGTGTCAGGAAAATGCGACGACAGGTGCTGAAGGAGCCTGGTTTGACCCTGGCACGTATTCTAGAGATGGGCCGCTCCCATGAATTGGCATACACTAGTCCATCTAAGATGGATGCAGCCATACGTACTCTAAAGATTGACAAAGTGTGTGTGCTAGGGCGACAACAAGGGGGCAGGATGGAGAGGAGGAGTGTGGGTCCTCGCAAGGAGAAAAGGGCCGGACATGGCAGAACTGTGCCTGCTGTGTGGGTATGACCTTCCACACGTGGCCGATTGCCCAGCAAAGGGACGCACATGCGGAAGGTGTGGCGTTCCTAACTATTTTGCACGCATGTGTCGCGATCCAATCCCTGTGTTGACGCCCAGGGGCCCTATCAGAATAGGTGCATTTGTCCAAAGGCGTCCCCGGAATGTGGCCCAGGTGGATTAAGAGGAGAATCAAAGGGACTGCAGAGTGGAGGAGGATGAGGAGGAAGAAGATGCCTTCTTCATCTCCAGTGTATGTGAGCTGACAGCCGATGAGAGGAGTCAGCCAAAATGCATGGTTAGTGTCAATGGGTCTGAGGTGCCTGTGCTGGTCGACACTGCTGCCTCTGTTAATGCGATGCTATTAAAACACTATGAGGCGCTGCCTGGTCCTCCAGAACCGATCCGGCAAAGTGTTTGCAATTTCACGTTTGGTGGGCACAGACCCATATCACTATTCAGGGCTCCTGGTTGAGACCCTCTTCTGCCCAGGTGGGCCCAATAATGCATAAACACAAATGAACAGGGGCAATCCTGCCAAAACCACCAAACCCACAGGTATATTTCATATAACTTGAGAGACACAACTTCATTGATTCAAGAAATGAATTTTAGTCAAAATTGTGACATAACTGACTTTTAAACACAACAAAGAAAACCCATGTGTGCAAACAAACGGTGGTACTGTAACAACAAATCCAAGACAGTTAGCTTGAATAACAATACATATGCTCTAAACAATAAATGTCCTACTGTCACGTCAACGCATAACAGGGGTCATAACAATGTGATAAAGACAATATAAAGTGCTATATTGCACGATCACAAACAGTGTGTATTCTTGGACACTGTAACTTGAGGTCCGAAGTCTACACATAGGTGTTTCAGCCCCAGTCAAGCTGGGGGTTGGGGGTACCAGGAGATGCCCTCAGCGAGAGCTAAGAATCCAGCCCTCCCATTTGAAGAACTGTGTGCTGGATGCATGAAGAAGGCGCCATGTCTAACAGTTCATTTGTTATACCATGTGTGTTTATGTATTCAAACGGAAGGAGGCGAATTGGAGTATGGTGGTGCCCCTTTAAGAGCGATGTGACGGAGTGACGTAACTCTGCCACGTCAATAAATGGGGCATCACCGTGTGCGCACAGCAGTGTACGCGCGAAGCCCAGACCAGACGCCAGTGCCTTTGTGTCTTTTGTCTGGGGTCAGAGGCTACCACACTCATTTGGCCTTGGACGTCTGCTTGCATTCACAGTAATTTGGTAATATGGGCCTATACACACTGATCTTAACAATAGATACAATGATCCATTCTTACATGAAATGTAGGTCTCATTATAGTGATATCATAACCATATTTTTCGTACTGTACTTAGAATCAATGCTATTTGATGCTATTTTGTCAGCGGTGGAAGGTCATGTTTCATCGCTTCCCATGGTGTCACTTCGGGGTGGGGGGTCAAATGACATCATGAACGATGATGTCATCAGAGGTCAACGGTCATGTGATGTCACTTCCGCTACCCCTGGCATTTTGGTGAAATGACGTCCCAGGGTCCTCTTCCTTTCACTGCCCGCAAGGCGTCAGTATTGATTGACACCTGAGCATCACTGTCTTTTGCATTCTGTGTAGTGACGTTTTTGCCCATGCTGAGATTTAGTTATTGCCTCTCTTATCTTGACCCAGGTGTGGACTGGCCTAAAAGGAACTCTGGAGATTTCCTGGTAGGTCTCTGTACCCTTGGCCTCTTTTGTGTGGTATTTCTAAATTTCCCCATAGAAAAAAGTGTTGGACTTGTTGAAAATGTGTAACATGGGGCCACTTTGAAAATTATTTCCAGGCCCTCTTTTGGTTCCCATTCCACCCTTGCTTTCCACTCCCCTGCCGTGCACTTACTCTGATCTCGATGGACCAAGGCGTGTGAATGATTGATTTTTGCTGCAACCCCCTGTCTTGTCCTTCCGCCGCCCCCCCTCACTTCTTTAAGCACCAAGAATTAACTTGTTTTGCAGCTATTGCCTTGCTGTACAAAGGAACACTAAAAGAAATCAACACTGCCCGGGGCTGGAAGTGCTGACAAAGGACTGACAGCGGCTTAAAACTGAGCCTCTTTAGGTCTGGCTATAGCGGACTTTGCTCACTGCCACAGAGAGCGAAATACAATATTTCCTAGAGCTGGGGTGTGGCGTCATTCAGCGGCCCAGCCATGCATACGCTATTTAAGCTGGTTAGGCATGTGCTGGCTGTTGCTAGAAAGGGCTTCTTTTGTTTCCATGCTACATGTTCGTTGATACCCATTTTCACCTCTATGCTGCCTGTAGAACTGTCCACTTTGGGGAGGGATGTGTTGAGTGGTGCTTTTAAGTACTTCTTTTCCCCATGCTGCTTGCACAGTCAAGCACCAAACATGGTTAATAGGCAGAGCTGTGCAGTCTGGCACAAGCAATGTGACTGCGGCCAGGCCGCCCTTGTGTCGCTTACGTCCAGGTGAATACCTAATCCCCCACACTAGCGTGAGAAGGACGTTTAGATTCTATTAAAGCAAGGAGGCGAATATTATGCATAACAATCTTTACTCTGACAGCACAGCAGCAAAGAAGAAACAACTTTTGTAATAAAATGTTTTTTGAAATATGAACTCATAACAGTTCCAACAGTGCAATGGAAACATCCCAACCCAAAATGGAGGACAGGTCATGCCCTGAGTGCAACCAATGGGCTGAGAGCCAACCCCATAAAGGTCCATTCCTCTAACACCAACTCATCTTTCTGTTGCTGTTCTTCCTCAGACACCCACTACAGAAACCACAGGCGTAGCACAAAGAGTGATGATTCAACTGAAAACAGGCAGAACTTGTACTTTCCCGCAAACTGAACTGGAACAGATCTCCTTTCGACCAGGACCTCTCACCCGAAAGCTGAAAGACAATCAAAAACCAGTAAGGGTAGGCAGGAGGGATAATATTCTCCTCCTTGTCTTGAATAGAAGCTAGTGTGGGGGATTAGGTATTGTATGGCAAGACAGGAGGCTCCTATTATGCACGTTCAAAGCCCTTGCATCACATCAAAAGCAACATGAGCAATGCGTTTATGATAAAACGTTTTGAAAGTTGACTCTCTTGACCAATCAGCTGCTTTAAGAATTTGCTCCAGACTGCTGCCGAGAATTCGCGGCTTTAGAGGCCATAGCGCCCCGAACCGAATGGGGACCAGAGGAGGAAGTATCAACCCCATCCTCCCGCATAATCCACCTAATCCACCTGGCTAAAGTGGAAGGAGATACTGTCTTATGGGGCTTCCTGTAGGAAATCAGCAGCTGAGAGGTATTTGGAGGCCTAAGACTTTCAGTTTTCAACTCAAAACATTTCAAACATGTGATAACACATAGTTTACTATCTTCTGGAAAGGCAGGATAGGATATTGAGGAAGTCATACATTTAGTTCTTTGTGAAATAAAGAATGTAACCCCCTGAGGGGTAACCATCCTATTGTCCACATCTAATGCTCTGATATCAGATACTCTCTTAATAGACACCAGACACAACAACATCGCCAGTTTGGAAAATAACTGCTGCAAGGACAGACTTTCATTAGGCGGCCAGGCTCGGAAGAGAACTAATACCATATTAACATCTCAAAGAACCGAATACTTCAGTTTTGGAGGAACCTTAATATGAATAGATTTAAGGGTTCTGCGCACCAAAAAATGTCTACCTACAGGTTCCCCTTTAACTAACAGGTGCCCCGCTGAAATAGCAGACTGGAAACCATTAATAGTTCTATAGGCTTTTCCTTCTTTAAACAATTCCACCAGAAAATTAACCACCTCTACACGAGGGGCAGAAATGGGATTGAGGTGCCTAACCACACTCAAGCTAACCCAGCGGTTCCATGCTGAAGAGTATCCCAGCTTAGTAGAGGGGGCCCAGGAGTCCCTGATGACTGACGTAGAGTCTTTCAAAAGTCCTCGGAAGCACCAGGAAGAGCTGGAATCTTCCAAGCCATAAGGGAGAGATGCCCCTGAAGGACCAGCTCATGAGGGAGCCCCTCCCCAGTCCTATCAGTAACTGGGGACAAAGGGGAAGAAGACGAGGAACGTCCACCGCCAACTCCAGAATAGCTGGGAACCAAATTTGAGAAGGCCAAAATGGTGTTATTATCACCACCGTATCTGCCTGCCTGCGAACGTGAACCAGTACCCTGGCTATCATTGCAAAAGGAGGTAGGGCATAGATCAACTGACCCGACCAATCTTGTAGGAACGCATCGTAGCTAGAGCGCCAGGATCCGGTCTCCAACTGTAGAACTTGGGAACCTGACAGTTTAGCCTCGAGGCAAACAGATCCACTGCAAACGGACCCCATAGAGATTCTATCTTGGCAAAGAGACCCCTGTCTAACATCCAGTCGCTTCTGTCCTGCAGATGCCTGGAGTTCCAGTCCGCAACCTCGTTGCTGATCCCTCGAAGGTATTCCGCCTTTAACACACTATTCCTGTCCAGGCAAAAATGCCAAAACTCCCTTGCCTGATCCGCTAGGACCTTGGATCTGGTACCTCCCAAGTGATTGACATATCTCTCCGCTGAGACATTGTCCATGTGGAGGAGGACACAACAATTCCCCTGATCCTTGAGAAGGCTTCGGACTGCAAAGGACCCCGCCAACAACTCCAGACAGTTGATGTGCAGTTCTTTCTCTAACTCGGACCATTTCCTCCCTGTGGAAACCTGACCCAACCTGGCCCCCCAGCCCGCTCTGCTGGCATCGGACTCTAGAACAACATCTGGAGAAGGGAGAAGGACCAAAAATTGCTCTTCCATTCCAGGCATCCATGTGCCTGAGCCACCAAAGGAGCTCTAACCTGGCCTCTTGGGACAACACCACCACCTTAGAGTAAGACGGACATCTGCGCCTTCAGACGCTGTAAAGCTCTGTAGTGTAGGGGGCCGGAAAGATAGCTTGAATGGACACTGACAATATCCACACAATTCTGGCCAATTGTCTGAGGGATATCCACCCCCTTCACGAGGATGTATCGAATCTCCTTCCTGATCTTCGACAGCCTGCTGTCCGGGAGAAGGAGGATGCAAAGCTTTGAATCTATATTGAAGCCCAGAAACTGGATACATCGTGTAGGCTTCAATATGGATATTTTGACATTTAACACAAAACCTAAGCTCTGAAGAAGGGTCACTGTAAACTCCAGATGAGCACACAGAGTCTGAGAACTCTGGGCTAACAGGAGAATGTTGTCGA
Source organism: Ambystoma mexicanum (assembly GCF_040938575.1). Classification (NCBI taxonomy): domain Eukaryota; kingdom Metazoa; phylum Chordata; class Amphibia; order Caudata; family Ambystomatidae; genus Ambystoma; species Ambystoma mexicanum. Next base: position 159,229,627 of record NC_090921.1, read on the forward strand.
GATATATGATAATCCGAATCCCTTTGGACCTGAGAAGAGCCATCACTTGCTTCATTAATATGGTGAAGCTCCATGGGGCTGAAGACAGGCCAAACGGAAGGGAGGCAAACTGCCAAATCCGACTGCCCCACTGAAAATGAAGGAACTCTTGGTGAGGAGGGAACACAGGAACCACCAGGTATGCATCCTTGAGATCCAACTTGACCATCCAGTCTGCTGGAAGAAGGGTGTACCTGAGTAGATGTATCCCCTTCATCTTGAAATGGTGGTATACTACAAAATAGTTGAGAGCCTTCAAGTTTATAACTGGGCGAAACCCGATCTGGTTTTGGGACTAGGAAAATGGTGCTCAGAAATTGAGAGGCTGTGTAGGAGGCTGGGACTACCGCTCCCTTAGAAATTAGGTCCTTGACCTCCACATCTATCAGAGACTGCTTGACCTCGTCGAACACCAATGGAAGGGGGGGGGGAGAACTGGCAAGGAGTGGAGTAAACCTCTATGTGATAACCCTGAACTGTTTGTAACACCCAAGGATCCGAGGTGAGGGTCTTCCACTGCAGGAGGAACCTGGCTAGTCTGCCCCCTAGACCTCTGTGGGGCAAAAACTTTTAACACATGAGAAAATACCTGATGCTCCTCTTGACCTCCCGGCACCTCTGCCGCCATATCCTCTCCAATTCGAATTTTGCTGAGGGAAAAATTGGGTATTCGCTCACCGAGCAGAGGCGGAATTGTGCGCACCTCTAGACGCGTACTGGCCGGGACGTGAAGGGTCCTGGGAAAAATGGCCGGAAGAGCGGGCTCTGCCTCGCCTGGCCTTGATGAAAGCCTTAGGAGCAAACACTTTCTTAATGTTAGTTTGCGCTTTATCAAGAGCCGTAAAAGTGTGAACATAAGCAGAGAGATCTTTCAAGAATCGATCTCCAAACAAATTGCCCTGGGCTGAAGGACCTCCTTCCCTTTCTGACATTTCAGCGAGCTTCGGATCCAATCTCATAAGTAAGGATTTACGCCTCTCCTCGGAGATAGAGGCATTCGCATTGCCGAGCAGGCAAACCGTTCTTTGGATCCACCCCCTCAAGATGGAAACGTCAACCGGGGTATTAGAGGATGCCGCCTGTTCAGCTAATTCAAAAATTTGCATCACTGGAACCAATACATCCAACAGTTTATCTTGGCAGCTACGCCAAGCCTTATCCACTCCTTTCTTGGGGTCTTTCCGCTTTTGAGAGAGAAAAACAGACATGGACTGATTAATCTCCGGTGTACAAGCCACCTTGTCAGGAAGCACCGGTCTAGGGCATTCCGACCGTAATTTACTCCTGTCCCCTTTAGGCAGAGGACGCTTTATCCAAAACTCCAAAAACGAGGAAACTTCCTCTGAGGATGCCACTCAGCCGACCTACGGTGTAGGATGAGGGCAGGATCAAAAAACAGTGCACCATTTACATCCAGCATCGGACCTTCTTGTGGAGGGACTGTGGCCACCTTCCTCTTACGCCTTTTAGGAGGCGAATCTGAATCCTCCGAGCTATCGGAGGTGGAAATAGAAATAGGGGGTGCAGAGGGAAGTTGAGAGGGGACTGGCCAAGGGGTCAAAGAGATGGGTTGCTGGGACTCCTCCCACCTGCGCTTTTGACCTTTCCTAGGGGAAGAAACAGGTGAAGGGACAGGGGAAGGACCGAGTTGTCCTTGAATGTGTTTAGTCTTACTCATGCATTTTTTAGGTGGCTGAGCTATGAGAGAAGGCCCTGCTTCCTGGGAAGGGTGAAAATCTGCAATGCGATTAATCAGCCTGTCAAAAGCTGACGCAAGGGTGTCATTAAGGCCAGACAAGGCAGTGTCTAACGATGATTGAATCACCTGTGTCACTGATGGCTGAGCATGACGGGACTGATCTCCTACACTCTCCCCCAACCTCTCACTTTTCTTGGAAGAGCGCACTTGAGTGCTGGCATCCACAGAAGAGGGGACCATACTCCTATCTATGCCAGCACTACCCAACAATATAGGAAATATAGGAAAAAATATTTAACACACACTGAAAATGAAAAAATTGAAGTGTAATAAAAGAGCTCTAAATACACACTTGACCCAACCAAAAACACAGCCGAGCAGGCTCACTGAATCGGTCCACCCTAGCAGGGTGAGTCACACTGGTGGCAACCTTGCGGTAATCCCAGGTCTTGCTTGCAGATGAGGCATTCAATGTACGCGAGCAGCGTACTAAAGTGAAAGGAAAAAAGTGAAAGGAAAAAACCAGCCGTGACGCGCGGAGGCCTGAAGCAAAGCAAAGCTTCTTTAATGGGCCACGCGCGTCACAAGTACCATCAACACAACAATAAACAGGCACATAGGGTTGAGCGTGTTCGCGTGCCTGACGACCTGAAGAGAATGACACTGCGGTACGCGAGTCGCCACCTGAAGTTAATGAGGCAGGCGACGCGTGTCAGCAGTTAAAGGTGGCCCCCCTGAGGGGAGACACGACAGTGTTTACTGCTGTATGTCCAAGCTACGTTCCCAGTCGAACGAAACAACAATGGCACCAAGTATATAATTATGAAAGGAAACTCACGTTCCAAAGGGAACGCACAGCAAACAAAGCGAACACAACAATAACGGTCTATTTACAAAATGAAACAGCATGTTCCAAAGCGAAAACCCACGCCGAGTAAGGTAAACCCCACACAGAATTAAAGAACAATGCTTTAAGCATATACAAAGTAACACTGTACACCTAGTTAAAAGTCTCTAAGGAAAAACTAGGAGGTGTGACTTAGCTGTGGCGTCAGCAGCAAAGAAAGAGGAGTTGGTGTTAGAGGAATGGATCTTTATGGGGTTGGCTCTCAGCCCATTGGTTGCACTCAGGGCATGACCTGTCCTCCATTTTGGGTTGGGATGTTTCCATTGCACTGTTGGAACTGTTATGAGTTCATATTTTAAAAAAAATGTATTACAAAAGTTGTTTCTTCTTTGCTGCTATGGTGTCAGAGTAAAGATGTTATGCATAATAGGAGCCTCCTGTCTTGTCATAGAATCTGTACCGCCCCCCCTCACCTCCTCCAAACAGGCTTCTTTGCAGGGCACTGCTGCGTTCACACCCATTCTAAATATTGCTCTGTGAAGAGCTCTATTCTAAAGGGAGCAGGCAGCTCCATTATATGTGGCTAAACACCTGACAAACATTTTTTGGGACCAAAAAATGATGCAACATTTCCTCCACTCCATCCGAAACTGAAACAGCTGAGAAAATCAGAGAGAGACCTGCAGCCTAGAAAAGCACGCAATCTCCCTGAGAAAGGAGCAGCACGGCTCGTGAAGGCAGAGGATCGGCCATTTTGTAGAACCCAAGGTCATTTTGTAAGTTGGTGCTAGAGATGTAGAAAGTTGCTTGGAAAAGCTCATTCGCTTTAGCATTGCTAATCCAGTGAGGTCTTTCCCGATTCAATGTGGTGTGCTCGAAAAGAATCCATTGAATTCGATTTCATTGATTTTCTTTGGTAGATTTGGCCACAGATATATATGGGGGTCACCCCTGCAGCTCCCCATAACAACCCCACATTAGTTATTACCATAAACAACCCTCACACATATATTTGGGGGGAAACTGGTTGAAAAGAATTCGATAAAATAATTCAATCGGATTCAATTAACTGTCCCGCGGCAACACCTCCCTATCCCTGTTTCCCACGTATGTACCTCGTTTGCATCATGCATTCTATTTTTTGTGTGAAGAGACCTGGTTGCTCCAGTCTCGGGAAGATAGCTCAGGGGCAGCGAGCTCGCCTTGGAAGCAAGACCACAGGGAGAAATACAGGTTCGATCCCCGGGTCCGAGCTTAGGAACCCTTATAAATAATCTATCATGTCATGATTCATTTGTTAACAACAAAAAATATTTGGTGGCGGCCCATTCTGATGTGCGGGTAAGGCACTGTGTAGTGCTGTGGAGTCAGGCACCCAAGCTTGGTGTGCATGAGTCCACTTTTACAGAATTGTGCATTTGGGCCCCAATATTGGGTCAAGGTGTTGTGGCAACGGTGGCAAACAGTTGACTGTGTGCCGCCTGTGACTAGCATGTGCCTACAGCAGTCCAGTAAAACCACTGGTTAATATGTGTCACCATGCGGTTTTGCACAAGTAACGCCCTTCTGATGGATGTGTGGGTCGCCGCCATTTTCATCCGTGTAGCACGGCCCTGTGCAATACTGTGTAGCTATACACTTGGGCTGCAGGAGTGCGCTGTCACAGGAGTTACACATTGGGTGTGCAAGATTTCTTTGGTGGCACTATGCAGTCGGACTCTAACACATGCCCACAGCAGTCGAGTACCACACGCACATGGTCACTAGGTGGAGCTGTGCAGTCTGACACACGTGATGTAACCTCATCCAAGGCACTCTTCTGTATCTGCTGACAAGTTGCCATTGTGTCATTTTTACCAGTTAAAACATAGTACTTATGCACCCTTTATTCTTATTTATTCTGCTTATTCTTTTGTAAAGTGAACAGACTGTCCTATTACGCTGACAAAAATTCCACAGACTGCTTTACCATAGGAGGGCATAGGTGGTGTTACACAGTTTGGCATCAACCAACCAGTGCCCACAGGAATCTAGTACTACACATGGTTTATAGGTGGCGCTGTCCAGGCACACACAAGTAGTGTACCTGCAGCCACACTACCCTTGTCTCACTTTTGTCCAGGTGAGACACAGGGCTATGCTTCTCTGCTTCTTTATTTTCCCAGGTTCCAGTGGTAGGCCACTAGTAGGTAGCCTTGTGCAGTTCAGCACTAAACATAGCTGTATGGGGAGGGAGCACTACCACAAGCAGTTACTAGGTAGCACTATGCAGTCGGACATAAGTGTTGGAAGCACAACTAGACTAACACTGTGCCTCAGTTCTGCTTGACACAGTGAACCATTGGCTTGCAAACCTCTGCTTCCTTATTAGGGACAGGCCTTTGCTCCAGCCTGGGCGCAAATTTCTATTCACTGAGCGGGTGTAGAACTAATGTCCTCTTTGTGACGCGCTACACAAACGAGCGCTGAAAATCACACACTTGTGTTCCTATATGTGTGTTTGTTAATGCACATAGGATTCTCCTATTTTTGATTTGTACTATTCACACATCTGTCCTGGCACTCAAGTGCTTCTGCACATGCAATGGTTAACTACACCCACATTCGGTTCCTAGAAAACCAAAAGTCGACTCCTTACTCGCTTGTGTTCGTGTATAGATGAGTCCAAGGGACTCTAGCAATGATAGCCTCACAGCTGGGGTGCAGGAGACACTAAAAGTATGGGAGAGACAAGTGAACGCCAAGGGATTTGGTACTGATGCATCCATCACATCATGACCCAAGCCAGATTTGTGTCTGCTTTCAAGGCTATGCATTGCTGTATTCATTAGGAAAAACACCAAAGTATGCCCGTTTTTCAATCTGGTCGTTTGTTTTTCTAATGACAGCACCGTTACCACTCTAGGAAAACACCCCTTAGTGATAGTAACACCAGCCTCAAACAACCAGAAAATGAGCAGACTTTGAAGCTCTGATCACTTCACTGTAACAAGCGCCACGATGCCTTCGGGCTGTTGCGCGCTCTACAAATATGAATAGATAGATAAATAAATAAATGTGGCAGAGACTCTCTCTTGCTCATTTTGCATATGGATACTTAACAGGAAATTGTGGGCAGGTCAATTTTCAATCTCCAAAGTATCCCTGTGCACTTCGCCCTGGTACTTGGATATCTGCAAATTGGCAGGGCAGCAGATGGATCGTCTTGGTATTTCAATGGCTACAGAATATGATTTCAACTCTTGCGGTTTACCTGTGGATTTTGGACAGCATTTGATTAGCTCAGGTGCTCTGGTGGACATGCTGCAGAAGTTACATCTCTCAACGGTGGCATGTGTGAGGAGGGGGCTACATGGACATAGCACCAAATTTTTCCAGGTGGAGCACAGGGTGAGATATGGTTGTGTATTGGCCCCTCTGCTCTTCTGCCTATACATACATGGCCTATATGACCATTTACTGAAATCTACGCCGGTTACACCAAGGCTGGATAATAGACGTCTGCCATTATTGGCCTATGCAGACGACACAGTCTTATTAGACCGTACTCCTAGAGCCCTACAGTGCCTTGTTGATGAATATTCTCGATTTATGGATCCATAGGATCTAAAAATAAACGCCCAGAAATTGGCTGTTGTGGTCTGGTCTAGGGGGAAGCGTCCTCCAAAGTTTTCACCAATCTTTAGCAAGGGTGGGCTAATCCCTAGAGTGGACAATTTTGATTATCTGGGGGTTAGATTCTCATGGGATTTTCGGGCTGAAGCACATGTGGATAAGCAGACCACAGGATTTAGGCAGGCTATTGGCTGGGTTTGCTAGAGCTTGGAGCACGTTCAACACAAAGCCGACTGAGCTTGTGCTCAAAGCTTATAATGGCAAAGACTCCTCTGTTGCCAGGTGCGGGATGGAGTTATGGGCTTATGGCAAGACTGAGTGGATTCAGGTGGTGGAGAATACCTTTTTTAAGAGAATCCTTGGGCTTCCGAAGTCAGCCCCTAATATTGCGGTGCACCAAGAACTGGGGTGTGGGTTTCTTAGTGATCCTATCGCACCCCAGCATGTAAGTCATTGGCTGAGAGTCTGAGGGAATAGTAACGCTTTTTTGACTCATGAGCTCATTCAATATCTGGTGCGTAAGGACTCCCATTTGAAGACCCCCTGGCTCAGGTATGTTAAAGCATCACTGGTGATAATGGAGGAGATTCAATATTTTTACAAGGTAGATCTAATACCTTCTACTGTTGTAAAAACTGTGAAAGCCAGTGTACGTCAGAAGAGAAAGTCATTGAAGATCATGTGGCCGGCTAATAGGAGACACATGATTGTTAGGGGCCCAGGTCTCCAGAAGGATTTGTGCTGGGCCCAGAATCCCTCACAGTGTATACTTATTACAAGGTGGCATTTTAATTGCATCCATTTGAGAGCAGAGGTGGGGGCCTGGTCAAAGGGGCAAGAGGATCAATCATGTGTATTCTGTGCTGCGGCAAAAGAAGACCTTTTACATTTTTTATTGTTTTGTCCCTCATTCTCATCCATTAGAGAGCACACATTATAACCAGTTGTTATGAACCTGCTTTGCATTATTTGTTAAGGGCAGACTCAGTTTACGTGGGGTGGAGATTTTTGTCCTTTTCACAGCGTGCATTGTCTTTGGGGACGTTTTTATCATGGTTTGTCTGAACCTGAGTATCTTGCCAATCTTCTTATGGTCTTAATGTTGAATGTATTCTTATTATTCTATTCATGACTGTAATATTGTGGATTGTTGATAATTGCTGTGGTACCGAAAATCCAGTGAACCCTTTTGCCTTACATCCTCTACTCCAGCAAGTGAGGGAATACGTCCTGTTTTAGCCGCCTACTCTGGAAAGTAGTGGGATGGGCCCCCCCCCCACTGCCTCTAGTTCTCACGCCAGTGTCTCTGTGTTATTTGGAAATGTCAAGAAAGACATATATGAACTTAAAAACAGGGGGACTCTTGGAACAAAAAAGATTGGTGAAGTAACAAAATCACATTCCCAACCGTGGGATACCGCACTGATTGATTGTTTCCCAAACACCCTTTAGCTGTAGGCAGTCCTTGACGTCATGATTGGACAATAATGCTGTGGTGATTTTTAAGAACAAGCATTGGCAAAGCCAACAGCCCTGGCATTGTAAATGTAGAGAGATTTTCTTTGTAAAGCACCTAGAGCACTTATCCTCTATATGTGCAAAGCCAGACCTATTGGCAATGCCAATGCTTGTTTCTCATGAGTTGGCTATAGGAGAGCGAGGGGTCTGAGTGAACAGGGTTGTAGAGCTCTAACATACTCCAGCACACACACAAATGCATTCTTGGAAGGAGTTGAGGATCGGAAGTAGGGCACGGCGGCGGTAAAGGCATGTCCTACCTCGGAAGCTTATTTAAAGTAAAATAATGCCTATCTCTCCCTATACATATGGGTGATCCCTGGCTATCAGACTAAGGTGCTCGTCGGTCAGAATGAATGTCCAAAAGCAAATCCGTCCTCTGTCTTAATCTAAGCTATCTCACACCCCCCCCCCCCTCACCCCCAGTATTATAAGTAAAGTCCGGAGAACGACGGCCTTCTCCTGGTGCTTGTGTTTTGTCAAACATTCCTCACTTCTCTTACTCCTTTCAGTAGACCATATGCCAATAGTCTCTTGTCATCCACTATACAAGGCACTGCCATTCTTTTCAGGGGATTTGCAATTTCCTTCTCCTTATTCTGCCTGGCCTGATAACATAAAAACATAACATGTGAACTTGTAGTGCACACGTTCTTCCAGACAGGGGCATCTTAGCGCTATTGACATATATCAGATGTTTTGTTACACCTTTTCGCCGCTGGTCATTATGGGAGCGCCGGCAATTGTGCAATACCGTTCTACATGACTCACGTAACATGGCCGACGACTCTGCCATCTGTACTACGAGCAGCGGAGCTGCCGATGAACGTTTACTGATCACGCACGAACGAAGTCACGTGACCCCATATACGGACACCAGGTAGTCAAGCAAATGCGTCGCTACTCTCCAACACAGTGCTTCGTAAGTTCGCATCTAGACTTAGTGATTTCTGCAGTCAGTGACTCTCTCCTCTTGTCTGGTATGATCACAATCTTCCTCTCTTTCCAATTCCCACTACAGACTTTGTCCACTTGTTAGAGCGCCAACCAACTTTCTCATTCCTTCATTACTCCCTCCTGCAAGTTTCCCTGTTACCGCTGAGAAGTGAGTTCCCTGAGTTATTGTATCAATTTTTACTCCTTTCTTTCCGGTCCACTTCTATTACCTTACTAACCTCTTTCTTTGACATCCTATCAGTGATTTGTTTTCAGCATCTGATGTAGAGAACGGATTACTTCTATAAACCGATAAACCATTCCCCTCCGTCTTGACAGTAAGTTCAATTTGTCACCACCTTCCATCTACAGTCCGTTAGCTCTCCCCACGGAGTACTCACCTCTCCTGTCTCCTACTTAGGACGGCTCTTATCATCATCCAGCCATCCCGACTTCGGTGAGCCCAATTCCAAGAAGCGGCCGACTGATCAACACCTCCAACGCTTCCACTCAGGTTTTCTCTTCTCCGGAGGGTTTTCCCTGGGAGTTGTGTTCCTTCCTCCACCGAGCATTACTCGTTGGTGGGGAGGGAGCAGGATTTTCCGGGAGATCTTCCTTTCTGCAGTGTTGTACCTTTGGATCCTGCTGACTGCCCAGGTTAGTGTCAATTACGATGTAATTAGTGTCAACTCTATAGCGGGCTACATTTTTCACTGTTTAAAGCACTCCTGAGCGTAACATGTTTATTGTTACCAAACTTAATTGTACTCATTTTATCAACCTCGGAAGGATGATGTGCTGAGTGGACCTGGCAGTATTTGAATTTATGACCATAAGGTCAAACACTGGCCCTTGTAGTGGATGCATTAGTCCACTGATCCACACACCCGGCTACAGATAGCTTATTGTCATCCACTACATTGGCCCGCAGCTCCCGTAAACTCACTAAAGATCATATTGTGCCCCTGCTAAAGTCCCTGCATCCGGAGTATCTCCACACCAATGACCATAATGGACTTACTGACCATTACTCAAAGACACTGACAGCAGCGGTGGACACTATTGCTCCCTTAGAACCCTGCAAAACCAAACGGCCCAGACATATCAACTCCTGGTTTACGCTTGACCTCCAAGAGCTCTGTGCTAAAAAATGACGTGCCGAATGTAACTGGAATAAATCACCCTCAAACGCCCAGAAGCTGCTGTTCACTACAGCAGCTAAACTATACATACATGCCATCCTCCTGGAGAAATCCACTTCCTACAATACAAGAATTGCCAACGCCAAATCTAACACCCAAGAGGTTTTCACCATCCCCAGGGAATTAGAAGTCCCGGCCGCCCCTGCCTACTATTACTAAAAATGAGGCATGCTGCACGAATGTACAAGAAAAGTGGAGTACCATGTTTGAAGCCCTCCAAAGTAAAAATAACTTACTATTCTGGCAATCTATGATGGATAGGGAATTGAAGGGTGATCAGACAATTAATTGTTGCATAGGTGCGGAAGAGTGGCAACAACATTTCGAAAGTCTGTACAGAGGCATGGGCGATGAAGGAGCTCAGCCCATAAGCAGCATGAGGGATGAGGTATTGAGTGTTGACTATCTGTCTATTGCATTAGTTGATGTAGTGGAAGCTATAAAAACACAGGAGGGTGGAAAGGCAGCAGGACCTGACCTCATCTCGGGTGATCTGTTCAAGGATGAGGTACACATTTGGGCGCCTGTATTGTGTAAAGTGCTTAATGTCATCTTAAGGCAAGGCGCAATTCCAGACTCATGGCATAAGACCACGATAATCCCAATGTATAAAAAGGTTTGGGGGGAGGGCTTTCTGGCAAATTCTCGCCCAATATCCCTTCTGGGCTGTGTGGCCAAATTCTTTGGATAAATCATCTTAACATTCCTACAAAATTGGGCAGATGGTAAGAACCACCTAATCGATCTTCAGGCTGGATTCCCTAAGTAAAGAGGCACCCTAGATCATTGTGTCATGCTTTTCATGCTGATACAAAAATATACAGTTTTGAAACGCATGAAACTATACGCTGTATTCCTCGACCTAAGAACAGCGTTTGATTCAGTATCAAGGGAGACCTTATGGAATTTATCCAGCCTATTTGATCAGGATAATTATGCTCCTCTACACTGGCAACACTGCATCGCTACGATATGGTCTGGGAGGCGAAATCACCAACACATTTGCAGATATGAAGGGGTTGACGTAGGGTTGTACCCTGGTCTCCTACTATTTCATCTGTATATACAAAATATTATCAGCTCGCTGCTAGCAGGTTGCCCGGATTGCCCAAATATGGCCATGGATAAGTACCCTGAGTTATTCTATGCAGACAACGCTGTTTTATTGTCAACAAAGCCAAAAGGGCTAGAAAATGATTTGGCAATCTTTGTGGCAAAATGCAATTAACTAAATTTGAATATAGAAAAATCAATGGTGATGGTGATAAGTACACAATAAGTACAAGTCAAACACTTTGACTATCTAGGGGTTCGTTATCAAGAGAGCAGAGAGGCTGGGTCGACCAGGTTAGCCGTTCGGGCTCTACATTAGAAAAATGTGGGGGGTCAATCCAAGCATTTCATGCAAGAAATGGTAGTGTGGTTATTTCTCCTGCCCTAGACCTATATGGAAAACAAGCTGTTTCTGCTGCTTTATATGGGGCTGAAATATGGGGGTATACCAACCTCTCAAAATTAACAACCGGTGAGCATAAATTCATGAAAAGAAGGCTCCTGCTGCCAAAGACGGCTAGTAGCCTTGGAACTGGAGATAACACCGGTAGGGGTTTCAGGGTCATTGAGCCCTGTGTTATATTGGCTGAGATTGTGGAACCAAGAAGCACTAGAGAAATTATAGCGATGCACCATGCCACCTTATGTCCGTGGATGGAGGAAAATCATTTGATTGGTTGGCTCATGTAAAAAAGACTCCCCAAGGTGCCGGGAAGGTGACCTTTGGGATAACCCCAGAAATCAGCTGAGGGGCAGGAGGAAATCCATCAGAAATGGAACAATCCAAAGGACAAAGGAACAATTGATGGTTGGTGCTATGAAACTGAAACAAGGACCTGCATACCTAAAGGTTTGTTTACAAGGCGTAAACTCCTATCTTGATTTCATTACACCACCATATGAAAAATCTCTTTATATTCGGGTGAGAATTGTGATTCTCCCACTAGCTGCCCTTATGCAATATTGGTATGGATCCGCGTCATATCAATATGTCACGTGTGGGGCGGCAAGAGAATCAATGCTACATTTGATGTTAATTTGTGTAAAAACAAAGCATTTGAGGAATAGATGCCTGAAGCCAATCTTGAATGATGTAGGCATTAGGGACACCAGATTTGCCACGAAATTCCTACGGCAGAGTTTGCTCACCCATGTTATTTTTTGCAATGGCCCATTTTACTCATAGATCCTGGCTGTTAAGGAAGACATTGCTGAAATCAAACTCATAAGAGGTTGCGAGCAAGGCTCTCCTCTTAATTTTTATTAATTATTTTCTACTGTTTGGTATTAGGAAAATAGTATAGATATGAATTTTTAAGACTATGGGCCTCATTACGAGGCTGGCGGTAAGGGGTTAACGGCGCCGGTAAGGATGCTGATGCCGTTAACCCCTTACCGCCGCATTACGAGGTCCCTTAGCGGGTCCCACTAAGGCCGGCTGGTAAACCAGCCATCCTTAGCGGGAGCTGCTAAGGGACTAATGAGCTAATAACGGGCCCGTTATTAACGGGCCCGTTATTAGCTCCTTCCCCATTACCATTGAGCCCTATGGGGGCTCAAATGGGGATGTGTATTTTGAATGGGGACTTACCGCCGGGTCCTCCAAGGTTGGAATGACCCGGTAAGTCCCCATTCAAGGAACCCGGACACGAGTTTGTAGGCAGCCATGGCGCTAATAGCACCATGGCTACCTTCAAACTCGTAATGACCCCCTATGAATTTTATATGGAATGATTGCTTTATTACTAACACTTTTTATCCACTGTCTAGCTGTGAAATATAGCTTATATACGAATTGTATTGATTACAATATTTCTCATATCAATTTTTACTTATTTTTATATGGATGTGTGTTATGCATTAACTTGAAGATTTTTCTATCGAATAAAAGTATGTTGACTGACTGACTGAATATACAAAATGCTATGCTTGATGAAATTGACACCTTACATAAGAAAACCCTCCACAAACAATCCTTAATTAAGAACCCACAACTTCCCTCCTCCACCATGCTGCCACCAGGAGCCACCTGTCAAGATCTCCCAGTGTTTCGCTTCAGCAAGGTCACAGAGACGGAAGTCTTAGCCACCCTAAAGAGTCTGAAACCATTGAGGTGCAAAGGTGACATATGCCCAGCCACTATCATTAAAGACTATTCAGAAGTCCTGGCCCCTTCATTACCAGCTTCATTAACGCTTCCTTCTCCTCAGGACTAGTCCCCACCAGCCTTAAGGAGGCCTGGGTACTCCCACTGATTGAAAAAACAATGTTAGACTCCTCTGTCCCTAACAACTATCGACAAATCACAGCTGTCCCTTTTCTTCTATACATTTTGGACAGAGCGGCTTACCTCTAAATTCAGCACTACCTGGAGGCCAACCACATCTTGGGAATGTGCCAGTCTGGTTTCCGAACCAGGCCACGGAACTGAATCGGCCCTGCTCGACCTGAAGAATCAGCTCGATGAGATAAGAGACGAAGGGAAGCCTACCCTTCTTCTTCTCCTTGTTCGCTCATCAGCGTTCAGTCTGGTTGACCATAAAATCCACATGTCATCACCTTACCACCGCAGCCAATTTTTTGCCAGAAGCCACGACATGGGTTGCATCCTTTTTAGAGGGTAGATGAATTAGAGTGTTTGCTGAGAAAGCCAGTGCTCCCCTAGGACCGATCTCGTGTGCCCCGAGGGACCTGTGTATCCCCGCTACAATACACTACAATATATTCACCAAACCTCCATTTCACTTACTAGACTGCAGCTGCATATCTTACACCAGTTATGCAGATGATACCCAAATCCTCCTCCTCCTTTCTAACAACTATTTTGAAGACACTCATACCCTAAATAAGGCCTACATGATGAGCCAGGCTTGGCTTGCCACTCATCACCATTGCCTGAATGATGAAAAGACAGAGATCCTTCTGGTAGGACCCTTGGTGGCGATCAAGACTCTCAGTGCCCACTATGCCTCCTTCATTTTGACGGCATTCAGATTCAGGTCTCCTCCTCATTGAAGACACCGAGAGTCTACCTTGATGCCACGCTCTCGCTCACGTGCTATTGCCTCCTCTGCTGCCTACACGACAAATCTGATGAATGCATCCGGCGATTCTTATCCTCAGACAGCTGCCTTACCATTGTCCGAGCAGTTATCTGGTCAAGACTCGACTATTGTAATGCCCTTTTTGCTTGCACCTCGTAGCACAATATTCCGAAGATGCAGGTGATCCAGAGTAACGCCCTTCGAGCAGCACTCAAAATTCCAAAACTCAAACACATCTTGGCCGCGAGAAGAGATGTTCACTGGCTCCCGATTTGAGAGCGGATCATATTCAAAACTTTGTCTATCACATATATATGCCTCATCAACTCAGCTCTGCCCTACCTTTAACAGAAAGTCATTAGAGCTCATTCCTACAGACCCACCAGATCGACCTATGTTCACTGCCTCGTTCAGCCGAAATTCAAATGGACAAAAGCAGGAGGCGCTAGCTTCCCCACTATTGCAGCAAATCAATGGAGTTCTCTTTCGCCCGCCTTGAGAGCTGAACAATCGTACTGGGCCTTGAGGAGAGCCCTGAAAACTTGACTGTTCACATAACGTCACTTGGGACTTCCTACGTGTATTGTAAGGAACTTTATAATCAGTGAGATAAATGCCTAATCTAAACCTAAATCTAAGACGGGAGCAAGCTACAACCATCAAATAATAATAAGGCAGTCCTAGTGGCATCTTGTCAGAAAATAAGGGCCTATACCAAAAACCTATTGCCAATCCTTACCACTAAATTACAAAAAAAGAGGGTGGGCTAATGTTCACCCGAAGAGAAAGAAATGTTCACCAAATGATAAGTCAGGATGGTATGGCTGGGTCTCCCTTTCCCACGTTTGAAGCACGGGATTAGGTGGGACACTTGAGCACAGCATACTCCTGGGCCTCGTCCGCACGAGGGTCACAGTTCAGGTTCAATTATATCAAAACCTTCAGAGGCTAAGTCTCTTTGCTGATAAAGTCTCTTGCCTTAGAAGGCCTGTTGCTTCACAACGACAAACAAACAAAAGGTTCTTTCAGTACTCGTGTACCTTGGGCGATTGCTCTTCGCCCCTTGGATCTCCTTCTGACGGGCTCGGATCCTCTATGCAATTTGGGCCTCCCTCCGTCGGGTTCACTACAGACTTTCTATAATACAGTTCATGTATTCTCAGCACAGTTCATGCATTGCTCATTTTAATCAGACAGCAAGTCTTTCCTTCTACTAGCTTTCTCATGGCATCCCTCTGTAGGGTTCACACTTGCCTTTATTACACAGTTCACAATCTTCTCAGAAAGCTGGGTTCCCTTCCACTAGCTTTCCTCTGGCCATGGGTCACAGACTTCCACTTGTATAAGGGATTTGACCTAACCCTTATAGGACCACACTGACGCATCACACCACCCTTTCCTAGGGCGTCTGGTTCTTGTAGTTTCTAAGAATAGGTCCCGGTCAGAGTTTTTGGTATAAGCGCCCAGGTGGCGCCGGTCCCCTTTTCACTTGGACCTCAACTGGGCTTTCTTTAAAGGTCAAACACATACACAAGTTCTTTCTCCTTCGGATTCCTTGCCTGCAAAATATTGCCACTTGCAACCTTGGGCTCAACACAGTTCGGTTTACTATCAACTTCCCCCGAATCACTGGCTGTGCTGAAGGCTTTGGCCTCTTTGTTCTCTAGATTCAAGGACAGTACCACGGGAGCCAGCTTGCCTCTCCCCTGCGTTATCAAAGCGGGAGGCCCTCGTCTACCATTTATGTCTGCTACTTTGCACGCCAGCTGTAGCTCCCGGTCTTATGATTTCCCTTCCGGAGGCTTCGCTGGTCTGAGTTGAAAAGGGCAAGGGCAATTCCCCATTTGTCATGCTTCCAGGTCGCACTGCCTTTCTTCCCCGTTTGAACGGCTGGTTTGGTGTTGCTATCTCCTCGTGCATTCAGCCTTGCTCGAAGTGTGATTTCGTGCTCCGCCTTTTATCCCTGTGGGGAGGGTAAACGGACATCAGGTGTGCGTGATTACTGTCAATTGCCTGACTCTGCCTGACCCGTGTATTCGGACATGTCAGGTAAACAGCTCTAGTGTTAGTCCGTTGTCTTTTACCGTCTAAGAAAGTGTTTGTATGGGAAAGGGGGGGGTAGAGCTTCTAAATATCCTACAGGGTAGGATGGGGAAAAGGTGTTACAGGAAAGGGGATACCGCGTCTGAACACTTGGTGTCCCACTTCCACTTCCCGAAGACCCCTTGCCCTGGTTAACCTCCACCACTTGTCCACCCCGAGGAACTGGATCCAATAGCGACTGCCTGTGTCCTGGCCACCTGGATGACAGATCTCCGGGGACTAGCGGGTGAGACACCTTCAGGTTTCTCACAGTATGGACTCTTTTGTTTGACATTGCTTGTGTGTAACTGGTACTGTAACAGCGCCTCGATGCCCTTGGGTTTAGCACGCTTTATAAATGGAAAAACAGATAAATAAATATATGAAGTTCTGCAAATCTTTTAAGGGGTTAGTAATTCTCTTCTCCTTATTCGCCCTGGTCTCACTTCCCTCACTCTATTCAACAGACCATACCCAAATAGTCCCTTGCCATCCACTGTATCAAGTTCTGCATTTCTTTTAGGGAACTAGTATTTCTTTCGTCCTTATTCTTCTTGGCTAGCTTAAGTCTATTGAGGTTCCTTTTCTCCCCATTGCAGGGTTCCTGAATCTCTGCTGCACTCTTCTTCTCTCTTTTATAGTAGCTCAAGTTCCAATTACAATTTCCCCATTCCCAGGGTGCAGTTTAATGTATGACTTTGGGATTCCAGGCTTCAAAGGTTTGTTCACCCCAAATGTCTCTCTTTCTTGTGCTCTCTTTCTTATCTTCGAGATATGGAAGGGCCTTCCCCTTTCCTCAAAGTGATAAGCCTCCAATTGTATTTCTTTCCCACTCTATGGTTTTCGAATGTCTTCTTATCTCATTCACACCGTTCGGTTTCACTGGATTATTTCCAAACGTTTTCCCATTAGTACTGGGACAAGTTTCGCTTCACTTCTAATGAGTCCCGCTTGGCTTGCTGGTATTATCATTCCCTGTTTTACCTTCTGAGTTCCGGGCAACATCTGATGGTACCTGCAGGCCCTTGGATTCTCTTTCTTTCACTTTTCTGTGCTCTCTTTCTGTGCTCCACGGCTTGCTTTCCACAGCGTCCCTTTTCTTGATGTGCCGTCTTGTCTTTGGGATGTCATGGGGATCGTGACTCGGACTGGGAGCTGCTTACTCCCCTGGATGGTCTCAGAGCTGTTGTATGGGCAGACTACACACCAATCTGATTCTGTGGTCACCCGCCCACCCCCCACCGTTCTTTCCCCTCTGCCTGGCTTAGCTTTCTTCTGCTATTGTACACCGGTTGCTCAGCGTTTCTGGTACCGCGCTGCAGGCTCTGTGTTATCCCTGAGCCCCTCCGCCTTCTGCTCTGTTACACACAGGGATCTTTCCCTGGGTCTCTCGAGTTTTTTTTTTCTCTCGGCTCTCGGCCCTCTCTCTCTCTCTACTCGCTGCCTCTTCTCTCTCACTTGTTGGCCTCACATCTCTTTTCTGCCTCCTCGTCGCAGTCCATTGGAGACTTGAATTTAAAGGGATATCTTGTTGTTCATATTATAATTTCACGTTATCTTCATGAGTTTGATAACAGTTTGGTATATTGTATAAGTCAATATAAGCCATCACTTGGGGGCCATCAGGGAGTTCCTCATGGGAATGGAAGTCCTTGTGCCCAAAGGAGGAGTCTCTCCCATTGAGGTCCCACTTGCCTCCTCGACCATTAGGGAAGGTGTTGCGGAGCGGGATCCCCTCACTAACCTCACAGGGAGGGGGCTCCCCCTTGGGCAGAAGGGACGAATTCCCTGAGTTCGTCACAAAGGATGCGTTTATTTGGGTTTAAACGGTATACAAAGTAATCTTCTATATGAATAGATGTCGATTTTACATCATCTTTAATGACACAGATGACTGAGTACAATGTGCAAGGCAGTGGCGAAGCCAGGAAGGGTGGGCAGTGACTGCTCCTCTTGGCACATTCACCCATCCTGGAGCACCCTATCCCCTTGCCCCGGCTGAGAAAAAAATGATTGTGCAGCATCATACCTGGGTCGCCCAGTAACCGGTTGCTTGCCATTCAAGTCCTAATCCCGGGACCCACACATAGTCCCCGGTCACCAGCAGCACTGCCTTCCAGAATCCCCCTGCAGCCGGGCCATAAAGAAGATTGTGCTATGTCGATTCTCTGAGGGCAGAATTCTATGTTGGTGTTCGTTTGCATACATGAGCGTACTCTTTTTTTGCTGGAGTCCCTTTTTCTCCAAGCCAGGCTTAATCCAAAGCCTAAAGAGTATGGCTATTTTTTATGTGCTCCACCTTAGGAGTCCTTAGGACTCCTAAAGGAGGGGTACGCCAAAGGTGCCTTAATAGTGTCCCAGAGAAGTTACCCCATTTCTGTTAGTCAGGTGGCTAGGCTGATGGCGGTTCCATCCATTTTACCTGGCTCTGTGACTTTTGACCCCCACCTACATTTCACAAAAATTGAGGTTGTCTTTGTTCGATTGAAGACCAGGGGGTCACATGACTATCCCTTGTTATTCTGTATGTGCAAAGGAGACGGTGGCCATCTTGGACCAATGGATGCCTGTATACATGGGCTGAAGGCTGAAGTCTGTCCAAAAGCAGTTCTGTTTGCAGGTACAGATGCCTTTCTAGGATAGCGTGGATTAATTACTTTGTGTGAGAGACTCTTTCAGAATGAATGGGTGTTCTTGGAGGGACAGTCTGCCATTGGTGTGTGATTGGGTGCTGTGTTCACTTACTGCTTCCTGTGGGGGGACAAAAGCAGACCGCTTTACCTACCCAGCAGCTTGCCTACGTTCCAGGAAGGACTTCTACTCGAGGTAGGACCGAAGCTCCGCACCTGCGTCCTTTGACACTTAAAATAATCCAATGGTGAAGCTCTGCCTTTCCAGACAACCAGAAGGACACCTCTGCAGCACTCCAGTGGGGAGAACTGGAGCACAGATTATGCTCAAAGTCTTGACTGCCTGAAGCTTTTGACTGGGCCTGCATCACCAGATCCAGAAGCGGGTGCCCCTTCACAGCCAGGACTCTGAAGACTCCTTTGCCCCAACCAACCAGAGAATCTTCATCCCAGGACATCAGACACGTGCCCTGGACCTACCTCACCTCACGGGGAAGCTCCAGAGGCCTGTGCTGCCTTCGTACCTGCAAAACCCCAAACTAGCCTTCTAGCCTTTCGTCCGTGGCTGGCTCCTCTCCGACACGAGTGCTTCAACTTCTCTTTAATATTCTTCATGCCTTAGGGTCTCCTCAAGCTGACTCAATCCTCAAATGCCACATAATGTGCATGAGAATGACATGGGAACCCTGCATTAACCAGCACTAACAACTGCAGATGACTCGCCTTTCTGCTCCTTTGGCTCCGACCATTGACCTGGGAATCACAAAACATAAATAATAATTGTTCCCAAGGGTCTTGGGATAATCCTGCAAGGGTGTGTCATCGCTGAAACCTATGATGGTTACCAAACAACAAGCACAGTGACCGCTTCGGAAACTTCCAGTCGCCTGCTGTAGAACTTCTTTTTACAGATCCTCCAGGATTTTTCGGCATGAAATGGCAAATTTTGCGGCACACACCTTTATTTATTGCGTCATTTTTGCAGCACATTTTATTATTGACTGGAGGGTGTAAGATTGGCCCATTGCAGGAAAGAGGCAGTGTACAAGGTTACAAGAGCGCCAGGGTGTCAGTATGTGTAGCGTTTGTATCAATTTAATAGGAAGAGTCCCAGATATCTATGGCTTGGCAGAACAGTGCTTGTTTTGTATATGTTTTTGGTTTTAATGTGGATATTTATTTAATATTATTGACAGTATTGATCATGATCTATTGTAATGCTGAAAATAGTCCCCTTCTATGTTTCCCAATCCCCAAACACCCACACTGCTCTCGCACCAAGACACCTCTCACCAATTCCCCATCACTTGCATTCCTGAACCTCTCACTCTGTCATGCACATACTCACGTGCTCTGTCACACTTCCAAGTCACAATTTGCACTCCCCAGTCCCTGCCACACTCCAAATCATACTCCCAACTGACACCTCACGCTTCCCAATTCCTCATGCAGTATGCAGTCCTTCATTCTTTCGTCCTACTTCTGAATCGTGCATCCTTTCTCCTATTCCATCGCACACTTCCCTCATCCTTTCTCCCAATGTGTAGCTCACTGCCTCTTTCCGGCCAACCACTCCCTCTTTGTTTTTTGGCCCACTGCTCCTCCTGATCCCACGCTCCTTTTACGTTCTGTACTTTCTGCTCCCTCTCTAATTTCTGGCCCGATGCTCCATTGCTTCTGCTCTGCTCTCTCCCAACAATGTTCTAGGGGCTCCAAGCACATTTCTCTGTGACTGGCCTTTAAGTGGCTTGCCAAAGTAAAATGCGACCCAACAAACACATTTCTATCCCATTTGAAGAACAGAAAGTGAGACAACAGCGTTTCATAACTCTGCTGTCACATTTAAAAAGAAAAAGAATTGCAATGCCTGGGTCAGGAAAGACCCTATCATGCAGTGGTACCCAATGTGTGCCTATTCGAAGCAGGCGCATAGGGTTCACTACAATTTCTGCACATTGAAAAGCGCATGTTGTTCGTAAATTTGGGATGCGCTTTTGCCATTTGATTAGTCTCGGGAGGATAGCTTAGCGGCAACGTGCTCGCCTTGGAAGCAAGACGACATGGAGCAACACAGGTTCAATCCCTGGGTCAGCGCTTAGAAACCTCTGTGTATTAAGCGTGTTATAAATAACATATCATATCATGGGCGCATTTAAGATGCGCCCATCCAGATGCCAAAGTGGATTAGGCTGTTCTTTTTTTGGCTGAAGTGATGAGATGTGCTTGCTCGTTTCTTTTCTCCATGTTTTGAGAACCTTGCCCCTTGTGTCTTTTATTTTTTTAAACTATCGTTTTAGCAAAAATTGACGTTTTCGCAGGTGTTTTTGCAAAAACTGCAGTTTTTGCTTTTTTTTTTTCAAATGGCCATTTTTGCTGCATTTTGCGGGCTCGCAAATCGCCATGAGCTGAAGGGTCGGTTTTTAGGTCCCAGTGCATCACCGTCCTAACCCTCAGGCATTTTTGGCGCCTGGCGAGCTTGTTCTGGAGTGTCTGTTTTTAGGTTCCAGTGCATCGCCATCCTGACCCTCTGGCATTGATAGCGCCTGGCTAGCTCGTTTTGGAGGGTCTGTTTTTAGATCCAGGTGCATTGCTGTCCTGACCCTCTGGCATTGCTGGCACCTGGCAAGCTTGTTCTGGAGGGTCTGTTTTTAGATCCCAGTGCATTGCTGTCCTGACCCTCTGGCATTGCTGGCGCGTCGCAAGCTCATTCTAGAGGGTCTGTTTTTAGGTCCCAGTGCATCGATGTCCTGACCCTCTAGCATTGCTGGCGCCTGGCAAGCTCGTTTTGGAGGGTCTGTTTTTAGATTCCAGTGCATCGCCATCCTGACCCTCTGGCATTGCTGGCGCCATAAGATTGTTCTGTAGGGTCTGTTTTTAGGTCCCAGTGCATCGCCATCCTGACCCTCTGGCATTGCTGGCACCTGGCAAGGTTGTTCTGAAGCGTCAGTTTTTAGGTCCCAGTGCATCGCCGTCCTGACCCTCTGGCATTGCTGGCGCCTGGCAAGCACATTCTGGAGGGTCTGTTTTTAGGTTCCAGTGCATCACCGTCCTGACCCTCTGGCATTGCTGGCACCTGGTGAGCTTGTTCTGGAGGGTCAGTTTTTAGGTCCCAGTGCATCGCTGTCCTGACCCTCTGGCATTGCTGGCGCCTGGCGAGCACATTCTGGAGGGTCTGTTTTTAGGTTCCAGTGCATCGCCGTCCTGACCCTCTGGCATTGCTGGCACCTGGCAAGCACATTCTGGAGGGTCTGTTGTTAGGTTCCAGTGCATCGCCGTCCTCATCCTCTGGCATTGCTGGCGCCAGGCGAGCACATTCTGGAGGGTCTGTTTTTAGGTTCCAGTGCATCGCCATCCTGATCCTCTGGCATTGCTGGCATCTGGCAAGCTCGTTCTGGAGGGTCTGTTTTTAGGTCCTAGTGCATCGCCGTCCTGACCCTCTGAAATTGCGGGCGCCTGGCGAGCACATTCTGGAGGGTCAGTTTTTAGGTTCCAGTGCATCGCCATCCTGATCCTCTGGCATTGCTGGCATCTGGCAAGCTCGTTCTGGAGGGTCTGTTTTTATGTCCTAGTGCATCGCCGTCCTGACCCTCTGAAATTGCGGGCGCCTGGCAAGCACATTCTGGAGGGTCAGTTTTTAGGTCCCAGTGCATCGCTGTCCTGACCCTCTGGTATAGCTGGCGCCTGGCGAGCACATTCTGGAGGGTCTGTTTTTAGGTTCCAGTGCATCGCTGTCCTGACTCTCTGGCATTGCTGGTACCTGGCAAGCTCGTTTTGGAGGGTCTGTTTTTAGGTCCCAGTGCATCGCTGTCCTGACCCTCTGCCATAGCTGGCGCCTGGCGAGCACATTCTGGAGGGTCTGTTTTTCAGTTCCAGTGCATCTCCGTCCTGACCCTCTGGCATTGCTGGCACCTGGCGAGCTCGTTTTGGAGGCTCTGTTTTTAGGTCCAAGTGCATCGCTGTCCTGACCCTCTGGCATTGCTGGCGTCTGGCAAGCTCGTTCTGGGGGGTCTGTTTTTAGGTCCCAGTGCATCGCTGTCCTGACCCTCTGGCATTGCTGGTGCCTGGCGTGCTCATTCTGGAGGGTCTGGTGTTAGGTCCCAGTGCATCGCTGTCCTGACCCTCTGGTATAGCTGGCGCCTGGCGAGCACATTCTAGAGAGTCTGTTTTTAGGTTCCAGTGCATCGCTGTCCTGACTCTCTGGCATTGATGGCACCTGGCAAGCTTGTTTTGGAGGGTCTGTTTTTAGGTCCCAGTGCATCGCTGTCCTGACCCTCTGCCATAGCAGGTGCCTGGCGAGCATATTCTGGAGGGTCTGTTTTTCGGTTCCAGTGCATCGCCGTCCTGACCCTCTGGCATTGCTTGCACCTGGCGAGCTCGTTTTGGAGGCTCTGTTTTTAGGTCCAAGTGCATCGCTGTCCTGACCCTCTGGCATAGCTGGCGCCTGGCACGCTCGTTCTGGAGAGTCTGTTTTTAGGTCCCAGTGCATCGCTGTCCTGACCCTCTGGCATAGCTGGCGCCTGGCGTGCTCATTCTGGGGGGTCTGATGTTAGGTCCCAGTGCATCGCTGTCCTGACCCTCTGGCATTGCTGGCGTCTGGCAAGCTCGTTCTGGGGGGTCTGTTTTTAGGTTCCAGTGCATCCCCGTCCTGACCCTCTGGCATTGCTGGTGCCTGCCGTGCTCATTCTGGAGGGTCTGTTTTTAGGTTCCAGTGCATCGCCGTCCTGACCCTCTGAAATTGCGGGCGCCTGGCGAGCACATTCTAGAGGGTCTGTTTTTAGGTTCCAGTGCATCGCAGTCCTGTCCCTCTGGCATTTCTGGCATCTGGCAAGCTCGTTCTGGAGGGTCTGTTTTTAGGTCCCAATGCATCATCGTCCTGACCCTCTGAAATTGCGGGCGCCTGGCGAGCACATTCTGGAGGGTCTGTTTTTAGGTTCCAGTGCATCCCCGTCCTGACCCTCTGGCATTGCTGGTGCCTGCCGTGCTCATTCTGGAGGGTCTGTTTTTAGGTTCCAGTGCATCGCCGTCCTGACCCTCTGAAATTGCGGGCGCCTGGCGAGCACATTCTAGAGGGTCTGTTTTTAGGTTCCAGTGCATCGCAGTCCTGTCCCTCTGGCATTTCTGGCATCTGGCAAGCTCGTTCTGGAGGGTCTGTTTTTAGGTCCCAATGCATCATCGTCCTGACCCTCTGAAATTGCGGGCGCCTGGCGAGCACATTCTGGAGGGTCTGTTTTTAGGTTCCAGTGCATCGCTGTCCTGACTCTCTGGCATTGCTGGTACCTGGCAAGCTCGTTTTGGAGGGTCTGTTTTTAGGTCCCAGTGCATCGCTGTCCTGACCCTCTGCCATAGCTGGCGCCTGGCGAGCACATTCTGGAGGGTCTGTTTTTCAGTTCCAGTGCATCTCCGTCCTGACCCTCTGGCATTGCTGGCACCTGGCGAGCTCGTTTTGGAGGCTCTGTTTTTAGGTCCAAGTGCATCGCTGTCCTGACCCTCTGGCATTGCTGGCGTCTGGCAAGCTCGTTCTGGGGGGTCTGTTTTTAGGTCCCAGTGCATCGCTGTCCTGACCCTCTGGCATTGCTGGTGCCTGGCGTGCTCATTCTGGAGGGTCTGGTGTTAGGTCCCAGTGCATCGCTGTCCTGACCCTCTGGTATAGCTGGCGCCTGGCGAGCACATTCTAGAGAGTCTGTTTTTAGGTTCCAGTGCATCGCTGTCCTGACTCTCTGGCATTGATGGCACCTGGCAAGCTTGTTTTGGAGGGTCTGTTTTTAGGTCCCAGTGCATCGCTGTCCTGACCCTCTGCCATAGCAGGTGCCTGGCGAGCATATTCTGGAGGGTCTGTTTTTCGGTTCCAGTGCATCGCCGTCCTGACCCTCTGGCATTGCTTGCACCTGGCGAGCTCGTTTTGGAGGCTCTGTTTTTAGGTCCAAGTGCATCGCTGTCCTGACCCTCTGGCATAGCTGGCGCCTGGCACGCTCGTTCTGGAGAGTCTGTTTTTAGGTCCCAGTGCATCGCTGTCCTGACCCTCTGGCATAGCTGGCGCCTGGCGTGCTCATTCTGGGGGGTCTGATGTTAGGTCCCAGTGCATCGCTGTCCTGACCCTCTGGCATTGCTGGCGTCTGGCAAGCTCGTTCTGGGGGGTCTGTTTTTAGGTTCCAGTGCATCCCCGTCCTGACCCTCTGGCATTGCTGGTGCCTGCCGTGCTCATTCTGGAGGGTCTGTTTTTAGGTTCCAGTGCATCGCCGTCCTGACCCTCTGAAATTGCGGGCGCCTGGCGAGCACATTCTAGAGGGTCTGTTTTTAGGTTCCAGTGCATCGCAGTCCTGTCCCTCTGGCATTTCTGGCATCTGGCAAGCTCGTTCTGGAGGGTCTGTTTTTAGGTCCCAATGCATCATCGTCCTGACCCTCTGAAATTGCGGGCGCCTGGCGAGCACATTCTGGAGGGTCTGTTTTTAGGTTCCAGTGCATCGCAGTCCTGACCCTCTGGCATTGCTGGTGCCTGGCAAGCACATTCTGGAGGGTCAGTTTTTAGGTCCCAGTGCATCGCTGTCCTGACCCTCTGGTATAGCTGGCACCTGGCGAGCACATTCTGGAGGGTCTGTTTTTAGGTTCCAGTGCATCGCTGTCCTGACCCTCTGGCATTGCTGGCACCTGGCGAGCTCGTTTTGGAGGGTCTGTTTTTAGGTCCCAGTGCATCGCTGTCCTGACCCTCTGCTATAGCTGGTGCCTGGCGAGCACATTCTGGAGGGTCTGTTTTTCGGTTCCAGTGCATTGCCGTCCTGACCCTCTGGCATTGCTGGCACCTGGCAAGCTCGTTTTGGAGGCTCTGTTTTTAGGTCCAAATGCATCGCTGTCCTGACCCTCTGGCATAGCTGGTGCCTGGCACGCTCGTTCTGGAGAGTCTGTTTTTAGGTCCCAGTGCATCGCTGTCCTGACCCTCTGGCATAGCTGGCGCCTGGCGTGCTCATTCTGGAGGGTCTGGTTTTAGGTCCCAGTGCATCGCTGTCCTGACCCTCTGGCATTGCTGGCGTCTGGCAAGCTCGTTCTGGAGGGTCTGTTTTTAGGTTCCAGTGCATCCTCGTCCTGACCCTCTGGCATTGCTGGCGCCTGGCGTGCTCATTCTGGAGGGTCTGTTTTTAGGTTCCAGTGCATCGCCGTCCTGACCCTCTGGCATTGCTGGCGCCTGGCGTGCTCATTCTGGAGGGTCTGGTTTTAGGTCCCAGTTCATCGCTGTCCTGACCCTCTGGCATAGCTGGCGCCTGGCGTGCTCATTCTGGAGGGTCTGTTTTTAGGTTCCAGTGCATCGCCGTCCTGACCCTCTGGCATTGCTGGCACCTTGCAAGCTCATTTTGGAGGGTCTGTTTTTAGGTCCCAGTGCATCGCTGTCCTGACCCTCTGCCATAGTTGGCGCCTGGCGAGCACATTCTGGAGGGTCTGTTTTTCGGTTCCAGTGCATCGCCGTCCTGACCCTCTGGCATTGCTGGCACCTGGCAAGCTCGTTTTGGAGGCTCTGTTTTTAGGTCCAAGTGCATCACCGTCCTGACCCTCTGGCATAGCTGGCACCTGGCATGCTCATTCTGGAGGGTCTGGTTTTAGGTCCCAGTGCATCGCTGTCCTGACCCTCTGGCATTGCTGGCGTCTGGCAAGCTTGTTCTGGAGGGTCTGTTTTTAGGTTCCAGTGCATCGCCATCCTGACCCTCTGGCATTGCTGGCGCCTGGCGTGTTCATTCTGGAGGGTCTGTTTTTAAGTTCCAGTGCATCGCCGTCCAGACCCTCTGGCATTGCTGGCGCCTGGCGTGCTCATTCTGGAGGGTCTGTTTTTAGTTCCCAGTTCATCGCTGTCCTGACCCTCTGGCATAGCTGGCGCCTGGCGCGGTCGTTCTGGAGGGTCTGTTTTTAGGTCCCAGTTCATCGCTGTCCTGACCCTCTGGCATTGCTGGCACCTGGCGAGCTCATTCTGGAGGGTCTGTTTTTAGGTCCCAGTTCATCGCTGTCCTGACTCTCTGGCATAGCTGGCGCCTGGCGCGCTCGTTCTGGAGGGTCTGTTTTTAGGTCCCAGTTCATCGCTGTTCTGACCCTCTGGCATTGCTAGCGTCTGGCGTGCTCCTTCTGGAGGGTCAGTTTTTAGGTTCCAGTGCATCGCTGTCCTGACCCTCTGGCATTGCTGGCGCCTGGCGAGCTCATTCTGGAGGGTCTGTTTTTAGGTTCCAGTGCATCGCCGACCTGACCCTCTGGCATTGCTGGCGCCTGGCATGCTCATTCTGGAGGGTCGATTTTTAGGTCCCAGTTCATGGCTGTCCTGACCCTCTGGCATTACTGGTGTCTGGCAAGCTCATTCTGGAGGGTCTGTTTTTAGGTTCCAGTGCATCGCCGTCCTGACCCTCTGGCATTGCTGGCGCCTGGCGCGCTCGTTCTCGATGGTCTGTTTTTAGGTCCCAGTGCATCGCCGTCCTGACCCTCTGGCATTGCTGGCGCCTGGCGTGCTCATTCTGGAGGGTCTGTTTTTAGGTCCCAGTTCATCGCTGTCCTGACCCTCTGGCATTGCTAGAGTCTGGCGAGCTCATTCTGGAGGGTCTGTTTTTAGGTCCCAGTTCATCGCTGTCCTGACCCTCTGGCATTGCTGGCGCCTAGCGTGCTCATTCTGGAGGGTCTGGTTTTAGGTCCCAGTTCATCGCTGTCCTGACCCTCTGGCATTGCTAGCGTATGGCAAGCTCGTTCTGGAGGGCCTGTTTTTAGGTCCCAGTTCATCGCTGTCCTGACCCTCTGGCATTGCTGGCGCCTGGCGAGCTCATTCTTAGTTTATTTCTTCTACCATATGTTCCCTCTTCGTCTTTAAGGGTTTTCTCTAGACTTCACTCCACTGGTACCACAGAAACTGCTCCTTGGGACCGTTTTGCACAAACGTAACTCGTTCCCATCAAAGACTGTCCTAAATCCCCACTACTGGCCTCCCTGGGTCTCATACCACTTTGTGGCCTAGTTGGAAAAGGTCTATTGCTTACCTGCTACTGGTTACTCTTTTCCAGGAAAGACCCTGAAAACTTTGATTGAAACTGTTACTTACCTGACACATTGTGGCTCTTCTATTTTTCAAATTTCACTTCTCTATAAGTGTAGTGATTTTTCTCTTTGCCTTTTCTTATACAGAGATTGCATTTTTTATAAATAATGTAGGTGTGGCCTGTAACTGCTAGCCATCCCACAGCACTTCCAGAGAATTAGGCTTAGGCTGCTCTGCCATTCATTTTTAAAAAAAATCTGTTTATTGCATATTTTAGCATCATTATAGGTTGTGATTCAAACATATTAGTCACAATTCTTGGCCACTTGCATTCAAACCTCTTAATATTTTATAACGAACAAGAAACATATGGAACAACTGCTTGCAGTACTCCCACCATAGGGCCCCTCATCATTATGTTGTCTACTAGTAGATTACCTAAATGAAATCCCATGCTCCTGCTGGCTACTTTCCCTTTCTCCCTGCCGCCTGCCTCCCTGATCTGCCCGTCAGATCTCCCAGGCTTCAGAACATTGTGATCCTCACTTACATTCTAGTCTCCCATGGGGGCATATCACCTGAGTGGGAGGACATCGTCTGCATTAGCACGTTCCAGGCAGCCACCTTATCACTCCGCTCCCGCATCCCTCTACTCACTGCCCTGTACCATACTGCCGACTCGGCCATGGACCAGCCTTTCAAATCATTCCACCAGCATTCTCTCTGTGGCCCAGAAGGACACTTTCATGCCATAGCAATTCTGCGTTTTGCCAGTATGCATGCTACGTCCATAATCCTTGTGACAGACATGGCCGCTTGCGGCGGGGAACATTCCCACCAGACATGCACCCGCTGGCCTCTTAAATTTGGTTAGATCGCCATGGCTAATTCTTGTGGCTATCGCCTGCCAGAACTTTTATATCACTGTGCACCCCCCAAAACATGTGTATCATGTCCGCCCCTCCCTTTGCGAATATGGGGCAGCCAGTGTCTCTCGAACCAGGGAATTTTGCTATTCGATACAGTGGGCCTCATTACGAGGTGGGCAGTAAGGGATTACCGGCATCGGTAAGGACACCGGTGCCGGTAATCCCTTACCACCCTATTCCGAGGTCCCTTAGCGGGTCCCTTCCTCAACGCCTGGTTTTGCCAGGCGTTATGGAAGGGACCCGTTAAGGGACTTCAGAGCTAATAACGGGCCCTCTAAAAGCGGGCCCGTTATTTGCTCCATCCCCATTCCCATTGAGTCCTATGGGGGCTCGAATGGGAATGGGGAATGGTTCACGGAATGGGGATTTACCGGGTCCTCCAAGGTCGGAATGACCCGGGAAGTCCCTATTCCGGGAACACGGACCCGGAATGCGGTAAGGGGTAGCCATGGCGCTAATAGCGCCATGGCTACCTCCTACCTCGTAATGAGGCCCAGTGTCATGTATGCCCTGTGCAGCACATGTAACTGGGTTAGTTTAAACCTGGCAATCCTGTACACCGTCTTGGCATGCAGCAATACATTTGCCCATTCAGTTTCTGTGAATTCTCTGCCTAGGTCCTCTTTCTATTTGGATTTTACTTTCAGGTATTTTGCTGCCTTCTCCTTGTCCTTCCCCCATGTAGTCTGGAGACTCCACGACCTCCCTCGGATAGGGCATACAATAGCCCTAGGGTGATGTCTTCCTCTGGGTTTTCTGGAAACCCCTGCCATTTGCTCCTAGCATTATTGAGCAATTTCATATTGGTCTGAAATTGCCCAACGTGCATCCCGCCGTCAGCCATCAGGTCCGAGAACTCTAGCCGTATGCATTCTTTAAACAAATCCCCCACACTGAGTCCTCTTTCGCTTCCCGCTGAGCTCTAATGGTGTTGAGATCCCTTTTGCCTTGTCCGCACACTGTGCCAGGGATATATTTGGGGAATAGGTTTCACCCAGTCCTAATAGCTTCTTGGTTCTTCCCAGATTCTCCTACCTAGCTGTAATACGCGTGGGCAGTCAGCGATTCTCTGGTCTGCTACTCACAGCCCTCCTTCAGTAGATAGAGTTTTATGACTTCTTTTAGTGATATTGTGTCCAATGTAGCTTCATCTGAGAGCCACCAAGTAACATATTGCAGCGGGCGCGCCAAGTAGTACAGCTCGAAACATGGCAGTTTAACCCCTCCGTCTGTGTAGTCTCAAATCTGCTCACTAGGGCATTAAGGCCCTTGAAGAAGTGCTTGGGGATGTAAAAGGGAACATTTATAAAGTGCTACAATAAGCGAGAAAGCACCGCCATCTTAATTAGCGCTACCCTCCCCATCAATGACAGTGGATGCGTCCTCCAGAATCTCATCAACCTCTCGATTCCTTTCCATATTCTCGATGGAATTATCAAGGTGTTGAACTCATGCGTGGCTTCAAATTCTACTGTTTTGGTGGCCCAATTCAGCCCCAGGTCCGGTAGATGTGCTTCATTGATGCCCACCTACCTTGCTAGTGGGCATATGCATGATTTATCTCGGCTACCGGTGATCCCCCAGAGCTCAGAGAAGCTATACAGTACCTCGAAGATGTATGACAGATTATCCCCTGAGTTTTGGACGTATAGGAGGTGACATGTGTCGGGCGTGGCTACAAGGCCATGTAGAAGGACGTGTCCTAGTGGTCTCCCGTCGATCCTGATATGATCCGGACTGAAGCTATGAGTATTTGCTGCTAAAATGTGCTATAATTGGTGGAGCAGGCGTGCAAAATTGCGGGGCACAGCTGGAGGGAAACATGACTCCGAATGGTGGAACAGCCTAGGCAAAGAAGCCCGGAGAAGATCGGCACGGTGTGCACACGACAGATCCAAAATGGCGACCTGCCTGTGGACAAAGGATCGTAACGCATAGAGCAGCTGGAACGCTCTGACCGCTGCTAGCTGCGGCACCGCGAAACATGGACATGCGGAACGCAGAGCCTGCCGAATGCGAGGTGCCCTGCCACTGCATCATGAAGCCAATGTGATCTGGCTCGCTGGTGGACCGGTAATACAGCCGGCTCGAAGCACCCCGTGCGTGACTGGGACCAGGTGACAGGGAGGACTGGCCCTGAGCGCTAGAAAGCTGCACCGAAGGAAAAAATGAGACAGCGCGAGCAGCGCAGCCCCCCCCCCGCTGTGGCCAGGACCGGACTGCGTGGTAGGCGGGTTGCAGGACGACCAGCCCAAGTGTGGACACTGTCGGCAACAACACACAAAGCACACTTCGACTGCCGCTGGTCTTTGTGCCCGGATTGCCCGCAGGAATGCTCTTGTAGCTGCAAAAAAAAAACAAAACTGATAGGCTTACTGAAGCTCTGAAGTGTAGCCCCCAGAGACCAGAGGAGAAGCGTAGCTCTGAGGCGGCGAAATTACATGAGAAGACAAAGGCACTGATCATGTATTAAAGGAATACACTGAGATGCAACAGTGTTGCCAGGAGCGCGCTCACGGTGTGGACTGCAGAGAACGTTGGAAGTGAAACTGACGAAGAAGTGATATTCTGGAAAATAGGGAAGCACAGTAAAACCACAACACCAGCAGGCTTCTTACAGTAGGGAGAACCCAGAGAGTGGGCTGCACTGCATGGGGGAGCGCGGCCGAAAAGTCACAAGACAAGATGGGTGCCTATGGGCTCCGGCTGACCCGGCACTCACCCTGACAGGCACTATCAGCAGAAGATTGACGGCACCCACATCACGGACACAACAACTCCAGACCCTGCACAAGCCCAAAGATTACACAACTTCGCAGACCACACCATACAAGACAGCAATGCGGGGATAACGTACCCGAAATGAAACAAGGTACACAGTGAAACCAACATAGTGGTCAGCCCGTAAATAGGCCCACAAAACGAGGTGCACCCTGTGCAGTAGCGGACTGGCCTTGGGTGGAGCGTCTGTGGAGCTAAGCCTCGCCGCTGGAAGACACCAGCCTAAAGGACACCACTCGCACCCAAGGGCACGGCAAGTGGGGGACACTGGCCCGTACACTTATGTAACGACCAGCAGTAATGGTATGTGCTTGCGGGGGGAGACCTGAATAGGGTGGCCTGAAGACACAAGCGGGCTGACCCCCTACTGGACCCATCCACAAAAGTCTGGGTGCCAAGAGAAGGCACCCAGGACAAGATTGCAGGCTGGTGTGCCCTGATGCCAGCGAAGGGCCAAAGTTGAGGAGCGCAGGGTCTGTGCGCGCACCTAACCACTGGCTACTCAAGGAGACATGGCAGGGCCTGGATGAGCAATACTGCATGGGTGCAGATACGGGGGAGGACACAGCCCATTCTAGGAGGGCGGCGTACAACAGGGATATACCAGAACACGACTAAAAGCAGCCCTTGAATGCTGAGAGTGGCCTGATGCCACGTTGGAGCTCGTAGTGGATTGGCGCTGCTGATACATGTCCGTGCGGCACAACACAATGTCCAACAAAATCGTCAGACCCAGGACCAAGCAGCCCATGCTGGAGACCTACGCCAGGACACCTCCAGGGGCGGAAGGGGCCAAAGGCACAGACAACACCGCCACAGCGGCAGCGGAGACACCGGGCACGATCCAGGAGGTGCTGGCAGCAATAGCGGACCTGAAGATTGCCTGGGAGACTAAACTGGGCCTGGCAATGAATGATCTAAAGGTAGGACTGGACCTCAAGATCGGAGCGGTCCAGGAAGAAGTTAACCTGGTGAGAGAGGACGTGAGTGAGGACACTTGCGGAGCGCACCGGAAACCTGGAAAAGGAGATGGCCCCAAATACGGCGGCATGCGCCGCCCACGGATCAGAACTTTCTGCCCTGGTGCAGCGCGTGGGTAACCTGGAGAACAGGGCAGAGGAGGCAGAATGGCGTGCCAGACGCAATAACATTCATATTGTTGGATTGCCGGAAGGAATGGAAGGGCCTAACCCGACGGAATATGTGGAGTCCATGTTCCTGCAGGAAATAGCTGGTGGTGCATTGACCTTGGGGTTTGCGGTTGAAATGGCACACCGGGCATTAACGAGGAGACCACCCCCGGGAAACCCCCCGCGGCCGCTGATCGCAAAGATACTAAATTACCGGGACCGAGAGAAGATACTTGAATTCTTCCGAAAGGGAGGTACGATCGAAAGGGGGCCAGCGAAAATCACAGCGTACCCAGACTACACTTTGCACGTACAACGCAGTAGGATGAACTATGAACTTAGGGTCGGTGAAAAGGAGATTGAAAGAGGCTGGCCACAGATATATGCTGCTTTATCCGGCCAAATTGAAAATGTTCCACAAGAACAAAACCCTGTTTTTCGAGATGCCGGAGGATGCTATGGACTGGCTGGACATACAGGGTTGCCCCCAGGAACCGGGGATCCAGACAGAAGCTACGGAAGATAAGTAACATGCAGCTGGGTCATCTTAGGTGACACAGCACAAGACACTGGGACTAGAGTATAGTGCTGAATAAATCTGTGGGGAATGTGTGGTAGAAATATTGGCCTGCAAGATCCGTTAAAAGCAAACAAACAGGAGATCCTGGGAGACACCCCTCGAACCCCATAGCATCTCGCTTAGTTAGGTCACTGTTAGTTCGGTGACGCCCAGCGGGGTCCTAGTCCTCGGCTCGCGAGACAGGACCAGACGCGGGTGGGCCTGAGATCCAGGGATGGAGCTGGGCATTTGTTGGGGTTGGGTAGGGAGGTGGGAGGGAGGGGATTGTGTGCAGTGGGGTAGGGCTGGGAAAAAGGGGAGGGGGGAGTTGTTGAGCTTGGGAGGGTTAAGAGTCGGAAATCGGGCCTTCTAGGAAGACATTCGAGGAAGTGGGGAAAGGAAGGGAATCAAGTCAATGGCGTTGGGTAATCTCAGAGTTTTGACCTGGAACGTGCGGGGCCTTAATAGTTACTTAAAACGTAATAAGGTGATGATGTATCTAAAGAGGATGCGAATTGACATAGCTCTGCTACAGGAGACCTACCTCACCAAGGAGAAATTGGAGGTAGTTAAGAGAAAATGGAAGGGCAACGTCATAGGGGCCACATACTCAGCATATGCGAGAGGGTTGATAACATGGGTGGCGCCACATGTACCATTTCAGTTGCTCAGATCAACGTCAGACCCAGAAGGTAGACTGGTGGTGGTGGCGGGGCTCCTGGAGAACAGAGAAGTTAACATTATAAATCTTTATGCCCCCAACCATGATACGGCGGCATATTTTAGGTCCCTGTATAGTAAAATCAGACCCTTGGTGGGTGGCTCAATGGTGTGGAGAGGGGACTTCAATTGCACCCCAGCATTGAAAGGTCAGATGACAGGTTAGAAAGGCCTGCGCCAGCAGCCAAGGCACTGCAGACGCTGTTGATAGACCTTGGCTTAGAGGATGTGTGGAGACGGTTGCACCCAATGGAAAGGCGATATTCGCATTACGCAGCACCACATGATCTGCACACGAGGCTGGATTACGTGTTCGCCGCCACCGAGCTAGTAGGCGAAATGGTGGGCGCGGAATACAAGGCTCGGGTACTTTCCGATCACTCGCCCTTGGTCATAGAGTGGAGACATCAACCCCCCAGAGCATGAATCTCGACGTGAAGGCTCAGAGCTGAGGCTCTACAGGATGCAGGATTTCGGGAGGACCTGAGGGAGCCCATTGAAGAATATTTTGAATTCAACACGGGCAGTGTACGCTCTGTGGGCACAGTATGGGAGGCATTTAAGGTGGTGGTGCGCGGGGTGGCTATATCAAAATCCAAGGGGCTCCTAGGGGATATTGAACGGGAACTGCAGGAAACAGAAAGAGAGCTAGAGAGCCTGACACAAAGTGAAGGGACTACCCGAGAGGACAGCGCCAAGATAAGGGACTTGCAGTTGGCCTGTAGTGAACTCTGGGACAGATTATGCAAACTTAACTACAAGAAATATATAGAGAGGAAACATGCGGGGGGGGTAGACTATTGGCCTGGTAATATAAAAATGAGACACCCCACCAGGTGATCAGAGCAGTTAGGGATGCTGAAGGACATATATGTAATACTCAAGAAGGGGTAAATGAAGAGTTCCTCAAATATTACAAACAATTACATGCGGATGCAGGGGAAGATATGAGACAAGAAATACTGGAAACAATAGGCGACATAGGGCTGCCCACTTTGGATGACCTAGAACGCGCAGATCTAGATGCCCCCATCACCTTGGATGAGCTTGAGGCGGTGATCCAATACCTGCCCACAAGTAAAGCGCCCGGGTTGGATGGGCTACCTAGCGAGTTCTATAAAACATACAAGCAGGAGTGTTGTGATGTTTAATACATTAGCTATCTTGTATATAGTTCTAAATTCATGATGTATATAGTTCTGTAACCATGACTGCATATTCGTGTATAGTTCCAGAATGTTGATGGAACCATACACGAAGATGCCTGAGGAGATGAAGGTTGGCCTCCATGGGGGCTCCTCCCAATAAAACCACGAGTCATATAACTTATCAAAATAGTATGACTTTCTGTTAATCAACACTTCTTAACAATTGGCGACGAGGACTCCGCAGGGAGGGAGCCCCCAGACGCGTGCTATGCAGACTTGCAGATCCTATTGAAACCGTCGAAGTAAATCTGAAGTGGCAGAACCCACAGAAAAGCAGTATCTTACCTAAGGCAAGTGAAATTATACAGCGGTGCTGATCGCATGTACAGAAAGTGAAGATAAGCAACTTAAATGCGCTTACGGTTGCTCGGCGTCTTACGAATGCTGCGTGAGGTTGAGGCTGACCGCTAATGTTAGAGAAAAGCACCTGCTTGCGTGCTTTGCGTGCCGCCATCTTGTGGACATAACGCTTCCACGCCAACGGCGTATACTACGCGAGAGGCCCGTGTAATGCCAGTATTACACTGAGCGTGTGGAATACGCTGACCGGGGCGTCCCAATGTGAAAACAGCTAAATGAAACAGCTGTTCAAGTGAAATCGGCAGACAAGGGAAGCACGTTTGAGTTGAAACACGACACGCATTAAAGACGTTGTCATTACCTTGAACTGTTACGCAGATTAAAGGGCAGCTTAACAGAGACAGACACGGCACAAGTTTGAAAGTGATAACAAGCAAAACATTGCACGGAAAGTGAATTGTCAGGCATTTGATGTATGCAAACAGAATTAAAGTGAACTGATACACGGAAAAAAGGTCGACATAACGGCGCAAGTTTGAAAGTGGAAATAAGTGTAAGCAGTTATTGGGCAACTGACAAGCAAGTTGAAATAAAAAAAACAAAAAAACAAACAAGATTAAATTGTAACGAGGAGATTCTGCGACAGCAAACAAATATGCAGATAGTTGTGTTGCCAAATACGAAAAATGCAGAACATAGCGGCTCCAATAAAATTTTTGGCACTACCTGGAGATTCAGTATGTCCCTGGGAACAGTGGCAAGACAACTTCCAGGTGTACTTGAGGGCGATGGGAGGGTCCAAGTTTAATGATGATTTAAAGGAGGCTACCCTCCTCAACAGTATAGGTGCAGAGGCGCTCAGGATTTTTAGGAACTTGCCGGAATTAGATCACACGGATGTGGATCTGGGTGAATCCTCAAGTGGGGCCAGGAAGTATGATGTGGCAATTGCTAAATTGAATAAACATTTTGGAAATAAAACCAACATTGTTTTGGAACGTTACAGGTTCTTTACAAGAAAACAAAATAAGGGCGAAAGCATCGATGCCTACATGGCTGCTTTAAGAGGTTTGTTGGCTACGTGTGTCTTTACAGGAGTGGCGGAAGAATACCTGAGGGATCAACTAGTTTTGCATGTAGCAGATCCACGCATCCAACAGCGTTTGTGGCAGGCAAAGAACCCTACATTGGATCAGGCAATTGAAATAGCCAGGTCCATCGAACTTGGTGAAAAGTGCATGAAAGAAGTTCAGAACAAGATGGAGAATGCAGAAATAAAGTCAGATAGAGAAACAATGGATGGACAACATGACGGTGATGAGGATTTGATTGCCATAGTCAAAATGATATTGAAGTCCGACAGTGATGCTGGATCTAGACAAGAAAGAGACAGTACATACAGAACAGCCAACAAGTGTTTTAAATGTGGTCGATTTAAACATTTGAATGCAGAGAAGGACTGTCCCGCTGTGTCAGCTGAGTGCTATAGGTGTGGACTAATAGGTCATTTTGGCAAAGTATGTCGCAACTACAGAGGCAGAGGCAGATTCAATACCCGATATACAAGGAATACTGGTCGATATGGTAGAGGAAGAGGTACTGCCATGACAAGCATAAAGGCTTTAGAAGAAATTGGTGGTCCAGGTAGTCTATTAGTGATCACAGATAGATTTGAAGATGAAGTACAAATACTTGCTTTCACACCGAATGAAAGTGGTTTAGGTCCGTGGGTGCGAATGGAAATAAATGGAATAACATTGCAGGTTATGGTGGACACAGGTTCTCCATATACCATGGTGGATGTGGACACATATGTAAACATATTAAAGAAAGAAATGGAAGATTTGCAATTGACCAAGATTAAAGTGACTGGATATGGTAAGACTCCCATCAATATAGTTGGATATGCTTGGGTACATTTAAATTTAGAAGGGAGGAAGACATACTGCAGATTGTATGTTGCTGAAAATGGATTTTCCATAGTTGGTTGGTGGGAACCAGCATCGTTAAAGATCAGGAAACATCCAGGCGAAAATGTGCCTATTCTTTGCATTAATGAAAATAGCCTCAGTACATCAGAGAATTTAGCCAAGAGCTTTCCTATGGTGAGATATTGGCAAAGGAGGAGGAAGTTGTAAGAAATGAGAAAGAACAAGTTACAAATGGAGAAATGTTTAAGGACAAGTCCAATGACTTAGGATATATGAACAAAGCATATGCTCAGGAGAACTTAACAAAAAGCAGACCACATGAGAAAATGTTGAGAATGTTCAGTCATCTTCAAGAGCTAGGAAAAGAATGTGGAATCATAACCAAGACTATGTATATTATTAAAGAGAAAATGTAACTGAGAACTTGTCATGAGGGCTGGAGGCTGGAAGCTTTGGTCCCGATGGAAGCACCATTAAACTACACATTACGGCACCTCCAGCGCCGTTCTAGTAGTTACGTTTTGGAGCATTCATAACGAGGTTAGCCACGCCCCCTCAGTGCGTTGCAACAATCTTCGTTTCCTCGCTCCACTGTAGTCGTATACTTCAGTGCTCCTAGCGTTCTCCAGCCTCAGATTCCTCTTCCCTCCTGCATTGCCTTTCCCTTCTGATTCTTATCTACTTTGTCCTCCTGACTTTCGGCTCCTTTCGTTCATTAGTATTTCTCTGTGTTACCTTCTGTTTTATTCCTGTCTGGTGCTTGGTCTACCTTTATAACTTTTCTTTGCTTCCGGTATTTTCTGCCATCTTTACTGCCTTACCGTCTCCTATTCTTCCCCCCCCCTGCCCTTTCTCCTATGCCTGGTAATTCACGATATCCGGTGTTCATACCTATCTAACTGCTCGGTGAGTTTTCTCTGTAGAGATTGGGGGATCCTTTCTCTTGTCCCATTTCCCTCCTTATTCTTTCTTTTACTGTCGCATTTTCACTGTTATTTTCGCTCCGTCTGTTCGCCTACCTGAAGCCCCTCCTCCTTAGCTTCCTGTGTCACTGGCTTACCTTCCATCTGGATACCGGGTGGTTTGTGAGTGCTTCCGCTCCTGGTTATACAGTCTACATACTGGGGAAACTCCTGCCCAGCCTCTACTACGGAACATTCTAGGAAATCTCCGACTCAGCCTTGGCTTAAGTACAGTTTGCGGAATCTCAAGACCAAGACTTCGGACACTCCTCCTCTTTCGGTTTCGGAATTGAATACTACTGGGGTTTTTTATGCCGCTGGCTTTTTCCCCCATATAGGGCTGTAGAGGGAAGGTGCCATAAATTATTGCAGTCTGTTTTCTAATAGCAACCATTGTGGCGCATTCCCGAAACAGACCCTATCTCTTCTCTAAAAAAGGATATTCCAAAGAGACAACAGAACTACCCGGATTGGAATTATCCTCCAGTGAATCAGACACCGAGATACAGGTGAGCTCCACTCCTGACAGATTGCAACGCCAAAAAATGGCCACGGCAGAACAAGTCCAGGAGCTAATAAACGCTGTACAGAACTTTTCCCTCGAACTGCAGGGAGTTAAGGCAGAGAACGCTGTTCTCCGTCAAATGGCAGTCGCCAGAGAAGCCCACCAGACGGATTTACCACCCTTGTCCTTGGCAGCAGGAAAGTTTGATGGTTCACCCAAAAAGGTTAAGGAATTCCTGGATGCTTGCATGATATACTTTACCTTCAGACCTACTACTTATACTCTAGATCGCACTCGGATAGGATTTCTCATATCCAACATGATCGGAAATGCCCTTGCGTGGGCAACTCCGTTGGTCACGTCCAACAATCCTGTCTTACAAGACTATAATGCCTTCACAACCCTGCTACGCCAAACCTTTGAAAGACAAGAGATTGGATTTTATGCTGGAGAAGCCTTGTTTGATATTAAACAAGGTTCGATGGACTTAATGTCTTATATTTCTACCTTCAAGAAGCTGGCGGCGGAAGCGGGCTGGCCAGACACAGTGCAATACACCACATTTAGAAGAGGTCTGCACGACGACCTGAAAGACGAATTGGCACGAGTTCCTAGACCGGCGACATTAACCGACTTGTACACTTTAGTCCTGCAGATAGATTATCGACTCATGGAAAGACGATCTGAGAAAAGAAAAACCCGAACTCTTTCTATCCCTGGACCGTCACCTGTTTCCACCCAGGGGTCACATCGCTCTGGTGAAGAACCCATGCAGATTGGTACGACCAGGGGTCCTCTTTCAACCACAGAAAGAAACCGACGGAAGGAAAAGGGCTTATGTATGTACTGCGCGTCAGAAACACACTTCCTCAGGGATTGCCCGGAGGTTCCCCCGAGACGTCGGGGAAACGACGGACCCCGGTCTTAGAAGGAGCCACTTACCGGGGTTCAGTGGAAGGCTCACATTGTGCTCAGACGTCAGGTGAAGACGCCCGACTTATGGTCCTTCAAGTGTCACTCCAGTGGAAGAATTGTCCAAAAAAGAACGCCTTAGCCCTCATTGACAGCGGGGCGGCTGGTAATTTCTTAGACATCAATTGGGCTAAACAAGAAGGTATTCACCTGGTAAATAAGACAGAGGAACAAAAGGTGGAAGGGGTGGATGGCCGTCCCTTATGTTCAGGACCCATTGTACAAGCTGCAGTCGACATCAAGGTATGCATCTCTCTTCATCAGGAAACCCTCACCTTTGATGTGATAAGAGCAGCACATTTTCCCATAATATTAGGAATCCCTTGGCTCCGTAAACACAATCCTGATATTAACTGGTCCCTCAACACCTTAAAATTCGAATCTGAGTTCTGCTTCCAACACTGCTGCTCTTCCAAACAGACGGAAGCAACCGTTATCTCTAGCCCATCAGGAACTTCTGGTTCCCTTCGAGTTCTTAACATTCACCCCATTTTTCATGAGTTTGCTGATGTGTTTGAAGATAGAATACCCAAAGACTTGCCCCCTCATCGGTCCGAAGATTGTGCTATCGATCTCGTTCCGGGTACCGCTGTACCCTTTGGACGTATGTTCTCTTTAACCTTCCCAGAAAAACAAGCATTGAGGACATATCTAGACCAAAACCTCCAAAACGGATTGATTCGTCCTTCCAAGTCTCCAGCAGGGGCTTCCTTATTCTTAATAGCCAAGAAGGACACGAGTGAACTACGCCCATGTATAGACTATAGGGGCATAAACAAGATCACAGTGAGAGATCGCTACCCGATGCCTTTGATAAAAGATATCTAGGAGGCAGTTGAAGGATCATGTATATTCAGCAAGCTAGACCTTAGGGGTGCTTATCATCTCTTAAGGGTCAAGACTGGGGATGAATGGAAGACGGCATTTCGTACACCCTTTGGATTGTATGAATATCGAGTAATGCCCTTTGGCTTAGTCAATGCCCCAGCAACCTTTCAGAGGTTTATGGATCATCTTTTTGCTGATCTTTTATTTGTCTCAGTTATAGTATACTTAGACGACATCCTGGTCTTTTCTTGTAACCCTATTCAACATCAGGGCCATCTCACTGAAGTTATGGAACGCTTGAGACGCCATCAACTCTTGGCTAAACCGGAAAAATGTGTGATTGCAGTAACTTCGGTTCCCTATCTAGGTTTTATCCTATCGGAACATGGTATTAAGATGGATCCCAAAAAGGTCTCAGCTATTCTCTCCTGGCCAGCCCCCTCTTCGGTAAGGGAGGTACAGGCCTTTTTGGGTCTTTCAAATTTCTACAGACGATTTATCGTCAACTTTTCTGAGCAAGTTCTTCCGATAACAGCTCTACTAAAGAAGGATGTTCCCTTTATTTGGAATCACAACGCAGAACAAGCGTTCCTAGGATTAAAAAAGGCGTTTTGTTCGGCTCCGATTCTCAAACAGCCAGACCAACGAAGGTCCTTCGTGGTTGAAACTGATGCATCTTCAGGGGCAATAGGGGCTGTTCTCAAACAAGAACACGATGGTAAGGAACACCCAATAGCCTATCTTTCTCGCACGCTTACGCCTAGCGAAAACAACTACTCTGTTATAGAGAAAGAGCTTCTTGCCATTAAGCAGGCATGTTCAGACTGGAGACATCTTCTCCAAGGGTCAAGACATCCGTTTGAGATTCGCACAGATCATAGCAACCTCAAAGTACTACAACAAATGGAGTGTAAGAATACCCGACAAGCCCGATGGGCTTACTTCTTTGCCCAATATGATTTCTTTATTACCTACCTCCCGGGCAGTAAGAATGTCCTAGCGGATAGTCTATCTCGTAGCCCTTCCAGTTGGGTTAATCCACCCTTTAAGGGGGAACTTTTGTTACCTGAGGTCCGAATCGTCCATACAATCTCAAGGTTTCTACAGGACGTCAAGGAAGCAACTCAGGTTGCTATACTACCTCTTTCCAAGCCGGTTCAGGAGCAATTATGCAAGAAAGAAGGACTGTGGTTCTACAAAGGAAAGCTTTTCATTCCCAACACCAAGCTACACTCACGAGTCCTTCATTGGGGTCATGAATCACGGATCGCTGGTCACAAGGGCTTAACAGCTACTTCCGACCTGATCAGACGAATGTTCTGGTGGCCTAACATGCTGTCTGACATTAATTTATATGTAGGTTCTTGTCCTATCTGCGCCAGGAGCAAGGGCCTGACTTCAAAACCTGCTGGTTTATTGCACCAACCTAAACTTCCTACAGCTCCGTGGGCACATGTCTCTACCGACTTTGTGGTAGATCTCCCTAAGTCTCAAGGATACTCAGCAATCATGGTAACCATAGACAGCTTCAGTAAGATGGGCCATTTCTCACCGCTGAAAGGAGTGCCTTCTGCTCCGGAGATGGCACAGGTATTTCTAAAGGACATTGTCCGACTCCATGGTATCCCAGAAACTATTCTTTCGGACAGAGGTTCCCAGTTCACTTCTACCTTTTGGAAAACCTTATGTGATCTACTGGGAATAGAACGGGCCCTCACTTCAGGTTACCATCCACAATCGAATGGACAGACGGAACGTCTCAACGCCACTATGGAGCAGTATCTTCGCTGTTTTGTTAACGAACAACAAGATAACTGGGTCTCTCTTCTTCCAATGGCCGAGTTTTCGTATAACAATACCCTTCACTCGGCTATTAAAATGACACCTTTTTTTTGTGTGTTTGGTCATCATCCCCGTTCTTTTCCCTTGGATAATATCCAGGCTTCATGTCTACCCACGATAGACTCTCTCTTGGAAAACATTACCAGAACACAGAAGAACTCTCTTATCAACCTACAGGAAAGTAGAGCTCGATCTAAACATCAAGCTGATACACATCGGATCCAGAATCCTGACTGGCAAGTAGGTGATAGAGTCTGGCTCTCAACCAGATACTTACCTCGTTGGACACATCCTTCTAAATTCTCTCCCAAATATCTGGGCCCTTATACCATCACTGCTCGCATTAATCCTGTGGCTTTCCGATTGCAACTCTCTTCTCAGCTCAGCAGAATACATCCAGTCTTCCACTCTTCTCTGTTGAAGAAATTCATCCCAGACCCACACCACAGGAAAAGAAGAACCTTTCATTTAAAGGACACTAATCCCCAGACAGACGAATATGAAGTGGAGAGGATAATGGATTCAAGATACTACAGAGGTCGACTCCAGTACCTAGTGAGATGGAAAGGTTATTCTCAAGCAGAGGATTCTTGGGAACCGGTGACTAATCTCTCAGCTCCCAGATGTGTACGACAGTTTCACGCCCTCTATCCGGGTAAGCCTGGGGTCGGTACCACAAGAAGGAGGCATACTGTCATGAGGGCTGGAGGCTGGAAGCTTTGGTCCTGATGGAAGCACCATTAAACTACACATTACGGCACCTCCAGCGCCGTTCTA
This sequence comes from Ambystoma mexicanum, assembly GCF_040938575.1. NCBI lineage: Eukaryota > Metazoa > Chordata > Amphibia > Caudata > Ambystomatidae > Ambystoma > Ambystoma mexicanum. The sequence continues at coordinate 159,272,731 of NC_090921.1, forward strand.
GTAGTTACGTTTTGGAGCATTCATAACGAGGTTAGCCACGCCCCCTCAGTGCGTTGCAACAATCTTCGTTTCCTCACTCCACTGTAGTCGTATACTTCAGTGCTCCTAGCGTTCTCCAGCCTCAGATTCCTCTTCCCTCCTGCATTGCCTTTCCCTTCTGATTCTTATCTACTTTGTCCTCCTGACTTTCGGCTCCTTTCGTTCATTAGTATTTCTCTGTGTTACCTTCCGTTTTATTCCTGTCCGGTGCTTGGTCTACCTTTATAACTTTTCTTTGCTTCCGGTATTTTCTGCCATCTTTACCGCCTTACCGTCTCCTATTCTTCCCCCCCCCTGCCCTTTCTCCTATGCCTGGTAATTCACGATATCCGGTGTTCATACCTATCTAACTGCTCGGTGAGTTTTCTCCGTAGAGATTGGGGGATCCTTTCTCTTGGCCCATTTCCCTCCTTATTCTTTCTTTTACTGTCGCATTTTCACTGTTATTTTCGCTCCGTCTGTTCGCCTACCTGAAGCCCCTCCTCCTTAGCTTCCTGTGTCACTGGCTTACCTTCCATCTGGATACCGGGTGGTTTGTGAGTGCATCCGCTCCTGGTTATACAGTCTACATACTGGGGAAACTCCTGCCCAGCCTCTACTACGGAACATTCTAGGAAATCTCCGACTCAGCCTTGGCTTAAGTACAGTTTGCGGAATCTCAAGACCAAGACTTCGGACACTCCTCCTCTTTCGGTTTCGGAATTGAATACTACTGGGGTTTTTTATGCCGCTGGCTTTTTCCCCCATATAGGGCTGTAGAGGGAAGGTGCCATAAATTATTGCAGTCTGTTTTCTAATAGCAACCTTTGTGGCGCATTCCCGAAACAGACCCTATCTCTTCTCTAAAAAAGGATATTCCAAAGAGACAACAGAACTACCCGGATTGGAATTATCCTCCAGTGAATCAGACACCGAGATACAGGTGAGCTCCACTCCTGACAGAACTACATCAAAACAAGGAAGCAATGCATCAAACTATATACAGTATTTTACAAGTTTATCCTTTTTCTTATATGAATCTAAGTCAAGACTATCAATACGCCATTAATGTTATGATATTTACAAATTTTTATTTGTCAAAACTTCTTTCGTTCAGTTTATTATAGAAGGGAAGATGTTGTGATGTTTAATACATTAGCTATCTTGTATATAGTTCTAAACTCATGATGAATATAGTTCTGTAACCATGACTGCATATTCGTGTATGGTTCCAGAATGTTAATGGAACCATACACAAAGATGCCTGAGGAGATGAAGGTTGGCCTCCATGGGGGCTCCTCTATTGGACATAACTCTTCCAGGCCAACGGCGTATACTACGCGAGAGGCCCGTGTAATGCCAGTATTACACTGAGCGTGTGGAATACGCTGACCGGGGCGTCCAAATGTGAATACAGCGAAATGAAACAGCTGTTCAAGTGAAATCGGCAGACAAGGGAAGCACGTTTGAGTTGAAACACGACACGCATTAAAGAAGTTGTCATTACCTTGAACTGTTATGCAGATTAAAGGGCAGCTTAACAGAGACAGACACGGCACAAGTTTGAAAGTGATAACAAGCAAAACATTGCACGGAAAGTGAATTGTCAGGCATTTGATGTATGCAAACAGAATTAATGAGAACTGATACACGGAAAAAAGGTCGACATAACGGCGCAAGTTTTAAAGTGGAAATAAGTGGAAGCAGTTATTGGGCAACTGACAAGCAAGTTGAAATAAAAAAACAAAAAACAAACGAGATTAAATTGTAACGAGGAGATTCTGCGACAGCAAAACAAATACGCAGATAGTTGTGTTGCCGAATACGAATAATGCAGAACATAGCGGCTCCAATTAAATTTTTGGCACTACCTGGAGATCCAGTATGTCCCTGGGAACAGTGGCAAGACAACTTCCAGGTGTAGTTGAGGGCGATGGGAGGGTCCAAGTTTAATGATGATTTAAAGGAGGCTACCCTCCTCAACAGTATAGGTGCAGAGGCGCTCAGGATTTTCAGGAACTTGCTGGAATTAGATCACACGGATGTGGATCTGGGTGAATCCTCAAGTGGGGCCAGGAAGTATGATGTGGCAATTGCTAAATTGAATAAACATTTTGGAAATAAAACCAACATTGTTTTGGAACGTTACAGGTTCTTTACAAGGAAACAAAATGAGGGCGAAAGCATCGGTGCCTACATGGCTGCTTTAAGAGGTTTGTTGGCTACGTGTGTCTTTACAGGAGTGGGGGAAGAATACCTGAGGGATCAACTAGTTTTGCATGTAGCAGATCCACACATCCAACAGCGTTTGTGGCAGGCAAAAAAACCTACATTGGATCAGGCAATTGAACATTGGGATTCTTAAAGGTTTCAAGCATCGAATTATACTTAAAAGAGGAGCTAATCCTGTTGTACACGAAGTAAGGAATATACCCATGGGCACCAGAGAGGCATTGAAAAGTGAACTAGAGAAATTGAGCATGCAGGACATCATTGAACCCATTGAAAGCTCTGAATGGTTATCCCCGATTGTTATTGTTAAGAAACCAGACGGATCAATCAGAATGTGTGTCGACCTGAGAGATCTAAATGCCAACATCTGGGTTGACCGTCATCCATTACCTAACATAGGAGAAATGTTGACCACGATGAGACCAGCGAAATTTTTCACGACACTTGATCTATCGTCAGCATATCACCAGGTAGTGTTAGATGAAGAATCCAGACATTTAACGTCATTTATAACACCATGGGGGCGTTCAGATATAAAAGGATGCCGTTTGGATTGGCTTCTGCAGCTGCAGTATTTCAGAGGTTGATGCATCATTTGTTTGACGGTCTTCAAGGAGTTCACTATTTCCAAGATGACATTTTGATATCTGCAATGTCTGAAGAAGAACATGATACCAAGTTGCTAGGTGTGCTACAAGTTATACAGCAGAAAGGCATGACACTGAACATTGAGAATTGTAAGATAAAGAAAAACAAAGTAACTTATTTGGGTCATCGCATAAATACTGATGGTATAAAACCCAAAGAGTCATTAGTTGACACCATTCTCAAGATTCCTGATCCGATTAATAAAGATCAACTCCGAAGTTTTTTAGGATTAACACAATATTATTCGAAATTTGTGGATCATTACTCTGATAGAACAGAACAAATAAGAAATCTGATGTGCAAAGGTGTGAGATTTGATTGGTCTGAAGGGTGCAAGAAGGAGTTTGAAACAATTAAGTCATTAATCAACAGGGCACCTGCGCTTAGAATGTTTGATTCTAGTGCCAAGACCAGAATATCAGTGGATGCTAGTAACATAGGCTTAGGGGGTGTATTGGAACAAATTCAAGATGGTGAAGTAGTTCCCATTGCCTTTGCATCCAGAACATTGAGAGGAGCAGAGAAGAATTATTCGACCATTGAGAAGGAGGCTTTAGGAGTTAAATGATTCTAGAACATTTCAAAAGTCTCATTTTGTGCATACCAGTTGAAATCAGGACTGATCACAAGCCACTTATACATGTTTTGAATTCAAAAAATCCCCACATGACATCACCACGCATAAGGAGGTGGACGCTAATTATCATGCAATACAATGTCAATATAAAATACACCCCTGGGAAGACAAATGTAGTGGCAGATTGTTTTTCTCGCCTACCATATAACTGTGACACAAATGATTGTGATGACAAGGGAGAACTGACAGAGGATCAAAACATGGAGTGTATAATAGCACATATACATCCAAGCTTTTCTAAAGAAGATTGGATTGAGGCGAGAGAACAAGATCCTGAACAGAGATTTTTAAGAAATGCCATTGAAAATGGATGGAAAGATACTGAGGAGAATATCAAATCTTGGGAGAAGATAAAAGATGAATTAACAAGTGATAATACATGCATTTATCGAGGAGATTGGATAATACCTCCAGCAATGATGAGAGAGAAAATTATGAAAATTGCGCATGAAGTTCATGTAGGAAGGAACATAACAAAAAGAAGAGTGAGAGAAGCTTATTGGTGGCCCAATATGTGGGGTGAATTAGAAGCTCTTGTTAGAGATTGCACAGCATGTGCGGTAAGCGACAAAAGCAAAACAACACACATCACACCATTACAAACGGTAGAAATCCCCAGTACTGTGTGGACAAAGCTGGCAATTGATATAGCCGGACCATATGAAACTTTAGGACCACAAAAAGTTTATTTTATTGTACTGGTTGATTATACATCCAAATGGGTGGAATGTGGAATTGTTGAAGAATCAATATCAGCAATGAAGGTTATGAAATTTTTGGAGGAAATTTTTAACAGAGAAGGGGAGCCTCTAGAATTGATATCTGAAAATGGTGCTTAATTTATGTCACATGAAATCCAAAGATTTCTGAAAGAAAGGGCCATCAAGCATTACACAACAGCTTTGTACCACCCCATGGGGAACGGATTGGTAGAGAGAATGAATCGTTTCATAAAGGGTATCATTCAATTAGCCATTGTCAACAACATACCATGGAAAGAGACACTAAAGGAAGCACTCAACACGTATGAAGTTACCCCTCATTCAGTAACTGAGGAAGAACCATTTACTTTAATGAGAGGGAGGATTGCCACTAACAGATTTAGACCTGCATGGATAACAAAAAAAAGAAACTAAGAAATAAATCTGGAAGAAATAGTTAACAGAGTAAGAAGAAAACAAGTAGAATACAAACATTATTATGACAGACAGAAACATGTTCAAGAGAGCAAGTTTAAAAAAGGGGATTGGGTCATAGTAAAAGAACCCAAAAGAGTGATGAAAGGAGTCAAGATTTCGTCCTCCTCAGAAAATAATGGAGTGTTCTGCAAAATCTGTAATTTTGGAAGATGGAAAGAAGTGGTCATGTAATGATGTTATCTTGGAAAAGGAGGAGGAAGTTGTAAGAAATGAGAAAGAACAAGTTACAAATGGAGAAATGTTTAAGGACAAGTCCAATGACTTAGGATATATGAACAAAGCATATGCTCAGGAGAACTTAACAAAAAGCAGACCACATGAGGAAATTGTGGAGAATGTTCAGTCATCTTCAAGAGCTAGGAAAAGAATGTGGAATCATAACCAAGACTATGTATATTATTAAAGAGAAAATGTAACTGAGAACTACATCAAAACAAGGAAACAAGGCATCAAACTATATACAGTATTTTACAAGTGTATCCTTTTTCTTATATGACACTAAGTCAAGACTACCAATACGCCATTAATGTTATGATATTAACAAATTTTCATTTGTCAAAACTTCTTTTGTTCAGTTTATCATAGAAGGGAAGATGTTGTGATGTTTAATACATTAGCTAGCTTGTATATAGTTCTAAACTCATGATGTATATAGTTCTGTAACCATGACTGCATATTCGTGTATGGTTCCAGAATGTTGATGGAACCATACACGAAGATGCCTGAGAAGATGAAGGTTGGCCTCCATGGGGGCTCCTCCCAATAAAACCACGAGTCATATAACTTATCAAAATAGTATGACTTTCTGTTAATCAACACTTCTTAACAAGGAGCTACTCCAACCGCTGCTGGCCATGTTTAATGAAGTTTATGAGCAGAGGGAACTGCCGGCGTCCCTCCATGAGGCGGTGATCATCCCGCTCCTGAAACCGGGCAAGCCGGACGTGGAGTGCGGGTCTTATAGGTCCTTGTCTATGCTTAATCAGGACAGTAAAATACTCACGGCAGTGCTGGCTAATAGGCTTAAGAGGGTGATTGGCGGGCTGATACACCTGGACCAAACAGGCTACGTTCCTGGTAGACATATTACAGACAACCAAGGAGGCTGCACCATATCATTGATCAAGCCGACAAAGACTCGGGCGAGTTGGCTATTGTGTCGTTGGACGCGGTTAAAGAATTTGATTCAGTGCGGTGGCCATGGTTGATGGCGTCCCTGAGAGGATACGGGATGGGACCAGGATACATCAGGTGGGTCCGGATGTTATACAGCTCCCCGATTGCGAGAGTTAAAACAGGAGCTATAATTTCAGATATATAGCAACTCAGTAGTGGGACCAGACAGGGATGCCCCTGGTCGCCCATGTTGTATATTTTGGCATTGGAGCCGCTGGCAATTTGCCTGAGGCAACAGTACGGGGAGGTGGGGATTCGCACGACAGGAGGTACACACCTGATATCACTGTACGCTGATGACATGCTCCTTTACTTGCGCTACCCAGAGGGGAATCTGCAATATGTGCTGGAGATGATGGATCATTATGCCACCCTCTCAGGCATATCGGTGAATCCTGGGAAGTCTATTCTGTTCCCCCTGGGAAGGTACAGGAATACCCCACTGAGGAGGCTACCTGTCCTGCAGATACCCTGGTAGACCGAGACTTTCAGATACCTGGGCGTAAACATTTACCATAGGATAGAGACAGAGCACAAACATAACACGGAGAAGGCAATTGAGGTAATCAAGAATAGCATGACGTTCTGGTCTAGATTACCCCTGGCTATGATGGGAAGAATAGATCTGCTCAAAATGGTGGTCCTGCCCAGGCTCTTGCACTTTTTTGTGAATGTCCCGTACCTGATCCCCAGATGCTTTTTCGTTAGACTTCAGGGTATGTGCAGGGGCTTCATATGGGGTAACTCCAGGAATAGGGTGGCCCTGTGGAAGCTACAGAACACATGCGATAAGGGGGCCATAAACCTGCCAAATTTTGAACTGTACTACCTAGCGGGACAGCTGCTGTATGTGACTAGGTGGTTGTCTGCAGAGGACTCGGCAGAAGTCAGGCTTTTGCAAAGTGATGCAGCTCCATACTTACTGAGAGAGACAGTGAGGTTGCATAACACTAAAATAGTGGGGATGGGAAGATTATTGGTGTTGGGCTGGGAAGTTTGGCGCAGAGCATGGAGAACTGTGAGAGACCCAAATCCGCTCTCTCAGCAGGTCCCGCTGGTGACACTATGCGGGTATGATTTCCAACTGTTCAAAGGGATCCGCAGATACTGGGAACAGGTGGGCCTATCTACCCTAGGAGATATATGGCAGGAGGGGGAGGCAGTGGAATCCAGAGGCTGCAGGATGAGACAGGGGTACATAGAGGCCATTACATTACTTATACCAGAATTATGAAACGGGTGAGGGAGCATTGGCCCGAGACGGTGCTAGCGGAAGAACCCAATGCTACCCTGGAAATGATGTATGATGTCTCGGAGGGTGGGTACGAAATATCTACGATATATGAGCTCCTGAATGTGAAGGCGGGGAGGGAGTTGCTCCAACTGAGGCAGGATTGGGAGGAGGAGGTGGGAGAACCCATGACCGATGGACAGTGGGATAGAGCTCAAAGGTACCATAAAAAGGTGTCCCTGAATGCAAGACTCCAGCAGATCCAGTTGTACGTCACCCACAGGGCTTATTTGACCCCCGGAAGAATAGCCAGGCTTGGAGGCTCGACCATACAGAAATGCCCCAAGTTTGGAGAGGAGGAGGCGGGGCTGTTGCACATGTTCTGGGCTTGCCCCGAGGTGCACAGATTCTGGGATGAGATAAAGACTAAAATAGCGGGTGGGGGAGTGGTGCTGGAAGTGGAGTCTGCTTGGGCGTGCATGCTGGGGGGCTTTCCCAGGCCACGTAACTCAAAGCACATCAGCAAGATGAAGGACTTGGCCTATATCTTGGCCAAGCGCAGAATAGCGATGTGCTGGAAAGCGGCCCATAGGCCTAGGGTGGAGTCATGGTGGGCAGACCTCCTGAAATGGGCGGAAGCAGAAACTGTGGTTTGGTATGAAGCTGTTACTAGGGGGGGAGAAGAAGAAGTGGGCCCTTTGATAGCCTGGAGGCAACTGGTGACCTCAATGGCAAACCCTCACCAGGTCACATACACAATGGAAGACTCGAACGTATTGACATGCACTGAGATACCTGAGAACGCTCATGCAGATGGCACGGTTGAAGCGACTCGAGTTTGTGGGGGGGGGGCAGGACGGAGGATAACATCATATAATGTGATGTTTTGATACTGACTTCTGAACGTCCTAAATGGTTGTAATGTTGGTGTGTTTGTTTAAAATAATAAAAATTGTTTAAAAAAAAAGACAAAAAAAAAAGGAGGTGACATGTGTCGATCCATCCACCATCAGCACGCCTCTCTGAATTCAGTTATTAAGAACTCCGCCAGAGGCTCCAATGCCAGTGCAAGAGCTACGGGGACAGTGGGCATCCCTGTTTTGTACCTTTCTGTACGTCCCATTCCCCCGATATATATTTCCCAGTTTTTACTCTTGTAGTGGGTGCCTTATATATTAGTTTGGCCCACCGCAGGAACCCTTCACCTACCACCAAAATGCTCAAGGGTGGCATATAACCATCCCCGTCTGACCAAATGCTGTAATGGCATCTAACGAGACCCCCACACTACAATCATGTTGGGACCTCGTCCTAGCTATAACTGTATGCAATCTTCTCAGATTCCAGGAAGTGTTCCTGCCAGGAACATATCCTGCCTGGTCTGAGTGTATTAATCCTCCTATCGCTCTTTTCAATCGCTCTGCAGTCCTGATTTCCATGGTTAATGGTCTATAGCAGTCGTTACTCTGCAGCGTATTACCCGGTTTAAGCATTGGTGCTAGTACAGGATCCCTCATTCTTGAACAGGGTATGCCTTGTTCATATGCCCCCTCAAAGCCTTCGGCAGCTGCCTCTGGGTTATTTCTGTTATATATTCTTTGTAAAATTCGGCTGGGAGTCTGTCTCCTCCTGGTGTCTTACCAGTCGGCAGTGACAGTATCACCGCTTGCAGTTTTTCTGTCCATGCGACCCCCAATGTCTCTGCCGACTCACTCAGCAGTCTACTCAGCGTGATCTGGGACAGCGTATTCTGTATTTCTTCTGCGTTTGGTTAGTCTTTTTTTCTATATAGAGTCCTATCAAAACTCTGAAATATGCTGTTGATCTCGGTTTGAGACCGCCATACCTCTCTGCATTCATGCGCAACAGAGCTGGTCATTACTCTTGGTGCTTCTTTGCAGCATAGCCATGCCAACATCCTTCTGGGTTTGTCCCCTTGTTCGTCCAATCTTTCTGAATACTTCATATAATCATATCTACCCAATCTTTCGTAGTCCCTATACTGCGCTGCCTAAGTGTCTTGAGTTCTCCCTCCATTTCATCTTCTATATCCTGTGAGTTTTCCAAACGCTCTATCTTTGACTCTGTTTCCGATAAGCTTGACAATAATGCTTTCCTGACACCACGCATTTCTCTCACCTCATCACTAACTTAAATGCATCCCACAGGACAGCACCCCCTACCACGCTCCCCTTATTAACTGTGAAGAATTCCATTCCTCATTATCTGCCTTATGTTCCCTGAAAGTCCATCCGTGAGGGCCCTACGCTGCCATATGGTGACCGGGCGACAGCCCTGTGTTCATCATTCATAATTCAGTGTCCTGATTCGGCCACTAGACTCTTCCACATCCTCTGTGACTCACTCTCCCTTACCATTCATACCGCCAGTCCGACTCACTCAGCCAGACATACTTTGGATGCTCCCATCTCAGCAGACACCCCTATCTCCAACCCTCTCACTACACCTCTCTCCTGGTCTGACCATGCTCTCCTTTCCTCTCACCTAGATCTCTTACGTCCCCCCGGCTAAGCCTCTGCTTGCACTGCCTATCTCCTTCGCCGCCATTTGACTGATGAAGTGAGTATCAGTTGCTGCTTTTAGAGCCACTTTCATTCCCCCTCCCACTGCTGCCACTCCTGCCATGGAGACTCCCACACCAGCTCTGCCCTTGTTAATCTTCATCCCTCTATCACAAACACCCTGGATATTCTTGCCCCCGTCATGAGGATCTGCTTGAAGCCTGCCTTCAAGCACAACACCTGGTATGACTCCGACCTAACCTCTCTGAAACGCAAGTGCAGAGTTGCTGAGCGGAAATGGCGAGCATCAGGCACATCCTCTGACAGACTGGCCTGCTGTCTGCTAGAAAGGCAATACAGACTCTCCATTCGCTCGAAGAAGAGGGCCCATATCCAAGCCCACATCTCTGGAGTCTCTAATCTAAAATCTGCAAGGAACTCTCCAATCCTACCGCAGTCAGCACTTCTCCCCTGCCATCCCTGTCCCTCTGTACTTCACTGGCCTCCCACTTCTTAACCAATACTCAGGACATCCTGTCCTCACTCTCCTCGCCTCCCCTCCTTCTTCCCTCCATGGCCCTCAGGCCTCCCTTGGCCTCCCTCTGCCCTTCCCTCCTACTTTCCTCTTTCTCACCGATTGCACCGGGTGAGGTCTCTAGACAAGTCCTCTCTATGAAAGTCTTTTTCAAACAGGTGTTCCCCCGCTGCTCCAGACCTATGAAAGACAACATTGCCTCCCTTGCGCCAGTCTTGGCTGATATCTGTACTAATCACTCCTTTGCTACTGGCCTCTTCTCACTACTCCTCAAGCACTCCCTTGTGCATCCTCTCCTCAGAAAGCCCTCTGCCGACCCCTCTTGACCTGCTAACTACTGGCCAATTGTTACGCTCACCTGGTATCCACAGGGACGCCACCCAGCCGGGTAACTCGCTGGTATACTTCTCAGTGGTGCCCAGGTGTGATCTGCGGGGAAGGTTCTGCCTGAAAATACAGGAGGACTGTGTTCAAGACTGGCCGACCGGGGTAAGTATCCTCCCTCCACCCCCGTATGATTTTAGCCCCTCTGGGGCCCTCTCCTCACCTTGTGGTAGAGTTAGGCATGCTCTCCGTCCTGCCTTCTTTGCAGTGGTGCGTTGTCTTTCGTGGGCGTGTGCGGTCCAGTTACTTCACTGACGCCGGCCCGTTTGATATCGTTCAGGTAGGTCTTATTGCTGTTTTTTCGTATTGTTGCTATTCCTGCAGGCCTTTCTTTGTTTAATAATGTCTCTTTTTCTCCCTTAGATATGCGGAGCTTCAGCGCGGCGAACTGGCTTTGTTGAGTCTCGCTGGTAAATGATGGCGCATTAAGAGCGCTATGATGCGGTAAGTAAGCGCTATGCGCAGCACTGCGATGTCTTGCCTTTGCTAACCTGTTTTCCTTCTTTCCTTGTAGGTCGCGGTGTTATTCAGCGTTTGTGGAGTTTTCCTGAGTGTTGCCAGCCGAGAGGTGACCAGCCAGGACTGGCCCCAGGAGGGCTTTTGAAGATGATGCCAGGCTCTAGAGACCTGAGTCCTGACTCCACCTGGCCAATGGGCTTGCCAGAGAGGGTTTTGGGCGAGGGTCGTGAAACCCATCTCCATTACCCCCTTCCTGGGCAAACCCCTGGAGAAGCCAATCATCTCCCAAATGATCAGACACACTGAAACTATTGGTTGTCTCTATGACCATCAGTCTGACTTCTCAACAGCCAGAGGCACAGAAGCTGCTCTACTGCACACCTGTGAAGACCTGCTCTCAAATCAAATTGGGGCACCATCCGTTCTTATACTTCTGGATCTCTCCTCTGCTTTTGACACAGTCAATCATGCCACCCTGGCAAATTGGCTCTGTGACACCCTTGGCATCTGTCAGGATTAGTCAGGCGAGTACAAAGGCAGCGAATATGGCAAGGGAAATGTACACTAAATCACACAGTGAATAGCCTTGAATTAAACTACGTGCACACAGGAACCAAGACTCATGTATGCTAAAACCCAGGAGTGCAAATAGAGTGTGACAACAAAACCGATATATGAAAAGGGATGTGGGGTAAGCACCTGACCGCGAGGAAAGTCGGCAAGCGCCTTACCCCCAATTGCTGTTACAGGTACTGACAGCGCTAAACCCACATGGAGGGCAAGCAATGACAGGATCTGTGAACTAACACTATTGATGGTATTAAATAAGGGAACTAAAGAACTGTACTCACGAGGACGAGATAAACCTCTTGAATGTCAGCTAGCCCACGAATCCTGTTGATGAAACTGGGACCCAGAAAGGCTAGAACAGCAATGGGAGGAAAACTAAATACCTAAATTGGAATAGTGATTACAAATTAGTGAGGAAAACATAAGCATTCACACAGGAGCTAGCTACAACCGCACACCACACCTAATAATCAAATGGGAAATAAATGCAGAAGTGCAATGGAAAACATGGAATGGATCCCAATAGAAAGTAAGGAGCAGGGAAAAACGAAATAACCAATGCAAACTTCTCTCTACCCCTCCAAGGAAAAGACAGGAAGCTAATCTAAGAGGAAGGCTAAGGCATACGGGTTTACAGCAGCGAAGGACAGAGTCAAAGAAATATAGAACACAGACAAACTGGGCTGCATCTAAAAGGGGAAAGCACTGAGAAATGCTGCCTGCAAACAGAGGAAGACAAAAAGGGAATCAAGGGAGCAGAAATCAATTAGCGCATGAATCCGAGATTCAGGGCGGAGGAACAAGAAAACAGGAACTAGGAACTAGGTACAAAGGCAAGGAACAAGGGACTAGTCACAACAGGAACACTGCAAACGATGACCAGCGCTGGACTGAAGTAAGACTGAGGCTTTTAAAGCTGCTTAACGAGCACACGCCTCAGGTGTGCTGATTGCTGCACCTGCAGCCACAGCTGTTACCTATCCTCCACCCAACCTTGTCCTGCAAGGGTGGAGGTGGAGCAGTGGGCCAGGCATTCTGGGAAGCATAGTCATTTGGTTAAAGAAGCATGCTGGCTGCCAAAAACCTGGAATGGATCCGGAATGGATGTAGCTTGAAAAATAGGGATTTAGCGTTCCCAATTCATCACAGCACTGTAGCATAAGGTTCGGAGGAAAGGTCCAGTAGGGAATAAACCCCAAATCATGCCCCCAAGTGGTGGGAACGGGAGCGAAGGGAGCGAGTCGTGACAGTATACCCCCTCCTACGGCCGTCTTCGGGTGCCCGCCACCCGCACGAGACATCTTCTTTCCATGATGGGAGTGCTTTTTCTTTGGACGTGGCACTGATGGAAATGGTGGCCTGTGGGCAAAGGGGGATGGACTTCCATGATAGGAGTGCTTTGTCTTTGGAGGTGGTACTGATGGAAACGGTGGCTTCTGGTGAGGAAGAGACTCATGGTTCGAAGAAAGCCATGAAGGACTTGCAGGACCTGAAGCAGAGTTGGAAGGTCCAAGAAGCTCAGTCACTGGGAGTGGACCCTTATAAGTCTTTGAGGAGGGAGGCAGGCTGGTGCAACATGCCTTAGACAATGGTAGAAGCCCTGTTAGCCTTTCTGCCGAGAGTGGACATGCGGGAGGTGAGGAAATTGCTGGCTTCAGGAAAGGTTTATGTTCAGCCATTAGAGAAGGTGGCGGCTGAGGTAGAAGTTCAGATTTTCTTCTGTCATCTATCTGGGAAAAGGCTTGTGGTTGAAAGTGACTAAGGTTTGACTGCACATGTTCTACGCCTTGGAGACCTGAAAGTCCAATGGGTTGTACAAGGCTGGTACTCCTGGTGACAGTCGTGTAACCACCTTGTTGCACGTGGGATACAACAGCAGGGACGTTTGGCATACTGATAGGAGTGATAGACGCAGTACTTGGTATTTCAGGCACACTCGCAGAAGGAGCAATAACAGACACATTTTGAACTGCAGCAGTCATTCCCTTCCTTTGGCTACTAGCACCCAACTGGTGCTTCTTGGCGGAATTCTGTTGCACAAGTCCTGTAGGTAATACGCCGGTCTGCACCACCCCCTGTGCACACCCAGGTGAGTGGTTCTGACTCACCACTTGGTCCAGCTTGATGACTCTGAAGCGGGAGCTGGCAAAAGTCTCAAACTCTGATGCTGCATTTTTAGAAGGCTCTGATGCTAAAGTGAAGCAGTTGGGAGAATCGTCTTGTGGAAAAGGCAGGCATTCTGGTGCTCCTCCTGAAGCAAAAGAAAGGCAAGCTAGACGTTCATCGACAGTAAATGGTTGGAATTCAGGAGGAATCGCTGGAGCAGAAGAAAATACAGCAGGATCTGATGGTGTAGACAGGTATACCTCTGATATTGGCAGCGAGGCTAAGCAGGATACAGGCGTCTCATGAACTGAAGGCAAATACTCAGTATACTCCGGGACTGAAGACATGCACTTTTGATGGACTACCGGAGGCTCTAAAGCTGAAGGATGATCTGCAGGATGAGTCTCTGTAGCTGAAGACAGGCAGGCCAGGGGAAACCTTGAGACTGAAGGCATGCAAGCTGAAGCAATCTCGGTTGCTGGATACAAACATGTTCCAGGTCTTTGGGACTGGCTCTTGAGTAAATGGCAGACATGGCAGCGGTTCATTGGTTGAAGACACGTGTGCCAAAGATGACTGCAGGGCTGTGGATTGGATCATAGAAGAGTCAATGGTTGTAGGAGGACAGACAGAAGTCTCAGAAGTTGACAGACACATTGGTGGCTCAGGAATGGAGGGCACCTTTAGGGCAGTAGACTCCTTGGCACCAGTAACCAAAGACTGAGCTGTACCCTTGCAGTCCCTTTCTTTAGTGGGTGACACAGAGTCTCTTTCTTTGTAGAAGTCAAAATCAACCAGTGGAATCACCATAGTAAAGTCTCTGTTAATCAGGATTTCGTCAATTGTCCATTCCTCTATTTTAGCTTCTGAAAGAGGCAGATTAACAATCAACAGTTCAGGAATCGCCTGCCGGTTTTTTGGTTCTGTATACTGTGGAATGAGTCCATCAGAACATGAAATCTGTACTGTCTCTGACTGTTCGTATTGATCAGAATTGGCAGAAGGAAGAGTGAACCCAGAGGTAACATTGTTTTCCACATCAGCTTTAACATCTACTTCAGTCTCAGCAGCTGTATCAAGAGCAGGGCCTAAGCCTACTGTAGTGACTGAATCTGTGTATGCCACCATTGTGGATTGTGTTTGGAAATCAGAAGCTTGTATGTGTGCTACCTCAGAATTATGACAAACTGCTACACAGGAAATCTTAGGTAAAGGAGTGGCTTGTAAATCTTCAGCTAACTGCAATCCCTGATAAACAGCAGAACAATTGTTAGAAACTGTGCCCAGATTAAGCGCTGTGCTAGACGAAAGACCTTCACTCCCAATAGATCTAACATATTGACAAATATCATGGTTTACCAAAGTCTCTGCACTCAGGGGCTGAACAGTGTTCACTTCCTCAACATCAACAGATAAAGTCTGAGGTGTATTCAGTAAAGAGTGCAAGGTTTTATTCTCCTCTTGTAAAGAAATGAATTCTTGTCTTAACTCCTCAAGCTTAGCTCTTAGCATGCCCTGCATTAACTGTACATCACTATCAGTAGGCACAGGGGGAGGCATAGTGGCATCAGGGCTGGATCCTGCACTAGCAATCTGGATGTGCACCGATTGTACATTGTCCTCTACTGCTTGCAGGTTCTGTGATTTATAGTTTCTCTTACCAACTTGGTCTGTGTTTCCCTTAAGCAAACTATTGACATTAGACCTCTTGGCATTAGGGACTACAGTATGTACCTGTGCAAAGGAGTATGCTTTAGACTGAGGGTAGAAAACAGAAGTTATGCAAGGAACCCCTCCATTCTTTATGTTTGTACCATGAAACTGTTCTATCTGAGGTGAAGCACAACTGGAATCATGGGGTTCAACAACAGAGGTACTCTTGTATAATAAGTCTAACAGTGTGTTGTTTTCTGCGGCTAAGGCTTGCGCTGACATAGAATCTGGATCAAAACAAAAGATAGAACTAAGATCAGGCAATGTAGGATGTGCCATCCTATGGGAAAAATACTTTGCACGTAAATGCCCATTCGTGACAAGGAGTTCATTTAAGTCAGGACTAGTGATTTGATTGTCACAGGTAAATGTAGGGGAAGCTTTCTGTACAAACTTGTTAGAGGCCTTGCTGCCTTTCTTTCTTAAACTTGCCATATTCAATGGGAATTTTGGGCTGGTCATTCTGTCAGGATTAGTCAGGCGAGTACAAAGGCAGCGAATATGGCAAGGGAAATGTACACTAAATCACACAGTGAATAGCCTTGAATTAAACTACGTGCACACAGGAACCAAGACTCATGTATGCTAAAACCCAGGAGTGCAAATAGAGTGTGACAACAAAACCGATATATGAAAAGGGATGTGGGGTAAGCACCTGACCGCGAGGAAAGTCGGCAAGCGCCTTACCCCCAATTGCTGTTACAGGTACTGACAGCGCTAAACCCACGTGGAGGGCAAGCAATGACAGGATCTGTGAACTAACACTCTTGATGGTATTAAATAAGGGAACTAAAGAACTGTACTCACGAGGACGAGATAACCTCTTGAATGTCAGCTAGCCCACGAATCCTGTTGATGAAACTGGGACCCAGAAAGGCTAGAACAGCAATGGGAGGAAAACTAAATACCTAAGTTGGAATAGTGATTACGAATTACTGAGGAAAACATAAGCATTCACACAGGAGCTAGCTACAACCGCACACCACACCTAATAATCAAATGGGAAATAAATGCAGAAGTGCAATGGAAAACAAGGAATATCTCCCAATAGAAAGTAAGGATCAGGAGCAGGGAAAAACGAAATAACCAATGCAAACTTCTCTCTACCCCTCCAAGGAAAAGACAGGAAGCTAATCTAAGAGGAAGGCTAAGGCATACGGGTTTACAGCAGCGAAGGACAGAGTCAAAGAAATATAGAACACAGACAAACTGGGCTGCATCTAAAAGGGGAAAGCACTGAGAAATGCTGCCTGCAAACAGAGGAAGACAAAAAGGGAATCAAGGGAGCAGAAATCAATTAGCGCATGAATCCGAGATTCAGGGCGGAGGAACAAGAAAACAGGAACTAGGAACTAGGTACAAAGTCAAGGAACAAGGGACTAGTCACAACAGGAACACTGCAAACGATGACCAGCGCTGGACTGAAGTAAGACTGAGGCTTTTAAAGCTGCTTAACGAGCACACGCCTCAGGTGTGCTGATTGCTGCACCTGCAGCCACAGCTGTTACCTATCCTCCACCCAACCTTGTCCTGCAAGGGTGGAGGTGGAGCAGTGGGCCAGGCATTCTGGGAAGCATAGTCATTTGGTTAAAGAAGCATGCTGGCTGCCAAAAACCTGGAATGGATCCGGAAGGGAAGTAGCTTGGAAAATAGGGATTTAGCGCTCCCAATTCATCACAGCACTGTAGCATAAGGTTCGGAGGAAAGGTCCAGTAGGGAATAAACCCCAAATCATGCCCCCAAGTGGTGGGAACGGGAGCGAAGGGAGCGAGTCGTGACAGCATCACAGGCCTGGCAGGTATCTGGTCATGAAAAAAACAAAGGGGTAGACCTGCACTATAGTTCCTGATCCTTCAGGTATTATGCAGCGAAAAACTATAAGTTGGATCAGTGAAACGGGTTAACTCTGGCAGAATTTAGAACATATCACCTTTTATTTAAGTTGTTTTATTACAAAAATATATCATTAATTACATAAGAACTCTAAAAAATCAACAATTCATCATCTCTTCCATACCTTCAGACAATCCCCATTCTAACATATCTATCTAAAAAAACACATCAAGTGATACCCAATGCTTAATTTTTTAGTAGAGCATCTATTATTGCTGTTTATTAGCATTTTTCAGCAATGACCCAGTCCATAATTTCAAGTGTCATTGTGTAACTGGTGTGATGTTTGACCAGATATCGTATTTCTAGAGAAAAGCGTCGACACGTGTTTCGGTCAGAGACCTTCTTCAGGACGTTGGGCAGGAGGACACTTCTCCGCCCTATTATATGCTTGTATGGGCCAAAATTCAATCTAAAAACAATAAGAAAAACCAGAATGTCAACCCTATTTCTTTTAAAAGGTGACGCATTAGTGTCACATTTGTGTCAAAATTAAATCGAGACACTCGCCTTACTCACCCCCAAGAAGCAATTCCTAGGATCGTGAGAAAGGACCCAAGGGATTAATCCTCCACTGGTCTCGGTATTTATATCGAGCCTGTGGAATCAACACATACCAAAAACACACTTAATATTTATTCCAAGAATCAAAATGAGACTTGTAACTATACATCTGTCAAGCTAAGAATGATATATAAAAGCCACTTACAACTATCTGATGGCACAAGGAGCAACTCGTGCGAAGACTGCACGGTTATGTAGGTCGGACGTGCACTGATGTATTGCAAGCACTAAATCCTTACTGGACCCATCAACAACTGTAATAAAATAAAAATATACGGATTAGCCCCCGTAAATCACACGGTGTCACTTTGTTTTCTAATATACGATCACCATCGTGCTGGACTCATCTGTTATCAACATTATACTCAGAGTGCCGTCGCTGTAACCATCTTTCACATACTTCTTACCCCAGTGAGAACATTATACTCGGAGTGCCATCGCTGTAAACATCTCAGCCTACTGGTAATCTATACCACACTCATATAGACAACATAAATTACATGTTGTTTTTTACACTGCGTATGCCCTCACCATACTGCCGTCATCTAAATCATGCCTGTTATCGCACATACTTCTTACCTCAGTCCAGTCAATCGGCAACCACAAGCAGGAAAACCACTGCTCCGGACGGCGTTCAATTCGCGCGTAACTGCCGACTCAATCGGAAGCAATGGACATAGAAAAGGGGACAAACTAATATCCTCATGTGTAGACACAAAAAAGGGACTCTATCCGGGCAAAACACTAATGTCACGCAACCAGACTGTGTATCCAAATCGTGGGTAATCAATGGGTAATGATAAGGGTGCGTATATCCACTAATTTTAGAAAAATGAACGCTCCATGGTTCTGTGTCTCGAACCCCATGCCCGGCTGAACAACAATGGTCGATCACATCCGGGCGGGCTCTAAAATATTAAAACCGTGGTGAATACACGTACACGATGCTTAAGATATATTAACATATATTAGCCCTTATCCTACTACAACACAGCTTGATTTTAGGAACTGGGTGCTTTGTTGAAGTCCTGCGTCTAGCAGATAAAGATTATCATACACACAATTTATATGACCCAGGCCCAGACAGCAACAACCCCAATATGGACAGGGACAAGGCATGAGAACCAGACAGTGGTACTCCAACCAGTAGGAGAAGGAACCACTGACCAGATGCCTATATTCAATCTATCACAATATACTTTGGAGCAATCAGATTTTGATTTATTATCCAAGGGGCTCTCATATGTCCCAACTATGAGAGCTGATGTCTTTAATACGGAACTAGAGCTACATAGATTTTTTAGAAATGTACGATTGAAATATTTTTTTGAAGTCTATTTGCCGGCTCACCCATACGAGAAGGGATTGCAATCAGATATGGTACCCAATGTAAGTGGGCTAAAAACTAGGTCTAGTTTTACTCCGCCCCCACACACTATTGCACCTGAGATTGTAGCGTTTGAAAATATGGTGACGCGTGAAGTACTAGACGCTATTAAGGTCAAGAATCACAAACCAGATAATCTAACGAAAGAGGAAAGACAGAGCCTAAATAGACTATGCAATGATGAATCGATCACCATAAAACCCGCCGATAAGGGTGGCGGGATTGTCATACTCGATACAGATATGTATGAAGCAGAATGTACACGATTATTGGAAGATAAAAATTCCTACAAAAAATTAGCGAGGGACCCCACGGTAAGACTGCAAGAAGAAATAAAAAGTTTAACTAATCATGCAATAAATGAACGATGGATTAGTGTGGAAGAAGGACGGTTTCTTAATAAAACTGGATCTAAGAAGGCCGCATTCTACACACTACCCAAAATTCACAAAAACTCTACAAAACCCCGCGGGAGACCTATTGTGTCAGCAATAGACTCCCTTTTGGAGCCACTTTCAGTTTATGCGGAGGTATTTTTAAAACCATTTGTGCAGGCTATGCCTTCATATGTAAAAGACTCGACTCATATGATCAACATCATCCAAGGAGTCCAAATTGATGAGGGCGATATTTTGGTGACCATGGATGTAGAGTCATTATACACGGCTATTCCACAACAAGAGTGTCTACAAGTGCTAGGCCACTTTTTAAATCAAAGAATGAGACCTCATTTGCCCCCTACTGAGTTTATACAGGAATGTATTAGGCTGGCAATGACTGAAAATTTCTTCCTGTTTAAGAACCAACTCTATAAACAAGAGAGAGGGGTAAGCATGGGCGCCACTTTTGCTCCCGACGTTGCCAATTTATATATGGCTGATTATGAGGAGAAGTTTATTGTGGGACCACATAATCTACTCACTAGCCATCCCACTCTGAGTGGCCATCTAAATATATGGCACCGTTACATTGATGATGTTTTTCTAATTTGGAAAGGGACAGCTGCATCCCTTAACGAATTTCATACATGGTTGAACCAATGTGATACACACATAAAATTCACCATTGAATATAGTTATCTACAGGTGAGTTTCCTGGATCTTGTGATCAAAAAAACTGGGAATCATCTCACGACTACCTTATTCAGAAAGCCCACAGATAAAAACACCTTACTGCATTTTAATAGTTTCCATCCAGCGAGTTTACGGCAGAACCTACCCTACGGTCAGTTCCTACGTATCAAAAGGAACTGTTCTGTAAGGGATGAATTTAAGATCCATGCGGAACAACTAAAAGAAAGGTTACAAAAGAGGGGGTACCCGAGAAGGTTGGTGAAAGACCAACTTAAAAGAGCGGAAAATACAAATAGAGAAATTTGTCTTACCCCTCGAGAAAGACAGAAGAATGAACGTTTAGTGTGTGTTACAACTTTTAATCCAGTGAGCGTTGACATAAAGAGAATAATCAATAAACACTGGAATCTTGTAAAACACCCGGGGTCATTATTACAGAAACCAATGTAGGCATTTAAACGCAATCAGAATCTAAGACAGAGATTAGTGCATACGTATAGAGAACCGAAGAGGGCTACCACCATCAATACACAGTGGGGGTTGCCCCCCATATTGGGCCACTATAAATGTGGCAAGTGTGTAGCATGCCCTCTGACAGTAACCAAAAAGGAATTCAAATATGGCGAAAAGGTGTGGAAGATGAATTGCCACACTAATTGCCTGACAAAAAACGTGATCTATATTATCAGTTGCCCCTGTCAACTCCTATATGTTGGCAAGACCACACGTGAAGTACGACAACGGATATCAGAACACAGGAGCTGCATCAGGAATGGTGTGGCGGATAAACCGCTTGTCGACCACTTTTTGAAAATGAAACATAAAGATATAGAAATGAGATGGTTCGTACTCCAACATATTAGGAGTAATATGAGAGGGGAGGACATTAGTACAATACTACACCGTACAGAACAGAAATGGATTCATACTTTGAATACCGTCAAGGAAGGACTGAATGTTTCAGTAGAGTGGAACACTCTTGTTACAAATAATTAACATTTCCCATTGTTTCCAATTAACACGTGTTATAAGCTATTAACATCTTTGCTATTGATGTATACACCGCTGATAATGAATAATACAGGTTCACATCATGAATAGTATTGAATTCTTTTAGTCAGGTCTTTAGTCAGCTGTTTATGTATGACCTATGAATTTGTTTTGTGATGCGTCATATAAATTGCGTGTATGATAATCTTTATCTGCTAGACGCAGGACTTCAACAAAGCACCCAGTTCCTAAAATCAAGCTGTGTTGTAGTAGGATAAGGGCTAATATATCTTAAGCATCGTGTACGTGTATTCACCACGGTTTTAATATTTTAGAGCCCGCCCGGATGTGATCGACCATTGTTGTTCAGCCGGGCATGGGGTTCGAGACACAGAACCATGGAGCGTTCATTTTTCTAAAATTAGTGGATATACGCACCCTTATCATTACCCATTGATTACCCACGATTTGGATACACAGTCTGGTTGCGTGACATTAGTGTTTTGCCCGGATAGAGTCCCTTTTTTGTGTCTACACATGAGGATATTAGTTTGTCCCCTTTTCTATGTCCATTGCTTCCGATTGAGTCGGCAGTTACGCGCGAATTGAACGCCGTCCGGAGCAGTGGTTTTCCTGCTTGTGGTTGCCGATTGACTGGACTGAGGTAAGAAGTATGTGCGATAACAGGCATGATTTAGATGACGGCAGTATGGTGAGGGCATACGCAGTGTAAAAAACAACATGTAATTTATGTTGTCTATATGAGTGTGGTATAGATTACCAGTAGGCTGAGATGTTTACAGCGATGGCACTCCGAGTATAATGTTCTCACTGGGGTAAGAAGTATGTGAAAGATGGTTACAGCGACGGCACTCCGAGTATAATGTTGATAACAGATGAGTCCAGCACGATGGTGATCGTATATTAGAAAACAAAGTGACACCGTGTGATTTACGGGGGCTAATCCGTATATTTTTATTTTATTACAGTTGTTGATGGGTCCAGTAAGGATTTAGTGCTTGCAATACATCAGTGCACGTCCGACCTACATAACCGTGCAGTCTTCGCACGAGTTGCTCCTTGTGCCATCAGATAGTTGTAAGTGGCTTTTATATATCATTCTTAGCTTGACAGATGTATAGTTACAAGTCTCATTTTGATTCTTGGAATAAATATTAAGTGTGTTTTTGGTATGTGTTGATTCCACAGGCTCGATATAAATACCGAGACCAGTGGAGGATTAATCCCTTGGGTCCTTTCTCACGATCCTAGGAATTGCTTCTTGGGGGTGAGTAAGGCGAGTGTCTCGATTTAATTTTGACACAAATGTGACACTAATGCGTCACCTTTTAAAAGAAATAGGGTTGACATTCTGGTTTTTCTTATTGTTTTTAGATTGAATTTTGGCCCATACAAGCATATAATAGGGCGGAGAAGTGTCCTCCTGCCCAACGTCCTGAAGAAGGTCTCTGACCGAAACACGTGTCGACGCTTTTCTCTAGAAATACGATATCTGGTCAAACATCACACCAGTTACACAATGACACTTGAAATTATGGACTGGGTCATTGCTGAAAAATGCTAATAAACAGCAATAATAGATGCTCTACTAAAAAATTAAGCATTGGGTATCACTTGATGTGTTTTTTTAGATAGATATGTTAGAATGGGGATTGTCTGAAGGTATGGAAGGTATCTGGTCATTCCATTGAATGGGGGTTGGGGGTCTGGGGGTAACCCCCCCAAATATACAATAAAAAATCAAAACGTTACAAGGAGCTTGCCAGTGCCGAAATTTCAGCACTGGACAGTTCCATATAACGTTTTAAAGTTGTAGAAAAAAGCATTGAAATGCTATCTTTTACATGTAAAAGTGCCTTTCCATTGAAACCAGTCCATTTATATTTTTGATGGACTGGTTTCGATGGAAAGGCACCTTTACATGTAAAAGATAGCCTGTCGATGCTTTGGCATTATTTGTTTGTTTGTTTTGTTTGTTTTATTCGTATTTATATAGCGCACAACAGCCCGAGGACATCGTGGCACTTGTTACAGTACAGAGCATAGTTACTTAGTTACATTAGATGCTTTGTATTCGATGCTTTGGTATGTCGACCCTTTATTTTCACTGCAATCACTATACACCGCCTGGCATTTAATTGGTTTTCCTCATTCCTCTCTGACCAACCTTCTCAGGTTCAATTTGACCCTTTTCTCTCCCCTATTACACTATCCACCTGCGGCGTCCCTCAAGGCTCTATCCTCTCGCTGTGGCTCTTCAACAACTACCTTGCCCCTCTGGCCCACCTGATCTCCTCCGTCTCTCCTCACTTCCAGTGTTCTGCGGACGACACGCAGCTCTCCTTCAAGCTTCCCTCTACTTCCTCCTCTTTCATCCCTGACTGTCTTACTGCTATTCAGGCTTGGTGTGCTGCCAATGATCTCTGCCTTAATGCCAGTAAGACTGAGATCCTTCTCATTGGGACCCCAGCTCTCTCCTTCCCTCTTACCCTCTGGCCGCACTCTATGGGTCCCCTCCTCTCACCCTATTGTGAGGCAAAAAACCTTGGTGTCATCTTTGACTCCTCTGTCTCCTTCTCTCTCTACATCACGGACCTTGCCAAGAAGTCCTACTATCAGATGTATCTCATTAGAGGCATTTTTCCTTTCTCACCTTCTACCAGAAACTCAATGTCTCCAGAGGTCTGGTCCTCTCTAGACTGGACTACTGCAACAGTCTCTTCTTCAATCTTCCTCTATACTCCCTTCGCCCCCTTCAACTAATCCAGAATAGGGTTGTAAGGCTTATCCTTGTCCTCAAGCTCAGGGACCGCATCTCTCCAGCCCTAAACTCCCTCCATTGGCCCCCGTTGCTGCTAGAATCAAGTTCCAGACCCTCTGCATCAGCCACAAGGCTTTCTAAGCACAGAGTGGGGGGAAGATCTCTCTCCTCCACCAAAGCCTCCCTCTGGAATAGTCTCCTTGCCCCTCTCAGGCTTGAGCCGGATCTCCTTAATTTCCAAAAGCTCCTCAAGACCTTCCTTATCTCTTCTTCCTTTCCTCTCCACCTCCCCTGCTAACCTCCTCGTCTGCAGCAGTGACTGGTTGCTAGATTCCCTCTGAGTTGTACTAGGCACCAGACCCCCACCCCGTACACCTGTCTCTGTGCACTTAGCATGTGAACCCTCACGCCCCTTCAGCCCAGTCAATCTGACACTTGCCCTCCTGGCCTCCCCTTGCATTGACCTATCCACTTGGCCCTCTCCTCTTTTCACTTGCAATCTCTCCCCCCTACCTTGCACTTCTCTTCCCACCCTAGCACTGCGCACTTAGTGCAGAGCGGCACTACCCCCTCTCTTCCTTGCACTTCTTGTTACTGCACTTGCACGATTCGAATGCCACAAGGGCTAGAAGTATCATTATTGTTATCTCTCCCTTGCCCCCTCCCTTTGTTTGTCTTGTGGCATCTTCAAACACCAATTGTTGCATAGGCGCCTTACAAATAACCAAAAAATAGAATAAATGTAGCTAAAAGCGGTGCATGGTCTTCCGATATAACTGATGTTAGTGAATTCCCCAGCTTTTTGTATCCCTTTGAAAAAATAATCTATACGTGTCTATACCCTGTGGGGGCTTGAAAAGTGTGAGTGTGCCATCTGCTTGCCATTGAACCACCTCCAAACATCAACCAGCTCTAAATCACCCAACAACTCTACCAGCACCCTCGATGGTGGTGCGTGCCTTGTGTATTTCTCATCCGATCTGTCCAGTCTGGAGTTCAGCATGCAATTAAAATCACCACTCCTATATCCGCGTGATGTTTCTGTAAGGTGCCTACCTAGTGAATAAAGACCAAAGGAAGCTTGAGGTGTCATGGCTGAGGGCGTAGGTGTTACTTGTACACACTTCCCTGCTTTTCGACATGGCAATGCAAAAGGACCATTCTCCCTCCATCGTCTGTCCTCCCTTCATTTATTGAAAAGTGCTCTATAGGTGCCACCCAAATGAACGCCCCGCGGGCATATGTAGAGTACATCACTCAATACCCTACCCTTCCTGATTTATCAACAATGAGGCCTGTTTATCATCCGTTAAATGTGTCTCTTGCAACAGTGCTATGCCCCCTTTTTACTGCGCAAGTAAGTAATCACTCTGTCGCGTTTTATACAGCTATTAAGCCCCCTCACATTCCAGGTTACCACTGTCAGTCTACTCGCTATTCAGACCTTTTTCCTCCCCTTCCCTCTTTGTCCATCTGGCGTCGCACTTGCCATACCTCACTGTGGGGGCAGTAGTTATAACACCAGTAGCCAGTCCTACTTAGCAAGCGATTCATGAGTCTCTGCCCTGTTCCCCCCCTGTCCTTCCATCTATCAATCGGCTTCGGATCCCTTCCTCCCCTTCATGTCCCACCTCTATTTTCTGTTGACACTTACAATAAGGAATACCCCAGTGTGTCATTATCTCCACCCCACAGTCTGTTCGCAAGCCACCTCCCAACCATAACTTAAAAACCCAACTACTTGGCCCAATAGTACCATGCTATTCGGCCTTCCTGTCATTCTTCCCACCCAACTAAGGATGGCAATTGGCAGTTGAATACCCATACATGGTATTCCTCAATTCCAATATGACCTAGGGCGACCCTACTGGCCTGCACTGACCTAAAAACAAAATATAACAGGAACAGGCTTGTGCTGTCTGTTCAAGCCCTCGACCTAATACTCCCATCATGTCCTGTATTTTTAGCTCATCTTCTGGTTCAGATCCCTGAAACCTCGTAAGTCCTTTGCGACCTCACTCTTCTTCAGAAATGAGTGCCTCTTTTTTCTCTCATGGCAGCCATTTTGTTAGTGTCCATCCACTGGTTCACTTCCTCAGTACTCTCGAAGAAGTGGGATTTGCCATTGTATAATACTTTCAGCTTGGCCGGATATAACAACACATATGTCAGTCCCTGTTGTCATAGTCACTGTTTTGTCGGACCGAATAAATTCCTTTATCTCTGTACATGCACAGTGCAATGTGGATAAATCACAAGTGTAGAGGATGCTCGCTGTATAACGCCTCCCTCATTTTTGAAGTTCAGTATTTTTGCTATCAATGGTCTTGTGGTGGCGGGGCGCTGGTGGCGGCCTCTAAGCTAGGAATCTATGCGCCCTTTCTACCGCGAAGCCCTGCGTCAGCATTCCTGGACCCAGTTCCTGGAGTAGTATATTCTCTGCATAAGTGGTAGGATCCCTTCCTTCCTCACCCTCCGGTAGCCCCAGGATCTGAATGTTACTCCTACGTTCTCTCCCTTCTGCATCTTCGGCTCTGTTTTCCAGCGTATGCACCTGCACTGTTAGATCGTGGACTAGCAACCGTAGCTCTTTAGTGGCACTCAGCATTTCAGCCACTCTCTTCTCTGCCGCTGCTCTGCTATAATTACCACTGGAAGAGCCTGGTGAGCTTGAGGTAATCAGAAACACTATCAAATACAGGAAGATACAGTTAAGGACCCTTACCCAAAAGACTTAAGGAAAAGGAAAATCCCCCTACCACTCTTCAATTGAAGACATACATTTAAATATATGTGCATGTATGTGTTTACTTCTTTCTGTTTCTTAGTGAAGATGTTCTCTTTTAAATCATGAAGAAATCGTTAACCTTCTCTCTCATCTACATATACATCTGCACCAGAGTGACACCATCCCTCTTATCTCTCCGGAGTCCCTCTCTTACTCCCAGATCTAGAGTACACTTTTGCCTGCACAGGCACTCCCCTTCACACTTGCGTACTATGGACTAATGGGTTTATAGTGATAATTTCGAATTCAATAATTTCGAATGCATTAATTTCGAATTAATAATGTCTAAAAAAAATGTCGGATTTATTTTTTATTAATTTTTTTTTAATGGCGGGGTTCACCCACCCCCCGTTTCTTTTTTAATAACCCTTTTTTTACTAGCCAAACCCCAAAAAAACATATAAAATCAAAAAATAAATATTCAACATTTTTTTTTCGACATCATTTTTTTGAAATTAATGCATTTGAAATTATTGATTCAACATTTTAACTGCACACCGGACTAAACCATGTGGAATGCTGGAAAAGGCTAGACCACTACATACCTCCTTTTATGTAGCAAAAGAAATATAATGATTTCTTAGTCTCTTTCCTGGGTTGGCATCTTCCTCACTCAGGAGGTCATTACAAGTTTGCCTGTTTACTGCCTATAATTCCGGTGGGATAGCAGCAAACTGACCCTACCGTTTCTGCGGCCTGATATCCTGGAATTTCTGGGATATTATAAATGGCGGAAAGGGCAGTAAATCCCCATTCCATGGAGTCCCATAGGACTCCGTGGAGAGAATTGCCATTATTTCCGGCACCGACATACCGGTGCCGGAAATACTGGCTGGTTTTTGCGAGTGGGCGCCAGATTTACCTCCAGATCCTTGCTAGAGGTAAATCAGTAACCTCCATGGCAAACTTGTAGTTTGCCGGTCTGGGAAAATTGTCGGTCATGGAAATACTGGCAATTTTACCAGCCATTTTCCCCGACCCACAAACCTATAATGACCCCCTCAGGCTCTTGGTCCTTGTTGACATCATTCTGGCTTCTCAGGTGACTTAGTGCCTCCTCTGGTCGCGTCTATTTTGCTGGGACGAGGCTGATAATTGTTCTTGACCAACAATAATATCTTTGTGAGGGTTTCCAGATTGAGGGTCAGGACATTCTGCTGTACTGTTTCCCAATTGTTTGTCCGTCCTAAGGATTTCTTCTTTGCTGCTGGTGTCAATATTATGGTCGTGGGGAGAGGGGGCAGGGGGGGTTATCCGCTTTCTTGCGGAAGACGGCTACTCTTTTAGCATTCCAGCTTCTACTATCTTCTGGGGTGATGTGGTTCTCCCCTTCCCACACGGCCAACACGTCTCTGAATTCGGAGATGTTGACCTTATCTTTCAACGGCATCTTTATTTCTGCTGCGTCTGCTTGCTTTATCAACAAAGCTTGCACTTCCTGTTGCTGCTTATATTTCACTTTTCTGCCAGATTGCACTTTTCTGATCTTGTACGGGACGCCCTGGATATCTTTCGCGTGAGGGTCCTTGATACGGGGAAGCCGCGTCATTGCAGCCTGCGTAACCCTGCATGCTGAAATGGCGTCAAGTGCTAATGTGTACCGGTCTTCTTTGACAGCAGCAGCTAGCTGCAAAGCTCTCTGGGTAAATATGTTGGTGCAGTCAACTTGCTCTTTTGCTTGAGGGTGGTAAGGCGCTGCTCTGCTGTGTTTTATATTATTCTTTTTAAAAGTGGAGCACCTTTTTATGAGTGGTTTATTGAACACCGTGGAGTGCGAGAACCTCACAAAGTCATCTGCCCTTCCTAAAGGGGTCTTGTAAAATGGTGTCCGGGCTAATGTCCTGCCTGGCTGCCCATGGTGAAATCAACGGCTACTGCTAGCCAGGTACATGTCTTTTCACCGATTTATTTTGGAAAATGGAAAATGTTTCACCTAATGTAGATTAAGAACACTATTCGCTGAAAACCTACACCCTAAACCCCTGTTTTCCACCCTTAAAAACACCCCCTAAATTCCCCAATTATTTTTTTGTGTGGTGCCCCCAACAAACTCCGTTTTCAAAATGTAACCCTTTACCCCACCCAAACATACATACATGTGTTTTTGATTTAAACAATTCTGTGAAAGATTTTTTCAATTAAAAAATCTTTCAATTAACATTTTTCAGTAAAAAAAACTTGAGGATTTTTTTCTGTGAAATGACTTCATGCCCTGCTATCCCACCATACTTGGCTTAGATTTCGTGTGTTTGAGGGGCCCAATGAAGTCAGAGCCCAACGTTTGCAAGATTATGGTTAGGGTCTATTTCTAGGGTCCTGACACAGAACTTCCTGGGTTTACAGGCTACATCGCTTTGATTTTCTGACTCTCCAAGTGGTAGAATGCCCAGAGCAGTCATTGCAACCCTCCAAAAGGAGTTCTTTTGTTTACAGGCCCCGTGAATACGTTGGATTATCAACCAATTCGGGAATGTGCACACAACGTATGTAGCATTGGTGATTGCCCCCCCTAACTGTAGATACCAGCTGCCACCGGGCCAGAGGGCAGCAGGACACTCCGAAGCCAAACCCCACGCCAGAGATCAAGAGTGGGTGTAAAGACAACTTGCGGAGGTCATGGACCCAGGAGATGGGTCTGCGCCATCAGCGCGGCCTCGTGAGTCCCTTTCAAGGTGTGATCCGGTGCATCGTTGCATCACATATGGCGAATAAACACTCACTGGTGATGAATAAACATGCTCCATTCCAAGACTCGGATCATAGCTCCCAGAAGAGGAGTTCCATTCCTTGATGATAACAGGAAGGACACGGGTCTCGGCCCCGCATGGGCCCACTTGGCCAGACCTCAATGTCACCAAACAATAGAGCAGCACTCTCATCACACCTCAACACGTCTCATCCGTCTCCTCCTTTCTCCTCATAAATGACGCCTTCTACATTTTACCATGAACATCACTTGAGCAACATATTCAATACTGGAGGCATTCCCCTGCCAGCTCCCCAAGAGGACACCTGAGGTGGACACACGTGACGCAGCAACATTACCGCACACTCCTGTTACATTAGGGAATGTAGAACGGAGCTTATATGGCCCAAATAAAATGTCTGGTAAAACGCATGGAGAGATGAAGGCTCGCGGGGCCTTGTTCCCTACAGCCATCTCTCATTCGGCGCTCCCTTATCGAAATACCTCCAGCCCCCGCCCACAGATTTTTTTTTTAATTCAAAACGTAGGAAAGGGTTGGTGAACACTACAGAGTTGTAATAAACTAAGATGACATTCTTTGATAATAAACAGTATTTTTGTTTTCAGTCATCACATTTGTCACGTACATTTCTTCAACCCCAGTATAGGCTCGAACCCCCAACCTCTCTGTTCACTGCCACCTGCATTTACTAATTTCACCACAGGAGTGTATAAGAAAAACTCATTGCAAAGCCTGTAATAACACGCAAAGCAAACGCTCTTTTGTTTGTGACATGCCAAGTGTCACAGCCGAATCTGCATTTTATATGGGAGTGTTGAAAATTGCATTTATTTTAATGTTCAATCCTACCCATTGGGGGTGGAGGGAGCAGGCGGAGAGTACTAGGGTAGTGGGGGTTGAATAGGATGGGGAGCACTAGTCCCACTTTTATGTTTGTGGCCTGTCCCGTTTTTTGTTTTTTTTAAAAATCTGGTCACCCTATTTAGTTACCCTTTCCTCCTTGGGGCATGTCTGCTCTTTGATACCCCTACTTCATCTGAGATGTCTTGATAGGAAAACTCACCCCTGTGTTATTTTTCCACACAAAGGGGCACCTTCAGGCCACTGCAGACGATCCGTAGAACAAAGGAGCAGTTGCCTGCCCCATGTTTGCCTGACAATGAATGCTAAACGAACACTACAGCGTCATGACCAACACCTCCCTAGAAGCTTGGGGAACTCACACAGGACATTTACATGCCAGAGAACTCCGTCTACTGAAGAAAAAGGAGCCCCACATGAACCTCCTGGAGCTGCGGGCAGTGTTCGGGGTCCTCAAGTCTTTTCAGCCTCAACCTCATAGAAAGGTGGTGTGAGTCTTCACGGACAACACCACCACCATGTTCTACATCGACACACATAGGGCGGGTGTGCTCCCATGCACTCTCCCTGGAGGCACAGAATCTATGGCACTGGGCCATTGTTCAACGCATGTTCCTCATCCCTTTTCACCTGGCAGTCCTCCAAAACACCGCTGCAGGCTCTCTCTGCCGGGAGCTGCAAACCTGCCAAGAATGGGAGCTTCAGCAAGCGCAAGTGTCTCGTCTCAGTGTCTCATCTCTTCAACGAGTGGGGTCTACCTCAGATCAACCTCTTTGCGACAGCTACCAATGCCAAGTGCCAAAAGCTTGCCAGCAGGTAACCTCAGTCAAGGAGTATCAGGGATGCCGTCTCGTTCCATTCGGAGGACATCTTCCTGTCACTGCCACTTGCCACTGCAAGATGATCCTCATTGCATCGGTGGGGCCCAGGCAGATCTGCTACTCGGACCTTCTTCATTTGTCAGTGGTTCCAGCCATCAGACTGCCTCCTCTTCCAGACCTGTTCTCCAGACCCAGCGTTCCTAAGTCTCATGGCCTGTTTCCTGCACCCTCTACGCTTGCTTGCTACAAACACAAGTAGAAGTGTTTTACAGTTTGAAGCCGGGTGCAGAAGATTTCTCTGCTGTGCGTGACAGCACTGCAGCTTCTCCCATACTTGCTCTCGGTGGCCAAGGCTGGCCTTGCTTAGGCACCTATCAAGTTCCACCTGGCTGCCATATCCTGCTACACCCGGGCTCCGGGCCGGTTCTCCCTGTGGTCGCACAGGCTCGATAAGAAGTTTCTCAAGGACCTCTTCAGAACATTCCCTCTGGGGAAGGCTCCGGCCCTGGCGTACTGTCCAGACTGATGGGTCCTCCATTTGAGCCAATGCATCGAGCCCATTTGAGGTTTCTTCCATGGAAGGCCATCTTCATAGTGGCAATCACCTTGGCTAGGCATGCCCGTGAAATACAGGTGCTCTCATGTAAACCTCCATATTTGTCATTCTACTCAGCTATGGGGGTTCTGCAAACTCATACCTCCTTTATGCCAGAGGTACCATCAGACTTTCATCTCAACAAGCATGTGGTTCTGCCTGTTTTCTTCACAAATCACTCTTCGCTTGCTGAAAGGGTGTTGCATTCTCTGGATATGGCGCATACCCTGAAGTTCTGTGTTGCATGCATGAAGGACTTTCAAAAAACTTTGTAACTATTTGTCAATTTTGGACATGTGAAGACTTGGGAAGTCCCAGTCTAATGCTTCCATCTCCAGGTGGCTCTCTGTTTGTATCATGCATTGCCATCATCTGTCCAAAAGCCCGTTCCAGGCCAGCCGAGAGCCCATTCCACCAGAGCCATCGCGGTGACGACAGCATTGCTCTTGGGTGTTCCCCTGCTCAACATATGCAGGGTCTGGTACGTGGAGGTCCACCCACATCTTCACAAGACTCTACTACATCGACAGGGATTCGAGGGAGGAGTCCTAGGTCGGCCAAGAA
This sequence comes from Ambystoma mexicanum, assembly GCF_040938575.1. Lineage (NCBI taxonomy): Eukaryota > Metazoa > Chordata > Amphibia > Caudata > Ambystomatidae > Ambystoma > Ambystoma mexicanum. The sequence goes on from NC_090921.1 coordinate 159,305,187, forward strand.
GTGCTGCATACTCTGTTTGTTGCAGGTGAGTCTGTTCCAGGGGTAAGTGTATTGCTTCTGTGAGCCTTGCCACCTCACGTGGTTGTGTATATGTATTGCTGTGTAATCGTATTCATGAGCATGTGAATCCATGTAAGACCCATGCTGGAGAAGGAACAAATTACTTACCGGTAACTCTGGTTCTCCAACATGGGTCTTACATGGTTTCACATGCAAACCCTGCCTCCTGCCCTTGTCTGGGTCTGCTTGGTTCATACTATGACTTTACGTGCACAACCAAATCTGAAGATGGCCACCTGGGGTGGAGCTAAAGAGGACGAGTGTTATTGGCTGGGGCAGTATGATTCTAGTGACAATGAAAGGCTATAGAAGAGACAAGCAGTTTTTAGCTTAAAGCTAAACTGTTTTAATTTTACTGAGGATTCCCAGCCTGAAGACGGGGAATATTCATGAGCATGTGAATCCATGAAAGATGCCAATGCTGCAGAACAGGAGTTACAGGTAAGTAACTTGTTCCTCTCTACTCATGAGTATACTGGAGCTTGGGCGGTTTGACCTTGTGAGGCAAGGAAGTGCTGATTGTGCACATTAGAGGTAGAAACTGCGAGTCGTATTCTAACTGGTTGTCAGGCCCCAGCTCATTGTTACCATAAGGGTTTCAAGAATCTGGTTAGTTCTCTGGCAAGGGTTACAATGGACCAGTTGTGGTCTAGTATATGTTCGGCTGAGTCTATAGTAATCACTGGTGCTACATACTATGGAAAATGCCAGCCAATTATATTCTTAAAATATTGGGGTTGGGTGCTGGTTTCTAGTTTCAGGTGCTATTAATAAGGAAGATTTGGGGTAAATCCCAGAATGGGTATTATTGTTATTTGTATGTGACTTTAGATAGTGGTATTATATATTTTGTATAGCATGAATCTGATTTTATTTTAGGTCATTGATGAATTATTATGATCTTTGTGTCTTATGTGATTGAATGTGTGATTTTCTTTATTATTGTGCATGATGTTTAATGTTTAACCATATGCACAAAATAATAAAAATAAAAAAAAGAATACCAGCTTTCATGCCAAGCCAGAGAGTAGAGCGTGAACCTAACCACCAATCATACACACATGTGTACTATTCAAACATAAAATGTCCTGCTAACCATTGGTGGCCATCATAAATGTACTTTTACGGGAATTTTCTTGGGCAAACTCAGGTGATGCATCCAACTCCCGCAATCACCCAGAGATGTCCCTTTCTTGGCCATGCCCCCACCTTCTCCACTGATCCTAGAGTTTCCAGGTTAGTGCTCTCCCAGGGGTGGCCTTGCTGTGCTAGTGCTATTCTGGAGCCCTTGGGGGCTTGCAAACCTTGATGACTCCACATTCAACATTTGGTAGCTAGGCTGAACGATCAAGCTGCACTCTGTAGAAGATGTGTGGGTTGCTCAGATCACAGCACGTCTTAGCAGTTATATATTCTGGAGTTGTATTTGCAGCTCTGTAGTTAAGGTCACATTGATCTTTAGAGAGAAAATACAAATGTGTTTTCATCTCTGCGTTTTGTCCATGGCCATAAAAGTTTGTTCTTGCCACGGAATCTGCCATGCAGCTGATCTGATCAAACCTGAGAACTGAGGCCACATTTGGCAAACTTTCATCAACATTTTCATGACTAAAAGGAATACAGAAAGAATAGAATTTTGCATCGGACTAACCATAGAGGCAGGAAAACATATCATATAGACCGGGGTAGTGCAAACTGTTCCCTTCAATTTTCTAAATTATTTTGGCACACACCTGTGTCTTCTGCTGAAGTATTGCACGCTGGAGTACATGCACAAATGGAATCAGGCAATCTTGAGATATTCATTTTCAATGTCAAAAATAGTGTTTATGTTTCCATAAATGCCTAGGCGATGCAAAGGAACTAACAAAATGATGTTTATACTGTCCAATGCACACAAACATCCACAAACCAGCACGCCCAATATAGAACACATGTGCGACAAAGTCTGAGGCCCAAACAATATGAGCTTTATACCGGCCAACACACACAAACATCCACAACTAGTCCATCAAACAAGGAAGAAGTGCACAATAATGAGCCAAATTAAATGAAATGTTTACCACCCAACACATACAAACATCTACAACTAGGAAATCAAACAAGGAAGTAGTGCACCATAACGGGCCAAACGAAATGAAGTTTATGCCACCCAACACACAAACACCCACTAGTAAAGCATCAAAAAAGAAGTGCACAGTAACAGACAAAATGAAATTAAATTCATAGCACATGAAGAAGTGCACAATAATGAATCAAATGAAATTAAGTTTATATTAGCCAACACGCACAAACATCCACAACTAGGACACCAAACAAAGAAGAAGTGCACAGTAACGGGCCAAACCAAATGAAGTGTATACCACCCAACATACATAAACACCCACAACTCAACATCAAACAAGGAAGACGTGCACAAAAACGGGACGAACGGAATTAGGTTTATACCACCCAACACACACAAACACCCACAACTAAAACATCAAACAAGGAACAAGTGCACATTAACAGGCTGCAGTATCCTGTCTGAATGCTACAGGACACAGGACTTGTGAGTTCCGCGATCAGCAGCATGCAATCTATCGCGTGCGAGCGTCTTGGAATCCTGATAGCATATCGAAGGATAACGACATTGGCAACTGGAGTCCGGTGGGGCTCACATCTACTGTAACTTGCTCCCATATATATGTATATTTACAAATACTTATTAAATATCTCTGTTAGTTGCAGCTCATGTTTCATGGCATCATTGATGAATATATATATGTATATCCTCAAACTTCAAGTGGCAACGAGGATTTCTGAGCCCCACTGCCCCACGCCTACCTCGTAAGTGTTGCTCTCCCCTCTGCCCTCAGCCGCTCTGCCTACTCGGCATCACAGCGGCTACCGAACAACTCCACAGGAACTTCTGCCGTGCTGTCATCTTTCTGCAGTCTCAAGCTGCTCCGCATCGCGGGCGTTGTAGCGGCCATCAGTATAAGGTACTTTTACATCCTCATTTCAATATAGGAGCGTATACACGTCTGCATCCATTTCTTCTCTTCGACAGGAGTTACACATGCGCAATGAGAGCCACTGTTCCACTTTCATATACATTTTGATGTGTATTCATTTAAAAGGGACGCACACAATACGAGCCCACGCATGCGCGGAAGACTCAGGAAATGAAAGTAAACAAAGCTTGCAATTCATGCTAATTATACAAAGCAAGCCTAAAGATTAAAGTCACAATCAATACAAAATATGCCAAGAGCTTATATATATATATGAGACTATAAATATACATGCATTACTAGAAGGATCAAATACAAATATGGAATGCAGGCACATATGAGAATATGTATGTGGAGATTGTTATATCTATGCAATGTCAATGTCAATCAAATCTTGCAACGCATAGATTTGGATCTACATGCATAAGAGATTGTCTAATAACATACAAACAGAGGAGTACAATTTTGACTATATATATATATACATACAGTTTATAAATATGAGCATCTCTGGCAACATGTCTTTCAACAGTGTCCCTCCACTCTTGTTTTTCTTACCTGAAGTTGGTGAACCTGCAACTCATGGAAGAGATGGATTAAATCATTCGAAGATTATGCCGGTGTTGTATGCGGTCAGAATTGTAGTGTAGAAAAGAGGAAATCCTTATTACTACATTGTTTGGGCCCAGCTGGTCAGGAAAAATTTAAAGATTTACCAGATCTACCTGCTGGTGAAGATATTGACTTGAATGTATATGAAGGCACTGTTAAGAAAATAAGCAAACATTATGAAAAGAAACTCAGCACCATATTAGAGAGATATAAATTTGGTAAGAGAGTACAAGAGGAAGGAGAAAGTTTTGAACAATATATAACAGGTTTGAGAAAGTTAGCGAGAACATGTAACTTTAATGAACAACTTGATGAAAGATTGAGAGACCAGTTCATGTTAGAGTGCAGCAGTACTAAAGTGAGGGAGAGATTATGGTCAGAAGATGATCCACCTTTAGATACTGAGTTACGTGTAGCAAAAGAGGTTGAGCACACGGAAAAGTGTGTGAAAGAATTAGAAAGCAGAGTCAAGACAACGGAGATTAAACATGAAACTGTCAAACCCAATGTCACGACCTTAAATGCTAATGCCAGTAGTGAATCAATAGCTCAAATAAATGATGCAGTTAGCAAATGCAATGTACCCAGGAGAACACGCAAACCAGCATGGAGTGACGACAAAAGAAATAGAACATCTTTTAGAGAACAGTCTACAAATATGAGAAGGAGAAGTCCAGGCAGACAAAGAAACAGCCAGAGAAGGAGGAATTCAGGCAAGTGTTTCAGATGTGATAGTGTTGACCATTGGGAAGATGACCCAAACTGTCCTGCTTTGAAAATAATTTGTGGCAAATACAAAGAAAAAGGACACTATGCTAAATGTTGCAGAATTCGGAATGCATTGATCAATTGGATAGGAGACAGTAACTACAGTGAGTTGGAAGGAGATGAATGCGTATTCATGATAACAGATTATGATAATGAAGAAGAAATAGAGAGTCCAAAATCAACCATATGTGTAGATGGAACTGATATGCACCTGATGATAGACTTGGGCGCTAAATACACACTTGTACCTCGGAACTTGTGGAACAGAAGCAAACATGAATACTTGCATGAACCTGATATCAACCCCAGAGTTTATGGAGGAATAAAGATTGATGTAATAGGATGGTTCTGGGGCACACTTAAATTCAAAGACAGAAAGGCAAATGGAAAAAGGTATATCACAAAAGTGGGGAGAACACCCTTATTTAGTTGGACTCACCAGAGTAAACTCAAAGTGAAGTTGGGAGCAGGTGCAAATGAATCTGTATTATCAGTGGAAAATAATACAGTGGCCCTCATTAGGACCTTGGCGAAGGACCATGGCGCTATTAGCACCATGGTCCATGGCGCTCAGCTGCCAACTCCGCCATGGGGGTTGGCGGACTTACCGCCCCATTCCGAGGTTGGCGGGGCGGTAAGTCCCCAATCCCCATTTACCCTTCCCCATTCCCATTTCTGGCCCCATAGGGCATAATGGGAGTGGGGAAGGCGTTAATTACGCCACCGTAAATTACGGTGGCGTAATTAACAACAAGGTCCCTTAGCGCCATGGATTTTAATGCCTGCTAAAAGCAGGCGTTAAAATCACCATGGCGCTAAGGGAACTCGTACTCAGGCGGTAAGGGGCGGCATGGTTTACGCCGGCGTAAACCCCTTACCGCCTGGGTCCTAATGAGGCCCAATGAAACACAGTGAAATAAGTGATATTATGAAAGGAGTTGTTAGAGAAGAAATAGGATGTCTTTGTGGGTTTGTTCATGAGATCAAAATGAAACCTGGCCATGTTCCTATAGCACATAAACTACGTGCAGTTCCACTGTCTAGGAGAGATGAAGTAAGGAAAGAGATTAACATTTTAGAAGACCAAGGCATTATAGAGAGTATTGATGCAAGTGAATGGGTTTCACCCTTGATTGTCCTCAGGAAGAAATCTGGGAAGCTGAGAATATGCATAGACGTGCGTGAGCTAAATAAATGTGTAGTTCCAGACAGGCATCCACTTCCAAACATTCAAGAAACTGTCTCTACAATAGGTCCATCAAGAGTTTTCTCTACATTAGACTTAACATCAGCGTACCACCAAGTAAAATTACATAAGCACTCCAGGAAAATGACGGCATTTATCACACTGGATGGATTATATCAATATAAGAGAATGGCTTTTGGATTGGTGTCTGCCGCATCTGTTTATCAGAAAATAATGCACAAACTCTTTGAAGGTGAACAAGGAATCATATGTTTTCAGGATGATATTTTAGTATATGCAGTTGGCCAGAAATTACATGATGAGAGATTAGAATATGTGTTTAGGAAACTGTATAAAGCAGGAATGACTCTGAGCAAAGAAAAATGCAACATATACTGTTCTGAAATTGAATATCTTGGACATTCAATTTCAGCGGAAGGTATCAGACCAAAGAAACAGTTAGCCGATACTATAAAGAATATGCCTAAGCCAAAATCCAAAGAGGAAGTGCTCACCTTCATCGGAATGGCTGAGTATTATTCAAAATGTATACGTGATTTTACATTTCACACTATTCCGTTACGTGAACATATAAAAAAGACAGTTTTTGATTGGAATACAGGACTGAAATCTCTTCACTGGCTCCCAGTGGCTGCGAGGATTAAGTTCAAAACCCTCTGCATTGTCCACAAGGCCTTCTGGGGCCTGGGGCCTAAATACCTTCAACTCTCTCTTCCTAAATATCTTCCTTCACGAGCCCTTCGCTCATCCATCTCTAACTCCCTCATGGTCAGCCGCTTCTCGAAGCAACGTGCTGGGGGTAGATCTCTCTCCGCAGCAGGGGCCTCCCTCTGGAACAGCCTGCCTGCCTCCCTGAAACTTGAGGAGAACCATCTCCGGTTCCGGAAGCACCTCAAAACCTTCCTCTTCGCTTCTGCCTTCTCTCTCCCTCTTCCCCTGCTAAACCTGCTTAACTCCCCACTAAATTCTACACTTAACCTGCATCTGGGCCACTCTCAGCGACCTCGGTCCAGGGCCCAGCCACTCTCCACTTGCACTGCCCCCCTGGCTCCCCCTGCACTGTGGGACTGTCACTGTATCCCTACAGCCCCCTACCCAGCACTTGCTCTGCACTTACCTCGCACTTGCCACCAGCTGGCCCTTTTTATTTATTATCATTTATTATTTTATTACGCCACTTACCTTGTACTGCACTTTTCCCCCCACCTCCTCCCCCTGCACTTTCTCCTTTTCCCCTTACCTCTGCACTTGCACGATCTGAATGACACCTGGCCTAGTAGGATCGTTTGTCCGTCTTCCCCTTGTTTCCCTCCCTCCCTGCCTCGTCGCGCCTTGAAACACTTGTGTATAGGCGCGTTACAAATACCATATCATATCATATCATAAGAAGAATTTGAGTTAATCAAATCAGCATTAGCCAAAGCACCAGCATTAAAAAATTTCAGGAGTGACAGGAAAACCGTGATCACCACGGATGCCAGCAACCTGGGTTTAGGAGCAGTTGTTACCCAGGAAATTAATGGGAAGGAGTTTCTAATTGCTTTTGCATCAAGACTATTGAAAGGTGCTGAGAAATTGTATACTGCTGCTATAGAAAAAGAGACTTTGGCCATCAAATGGGCAGCAGAAAAATGTTCATCTAGGGTGTGGAAGTAGAATTTCACACTGACCACAAACCATTAGTTCACATTATCATGAATAAGGGTTTGGATAAAGTTTCAAATCGAATCAGAAGATGGGTCCTATTATTGCAAGAATTCAATTGTACTGTGCAGTATGTGCTAGGGGTGAAGAATTTTGCCACTGATTGTCTCGCCTCACTTATATTTCTGAAGTGGACGACGGAAATGAAAATGACTCAGAAGTAATGTTAAGTATAGAAGCAGTGTCTATACGACTGAAGGAATGGATAGAAGCAGAAATACAAGATATTTCATTGATGCGGCTGAAGCAACTTATTGAAAGTCAAAGGGCCTCATTACGACCCTGGCGGTACGGAGTGAACGGCGCCATAAAAGGTGCCAGCGCCGTTCACTTCGTACGGCCGCATTACGAGTTCCCCTCGCGGGACACGGTAAGCACGCCTGGGAAAACCAGGCATGCTTACCGGGTCCTGCGAGGGGAAGAGGGAGCAAACAATGGGCCATCTTGTAATGGCTGTTGTTTGCTCCCTCTCCCATTCCCATTCAGCCCTATGGGGGCTGAAATGGGAATGGAGAAGGACCGTGTCCGGGTCCTTGGAGGGAGGAATTACTGGGCCTTCCGAACTCAGAATGGGCCGGAGAGTCCTCATTCCGAGGACCCGGACCCTGACGCGATTTCGGCGGCAGCCATGCCGCCAATAGCATCATGGTTACCGCCAAACTCGTAATGAGGGCCAATGTCCTTTGAGGTAGGCGAAATTTGAAGAGATGTGCCTTACGGATTATTGGAGAGTCGCTGAAGAGCTCAATATAAAAAAACGACATGATCATGAGAAGCGACAGAATGATTCCACCGGCAGGAGTGCATCAGAGACTTGTTGAGTTGGGTCATGAGGGTCACCAAGGAATAGTGAAAACCAAGCAAAGGATATGGAACGACGTTTGGTGGCCAGGATGTGACCTTCAAATTGAGAGATCCATTTGAGATTGTATCCTTTGTAATGAGAGCGATAGAGTGTGTATGGGTACGAAATATCCAATGGTCATGACAGAAATTCCCAAGAAACCATGGGATGAATTAAGTATGGATATTTTGGGCCCAATATGCAGCAACGGTAAGCAACAATTTTGTTTAGTTGTAATTGATTTATTAACCAGATGGGTGGAGGTATTGGTAAAGCCGTGCATTACTTCTAGAACCGTTACTGAATTTGTATCTGAAATTTGTGGGAGGGAGGGATTTCCAAAAAGTATTATGACTGACAATGGCATGTTGTAAAGCTAATTCTATAGAACATAAAAAGAGCGCCATTTATCATCCTCAGACAAATGGCGTAGTTGAGCATTTCAATAAGGTACTTAAAGACGTCATTCGCTGGGCCTGGTCAAATGGGTTAGAATTGGAGAAGGCGGTGAAAGAGAAAATTGTTGCTCACCGTTTCACTCCACATTGTACAACTGGTTTATCCCCATTTGAGTTGATCAGAGGACGGAAGGCGAATGCTAAATAAGTACCGTCTTGGATGGGGGAGAGAATCTGATGTAAGGAAGGAGTTTGGATCGGTGTGTGAGAACCTTAGGAACATGCAACTCAAGAATAAATTATCTCATGACAGATTTTTATCTAGAGGCGAAAATGTGATATCCCCAACAGTGGGGGGTTTGGTAAGAATCAAACTTCTTCCTGTTCTGAGAGATGGGCTGTGCAAATGGTCCAAGCCCATAGCAGTAGTTGAAGTTTTCAGAAATGCAGTGAAGGTAAAAGGTGGAAGAGTCTGGAATATGCACAGAGTGTGTGTGATAAAGAGACACAGTAATGAATCTTACCATAGTGACAAGAACACAGTTGAGGATAATGGTACAGAGATTGTCAGTGAGTCACGTGGAGTGAGGAGAATGAGAAGTGACAAAAGAATGCAGACATTTTCCTTGCCAAAGGTTATCACAGATATCCCATGCATGTCAAGATGGGGAAGAGTCATTTGCAGACCCCGTCATATGGAGGACTATTTGTAAAGATTGCATTGTGTTATGAATGGCAAAGGAAGGTAGATGTGCAGTATCCTGTCTAAATGCTACAGGACACAGACTTGTGAGTTCCATGATCAGAAGTATGTGATCTATCACATGCGAGCCTCATGGAATCCTAATAGCATATTGAAGGATAACGACATTGACAACTGGAGTCCGGTGGGGCTCACATCTACTGTAACTTGCTCCCATATATATATTTACAAATACTTATTATTAAATATCTCTGTTAGTTGCAGCTCATGTTTCATGGCATCATTGATGAATATATATATACATATATCCTCACACTTCACGGACCAAACAAAATGAAGTTTATACCACCCAACACACACAAACACCCACAACTAAAACATCAAACAAGGAAGAAGTACACAATAACGGGTCAAATGAAATGAAATGCATACCACCCAACACATACAAACATCTACAACTAGGAAATCAAACAAGGAAGAAGTGGACAATAAAGGGCCAAACAAAATGAAGTTCATGCCACATGAAGAAGTGCACAATAATGAATCAAATGAAATTAAGTTTATATTAGCCAACACGCACAAACATCCACAACTAGGACATCAAACAAGGAAGAAGTGCACAGTAACGGGCCAAACCAAATGAAGACTATACCACCAAACATACATAAACACCCACAACTAAACATCAAGCAAGGAAGAAGTGCACAATAACGGGCCAAACAAAATGACGTCTATACCACCCAAAACACACAAACACCCACAACTAAAACATCAAATAAGGAAGAAGTTCACAATAACGGCAAATGAAATGAAGTTTATACCACCCAACACACACAAACACCCACAACTAAAACATCAAACAAGAAAGAAGTGCACAATAACGGCAAAACGAAATGAAGTTTATACCACCCAACACACACAAACAACCACAACTAAAACATCAAACAAGGAAGAAGTGCACAATAATGGGCCAAACGAAATTAAGTTTACACCACCGAACACACACAAACACCCAGAACTAAAACATCAAACAAGGAAGAAGTCCATAATAACAGGCCAAACGAAATGAAGTTTATACCACCCAACACACACAAACACCCACAGCTAAACCATCAAACAAGAAAGAATTGCACAGTAACGTGTCAAATTAAATGAAATGTATACCACCCAACACATACAAACATCTACAACTAGGAAATCGAACAAGGAAGAAGTGGACAATGATGGGCCAAATGAAATTAAGTTCATACCACATGAAGATGTGCACAATAACAAATCAAATTAAATTAAGTTTATATTTGACAACACACACAAACATCCACAACTAGGACACCAAACAAAGAAGAAGTGCACAGTAACGGGCCAAACCAAATGAAGTGTATACCACCCAACATACATGAACACCCACAACTAAACATCAAACAAGGAAGAAGTGCACAATAACGGGCCAAACAAAATTAAGTTTATACCACCCAACACACACAAACACCCAGAACTAAAACATCAAACAAGGAAGAAGGGCACCATAACGGGCCAAACAAAATTAAGTTCATACCACCCAACACACACAAACACCCACAACTTAAACATCAAACAAGGAAGAAGGGCACCAAAACGGGCCAAACGAAATAAAGTTTATACCACCCAACACACACAAACACCCACAACTAAAACATCAAACAAGGAAGAAGTGCACAATAATGGGCCAAACTAAATAAAGTTCCTACCACCCAACACACACAAACACCCACAACTAAAACATCAAATAAGGAAGAAGTACACAATAATGGGCCAAACTAAATGAAGTTTATACTATCCAACATACATAAACACCCACAACTAAACATCAAACAATTTCAAAGTGCCCAATAATGGGAACAATGAAATTAAGTGTATACCACCCAATACACAGAAACACCCACAACTAAAACATGAAACAAGGAAGAAGTGCACAATAACAGGCCACACGAAATGAAGTTTATACCAGCCAACACAAAAGAACACCCACAACTAAAACAACAAACAAGGACGAAGTGCACAGTAACGGGTCAAATGAAATGAAATGCATACCACCCAACACATACAAATATCTACAACTAGGAAATCAAACAAGGAAGAGGTGGACAATAACGGGCCAAACAAAATGAAGTTCATACCACATGAAGAAGTGCACACTAATGAATCAAATGAAATTAAGTTTATATTAGCCAACATGCACAAACATCCACAACTAGGACATCAAACAAGGAAGAAGTGCACAGTAACGGGCCAAACCAAATGAAGTGTATTCCACCAAACATACATAAACACCCACAAATAAACATCAAACAAGGAAGAAGTGCACAATAACGGGCCAAATGATATGACGGTTAACCACCCAACACACATAAACACCCACAACTAAAACATCAAACAAGGAAGAAGTGGACAACAACGGATCAAAGGAAATTAAGTTTATACTATCCAAAATGCACAAACATGCATAACTAGCACATTAAACAGGGAAGAAGTGCACAATAACGGGCCAAATGAAATGACGTTTAACCACCCAACACACATAAACACCCACAACTAAAACATCAAACAAGGAAGAAGTGCACAATAACGGGCCAAATGAAATTAGGTTTATACCACCCAACACACACAAACACCCACAACTAAAACATAAAACAAGGAAGAAGTGGACAACAACGGATCAAGGGAAATTAAGTTTATACTATCCAAAATGCACAAACATGCATAACTAGCACATCAAACAAGGAAGAAGTGCACAATAACGGGCCAAACAAAATTAAGTTTATACCACCCAACACACACAAACACCCAGAACTAAAACATCAAACAAGGAAGAAGGGCACCATAACGGGCCAAACAAAATTAAGTTCATACCACCCAACACACACAAACACCCACAACTAAAACATCAAACAAGGAAGAAGGGCACCAAAACGGGCCAAACGAAATAAAGTTTATACCACCCAACACACACAAACACCCACAACTAAAACATCAAACAAGGAAGAAGTGCACAATAATGGGCCAAACTAAATAAAGTTCCTACCACCCAACACACACAAACACCCACAACTAAAACATCAAATAAGGAAGAAGTACACAATAATGGGCCAAACTAAATGAAGTTTATACTATCCAACATACATAAACACCGACAACTAAACATCAAACAATTTCAAAGTGCCCAATAATGGGAACAATGAAATTAAGTGTATACCTCCCAATACACAGAAACACCCACAACTAAAACATGAAACAAGGAAGAAGTGCACAATAACAGGCCACACGAAATGATACCACCCAACACAAAAGAACACCCACAACTAAAACAACAAACAAGGAAGAAGTGCACAGTAACGGGTCAAATGAAATGAAATGCATACCTGTTAAGAAAGGAAGAAGGCCTTGCCTATGGCAAGAGGTAAAGTGCACAGAATTGCACAGGGAACAACTTAGGATCTAACAACGTGCATAAAATACCCAAGGCTTGTGTATGTATAACCCAGGAGTGCAAATAAAGTATTACCAATATACAATAAAGGAATGTAGGGTAAACACTTAAGACCTCCTTATAACTGAAAGGAAAGTCTGCAAACTCTTTACCCACTATGCTCTTACAGATACTGACAGCGCTAAACCCACGTAGCGGGCAAGCAAGTACAGATTCTGTGAACTGACACTCTGTAAAGTACTGAATAAGGAACATTCAAACAGTACTCACGAGGACCGGAAAGACCACTAGAATGTCAGTAATATCACGAACCCTGTAGATCAAACAGGAACCCAGAAGGCTGTAAAAGCAAAGGGTTAAAGATAACAAAATACATAAAACCGTAGTCAGGGGAAAGTATGAATTGTGATGTTAACTTGTGAGGAAAACAAAAGGGGATACACACTGGAACATGTTACAACAACACCCACACCTAATATACGATGGAAAGTAAATGCAGAGGTGCAATGGAAAATATGGAATGGACTCTGAATGAAGTAGGATCAGGAGCAGGGGAAACGCTATTACAAAAGGAAACCTATCCCACCCAACCAAGGGAAAAAGGTAGTAAATAAATACTAATAAGGTAAGATTAATGCATCAAGGTTTTCAGTAACCAGGACAGCATAAAGAGACAGAACGCACCGGAAACCTGGGCTGCAACTAAGAGTTAAGCACAGAGAAAGGCTGTCTGCAGACAGAGGAAGACAGAAAGGAAAAAGCATAAATCAATTAGCACATAATCCGAAATCTAGGGCAGAGGAACAAGATACAGGAGCTAAGGAACTGGGCACAAAAGCTAGGGACTGGAACTAAGTACAAGGCACAGAAATCAGGAACAAGGAACAGGAGACTAGTCACAACAGGAACACTGCTACAATGACCAGCGCCGGACTGAAGCAAACTGAGGCTTTTAAAGCTGCTAAACGAGCACACCCCTCAGGCGTGCCGCCTGCTGCACCTGCAGCCACAGGTGTTGCCTATCCTCCACCCAGCCTTGTGCTGCAAGGGAGGAGACGAAGCAGTGAGCCAGGCATTCTGGGAAGCAGGAGGTGAAGCAGTGAGCCAAGGCATTCTGGGAAACATAGTCATTTGATTTAAGTAACATGCTGGCTGCCAAAAACCTGGAATGGATCCGGAAGGGAAGTAACTTGGATTATAAGGGTTTAACGTTCCCAATTCATCAGAACACTGTAGCATAGGGTTCGAAGGAAATGTCCAGTAGGGAATAAACCCCAAAACATGCCCCCAAGTGGCGGGAACGGGAGCGAAGGGAGCGAGCCGTGACACTACACCCCCTCCCACGGCCGACTCCAGGCGGCCGTTACTTGCACAAAACGTCCTCTGTCCACGACAGGAGCGCTTCGTCTTCAGAAGTGGCACTGACGGAGACGATGACCCACGGGCAGAAGCAGAAGGACTGGAGTGAATAGAATCAGGCCGCAGTCTATAAGAGCCATAGGCAGGTTTTCGGTGAGGAAGAGACTCATGGATCGAAGAAAGGCATGAAGGACTTGCAGGACCTGAAGCAGATTTGGAAGGTCCAGGAAGCTCAGTCTCTGGAAGCGAACACTTATACCACATTGAGGAGGGAGGCAGGCTGGTGCGACATGCTTTGGACAATGATTGATGCTCTGGTAGCCCCCCTGCTGTGAGCGGACACACAGGAGGTGAGAAATCAGCAGGTTTCAGGAAACGTTCATGTTCAGACAAAGAAGGTGGCGGCCGAGGTAGAGGTTCGGATCTTCTCCCATCATCCATTTGAGTAAAGGCCTGTGGTTGAGGGTGACCAAGGTTCGACGGCATCTGTCCCACGCCTTGGGGACCTGGAAGTCCAATGGGTTGTACGAGGTTGGCACTCCTGATGTCAGTCATGTAGCCACCTTGTTGCTCATGGAACACAACCGCAGGAACGTTTGGCATACCGATAGGAGTGATAGACGCAGTACGTGGCACATCAGGCACATTCGCAGCAGGAGTAATAACGGGCACATTTTGAACTGCAGCAGTAATGTCCTTCCTTTGGCTGCTAGCACCCGAATGGTGCAGCAGTTGGGGGGCCGTGCCCGTCCCTTCCTTCAGGCTCATGTGTGATCCGGCAACAAAAAGGCTGTCAAACGGCTGATCCAAACCGGTCCCCAAATGTGAACCGTCCAGCCCGTTATCCTGGTTGGCTACTTGTTCGACGTCTGGGCCATGGCGGATGGTATCCGTCTCCCAATTGTAACACTCCAGGCAAGACCAACGGCCTTGTATGTAAGACCCTCCCGAGTCGTGATCCAGCTTGATGTTTCTGGCAGAAGATTCAGACTCAGATGTAGCATATGCGGGAGGTGCTGATTCTACAGTCAAGCAGTTGGGAGTATTAACTTGTGTAAGAGGCAGGCCTTCTAGTGATCCTCCTGAAGCATAAGAAGGGCAGATTGGACGTTCATCCGTAAATGGTTGTGATTTAGGAGGTAGCTCTGAAGTAGATGTATCTGCAACACGATCAAACAGAGCAGACCGGTGCACCTCCGATGTTGGCAGCGAGGCTGAACAGGATACAGGTTTTTCATGAGCTGGAGCCAAACTAGCAGTAGGCTCAGGGACCGAAGACAGGCACTCAGGATGTGCTACCAGAGGCTCCGTGGCTAATGGATAATCTGCTGGATGAGTCACTGTAGCTGAAAACAGGCATGCCAGAGGAAATTCAGAGGCTGAGGGCATGCAAGCTGGAGCCGTTACGTTAGCTGATGACAAACTTGTCAAAGTCTTTGACTCTGACCACGTACATGGTGAAGGCTCTTGAGTGATTGGCAGACATAGCAATTGTTCATTGATTGAAGACACGTTAGACAAAGATGACTGCAGAGCCGTGGACTGGATAATCGAAGAGTCAATGGTTGTAGGAGGACAAACAGAAGTCCCAGAAGTCAACAAACACATTTGTGGCTCAGGAATGGAATGCACCTCTAGGGCGGTTGACTCCTTGGCACCAATAACCAAAGACTGAGCTGTAACCATGCCGTCCCTCTCCTTAGTGGATGACAGAGAGTCTCTTCCTTTGTAAGAATCAAATTCAACCAGAGGGATCACCGTAGTAAAGTCTCTGTTAATCAGGATTTCGTCAAATGTCCATTCCTTTGTCTCAACTTCTGAAGGTGGCAGATTATCAATCAACAGTACAGGAATCGCCTGCCGGGTCTTTGTTTTAGTATACTGTGGAATGAGTTCATCAAAACAAGAATTATGTACTGTCTTTGATTGTTCATTGTGACATAATTTGGCAGAAGAAGGAATGAACACAGAGGTAGCATCGTTTTCCACATCAGCTTGAATGTTTACTTCAGTCTCAGCAGCTAGATCAAGGGCAGAACCTAAGCCTACGGTAGTGACTGATTCTGTGTATGCCACCATTGTGGATAATGTTTGGGAACCAGAAGCATGTATGTGTTCAGACTCTGAATTATGACTGACTGCTACAGAGGAAATCTTAGGTAAAGGAGTGACTTGTAAATCCTCAACTGATAGCAATTCCTGACAAACGGTAGAACAATTGTCTGAGTCTGTGCTCTGAATAAGTGCTGTACAAGAAAGAGGACTTTCACTTCCAATAGATTTTTTATATTGACAAGTATCATGACCTACTAAAACCCCCTCACTCAGAGATTGAACAGTCTTCACTTCATCAACGGATAAAGTTTGAGGTGTAGTCAGAAAAAATCGTAAAGTTTTATTCTCCTCTAGTAAACTGATGTATTCTCGTTTTAACTCCTCAAATTCAGCTTTTAGCATGCCCAGGCTTAACTGTACATCCCTATCAGTAGGCACAAGGGAAGGCATGGTGACATCAGGGCTGGATCCTACCCTAGTCATACGGACGTTTACTGATTGTACATTGTCATTTACTGCTTGCAAGTCTTGTGATCTATACTCTCTCCTACCGACTTGGTCTGTGTTACCCTCAAGTAAACTACTGACATCAGACCTCTTGACATTAGGGACTACAGTAAGTACTTGTGCGGAGGAGTAAGCAGTTGACTGAGGGCTGAAAACTGAAGATATGTAATGAACCCCTTCATTCTTTATGTTTGAATCATGAAACTGTTCAATCTGAGGTAAAGCACAACCGGAATCATGGGGTTCAACAACAGATGTACTCGTATTTAGTAAATCTAACAGTGTTTTATTTTCCGCTGCTAAGGCTTGTGCGGACATATCTGGATCGAAATTAAAGACAGAACTAGGATCAGGCAATGTACGATGGGCCATCCTATGGAAAAAATACCCAGCACGTAAATACCCATTTGTATCAAGGAGTTCCTTTAAGTCAGGATCAATGATTTGATTGTCACAGGAAGACTTAGGGGAAGCCTTCTGTACTAACTTGTTAGTGACCTTGCTGCCTTTCTTTCTTAAACTGGCCCTATTCAGACGGGAATAATGGCTGGTCATTCTGTTAAGAAAGGAAGAAGGCCTTGCCTATGGCAAGAGGTAAAGTGCACAGAATTGCACAGGGAACAACTTAGGATCTAACAACGTGCATAAAATACCCAAGGCTTGTGTATGTATAACCCAGGAGTGCAAATAAAGTATTACCAATATACAATAAAGGAATGTAGGGTAAACACTTAAGACCTCCTTATAACTGAAAGGAAAGTCTGCAAACTCTTTACCCACTATGCTCTTACAGATACTGACAGCGCTAAACCCACGTAGCGGGCAAGCAAGTACAGATTCTGTGAACTGACACTCTGTAAAGTACTGAATAAGGAACATTCAAACAGTACTCACGAGGACCGGAAAGACCACTAGAATGTCAGTAATATCACGAACCCTGTAGATCAAACAGGAACCCAGAAGGCTGTAAAAGCAAAGGGTTAAAGATAACAAAATACATAAAATCGTAGTCAGGGGAAAGTATGAATTGTGATGTTAACTTGTGAGGAAAACAAAAGGGGATACACACTGGAACATGTTACAACAACACCCACACCTAATATACGATGGAAAGTAAATGCAGAGGTGCAATGGAAAATATGGAATGGACTCTGAATGAAGTAGGATCAGGAGCAGGGGAAACGCTATTACAAAAGGAAACCTATCCCACCCAACCAAGGGAAAAAGGTAGTAAATAAATACTAATAAGGTAAGATTAATGCATCGAGCTTTTCAGTAACCAGGACAGCATAAAGAGACAGAACGCACCGGAAACCTGGGCTGCAACTAAGAGTTAAGCACAGAGAAAAGCTGTCTGCAGACAGAGGAAGACAGAAAGGAAAAAGCATAAATCAATTAGCACATAATCCGAAATCCAGGGCAGAGGAACAAGATACAGGAGCTAAGGAACTGGGCACAAAAGCTAGGGACTGGAACTAGGTACAAGGCACAGAAATCAGGAACAAGGAACAGGAGACTAGTCACAACAGGAACACT
Organism: Ambystoma mexicanum; assembly: GCF_040938575.1. Taxonomy (NCBI): domain Eukaryota; kingdom Metazoa; phylum Chordata; class Amphibia; order Caudata; family Ambystomatidae; genus Ambystoma; species Ambystoma mexicanum. Next base: position 159,323,402 of record NC_090921.1, read on the forward strand.
GCTACAATGACCAGCGCCGGACTGAAGCAAACTGAGGCTTTTAAAGCTGCTAAACGAGCACACCCCTCAGGCGTGCCGCCTGCTGCACCTGCAGCCACAGGTGTTGCCTATCCTCCACCCAGCCTTGTGCTGCAAGGGAGGAGACGAAGCAGTGAGCCCGGCATTCTGGGAAGCAGGAGGTGAAGCAGAGAGCCAAGGCATTCTGGGAAACATAGTCATTTGATTTAAGTAACATGCTGGCTGCCAGAGAGGAGATGAAGCAGTGAGCCAGGCATTCTGGGAAGCAGGAGGTGAAGCAGTGAGCCAAGGCATTCTGGGAAACATAGTCATTTGATTTAAGTAACATGCTGGCTGCCAAAAACCTGGAATGGATCCGGAAGGGAAGTAACTTGGATTATAAGGGTTTAACGTTCCCAATTCATCAGAACACTGTAGCATAGGGTTCGAAGGAAATGTCCAGTAGGGAATAAACCCCAAAACATGCCCCCAAGTGGCGGGAACGGGAGCGAAGGGAGCGAGCCGTGACAATACCACCCAACACATACAAATATCTACAACTAGGAAATCAAACAAGGAAGAGGTGGACAATAACGGGCCAAACGAAATGAAGTTCATACCACATGAAGAAGTGCACACTAATGAATCAAATGAAATTAAGTTTATATTAGCCAACATGCACAAACATCCACAACTAGGACATCAAACAAGGAAGAAGTGCACAGTAACGGGCCAAACCAAATGAAGTGTATTCCACCAAACATACATAAACACCCACAAATAAACATCAAACAAGGAAGAAGTGCACAATAACGGGCCAAATGATATGACGTTTAACCACCCAACACACATAAACACCCACAACTAAAACATCAAACAAGGAAGAAGTGGACAACAACGGATCAAAGGAAATTAAGTTTATACTATCCAAAATGCACAAACATGCATAACTATCACATCAAACAAGGAAGAAGTGCACAATAACGGGCCAAATGAAATGACGTTTAACCACCCAACACACATAAACACCCACAACTAAAACATCAAACAAGGAAGAAGTGCACAATAACGGGCCAAATGAAATTAGGTTTATACCACCCAACACACACAAACACCCACAACTAAAACATCAAACAAGGAAGAAGTGCAAAAAACCTTGGCAAACTAATGACGTTTATACTACCCTACACACACAAGCATCCACAACTAGGACATCAAAAACAATGAAGAAGTGAACAATAATGGGCCATTTGAAATGAAGTTTTTACCACCCCACACCCACAAACATCTACAATCAGCACTCCCAACATTGAAAGCATGCATAGGAAGCATACGACACACCACCCTCCTCACAGCAACCACCACCCATCTCCTACAATTAATACAGACTTAAATAAGATACATTGGCAGTATGCTCCAAGGCTCCAATTTGGAACAAACGACATACGGCCCAAGGCATGATATAGAAATAACAAATGAGGATCTACAGCAGAAAAATGGTTGCCAACAATATATATTGGCAGCCCGTTCCCTGGCAAAAGGTAACAAATACAGTATACTGCATAACACACTATAGATACAACAAACAAGGGGTTAGTGTAAAAGAACATTGGTCAGTCCTCATTTAACGCAGCAAGTCTGAGCCAAGATGTTCTGCCAATCTAACAACCATGCTCAACAAAATGCACTGGAAACAGAGGCTCCAAAATTACCTAACTATCCACAAGTTGTGGGACACATCGACAATCTGAAAAACAAAAATAAACAATGCACTCATAAGAGTTAAGCCGCGACACCCTATAAAGCCACACGGAGGGACCAAAAACTCATAGTGGAATAAATGATGATCCGCATGACAACACAGATCCATGCACACACAAAACCTGTCTGCCAAAGCAAAGCGCCACATGAATAGTTACGCAGACCACTAAACTAGCAAGTTGAAATAAGAAATGTTACATGTGGCACTCACCCAGCACCAGCAATGCCCAATCATACACTTGACCCTCTGCAACCATAACCGTTTGATTGCAGCAGCTCCATCCAACCAGGCTCCTGCCACTTTTAACTTCACGATCAATTATTACACCTTCACTCTACTATAGCTCCATCTATACAATTCCTCTGCACACCTTCACAGCCCCTGGAGCGAATAACGAACACAACTTTTTATTTCATACCAACGAAACATTATATATGCACACACACCCACACCAACACACACATACACACACATACACATTCTTGCCTCCAACACACACACTAAAATCACATTAAAACATACTTCTGTTTCTCTTTATATCATAGAATGTCTACCACACAGATCCTACTCTCATAGTTTAACTTGATTGCGTGCTCTGAACAGGATACTAAAACAAGGGACACACCCACCGTATGTACACCTACACCAAGTAACAACTAGATAGGTCCATAGCTCTATTGTAAAAGCATCCCAAAAAACATAAAAAGAAACATTTCATCATCATTTTTCATGTGTAAAGCGCCTTTCACCATTGGTATGGTCCCAACATGCTGTAGGTTGAACCCCATCCGCACTTGAGCAAAATATACAAACTAGCATGACTAACTGCAAAAATCCACACAGTCTTGCACCGCAAATGAAAACGCTCCGCAGCACGCAAGTGTCACAGTTGGCAAATCAAAAACAAATGAAACATCACTACTTTTGTTACCTGATGATAGCAAATCATCACTGGTCACCCAATGCAATGCAACCAAGTTCAGTTTGCAATATGTCAACTACTCATCAGGCATCCAATACACACAACGTAAATGAACCCAAAAAATACACACATAAAATGTGACTTAAGCACAAAAAACAATCCGAAACATGGCAACATTGCGCAATCCGGTAGGTACAAGGCGCAGATATAGTCAGAGAAACAAAACTTTTAATACCTCAATCAAGCAAAATCTGAGCAAATAAGAAACAAAAACACTGGCCAAATCCTGCCCCCACACCTTCACCACTTGAAGGCCCAAACAGTGCAAAAACCACTGGAAAGGTGGGCAGCTAACTGGAGTCCAATTACAAATATCTAGTCAACACAATAAATAATAAAATATACAGTACACTTAACAACTTGTAATAAAATAAAATGGCACAGTACTTGCCTGCACTGGTCAATGGGTAATGTCTGTTTGCAACCCAACGCGCACACTTTCAGCAATTTAAAAACGTCCTCTGACATCACTTGTTTACTTCTTGTAACTTTGCACCAAATAGAAAATCATAGATGCTCAAGATTCAAACCTACATAAAAATATGTTCAACATCACAATGTTTCTCATTCTATTTTTGGACTTGGGACACTTTGAAGCTCTCTCTGTCTCCTTGGCTTCTCAACAAATGAGGTTGTAGAGCCACTATTCAGATACCCAAAGCACACACTGGAGCCACAGAGGATAGCTGCAACTAAAAAACTGAACAATAGTACAAAGTAAAATACATACAAAACACATACAGTAAAATATGTCTGTCAATAAAAAAACAAAATTACCACAAGTATCACGCTAAGTACGGATCATTACATCTGTATGCCTCTTACAGACCATTCATTTTCATAAACAGATATGACAAAAGATAAAAATTATACGGTTCTAAAGAAGTTCAGGATTCCTAAATAACTACATTTCAGCACTAGTCTACAAAATAACAGTATTAGAAAACATATGAAGCTGGAAACAACACACAGCTTAACAAAAAATCATGTGACAAAAAAGTTAAATCACTGATGTATGCCTACTTTTCAAGAAAATCTCCATAACTGTACAAATCCTTAGTAATTATTTATGTAATTCTGCGTTAAAATGGGTAATAGCCATCATTAATATAGAAGTGCTCTCCTTACCATTCGTTTTCCAATGTTAATGTAGTCCGGCATAAATGTATCGGGTTACATCCCTGTGAACAATTGATAGAATGGCAGATAGTGAAAAAGACTTAGTTCCCGATTATACTGGGTGTGTGTAGTACGTACCTGTCTACTCTGAAAGCCTATGTGCGTTACTGCAGCTATGCTTATTGCCAGAACAGTTCAGTTTCAAAGATCCTAAGAAAAAGTGACTAGGGATGCGCCATTTTGCTTATTATGTGAGGAGCGCCGTCCTGGTAGGGTATGCGCTTCATATTATAATTTGTTCTAATGTCCTGTACTTAGAATGTACGGACTTGCTTCTAGCGTTAATGCTGGCTATTCCATCCTGTCGCCAAACTGACCAGCCCTTAACCAAAGCCAAAGTTCTAACTTCACAATATATAAAATGTATATTGCTTACGAATAGTCACCAAAATCATTCTGAAATGACTAGTTCATAGCAACATACAGTACATGTAGGTCAGCAAGTACTTAACTCTTGCTGTTTTTATCGTCTGGAAAGGATGCCCGGGCGCCTCTTATGCAATCTAGCAGCGAGGCAGCTCATACACCTTCTTCCGTGATTCTCTTTCTCATGTCATCACTGCGTGGCTCCTTGTCATTGAATGGCACCCAAGCACCTGTACCTTCATGGGCTGGGCACTGGGAAGGTACGAGTGGGACGTAGTTCTCCATTCAAGCGCGTAGGTGTTCAGCAGGGGAGTTGCTAGGTCTGGAAAAGACCCGGGGCTAAGCTGATGTCGGAACTGTTGGGACTGGGGGCTAGCTAGTCTTTTGGCTGTAGCTGCTGAGATTCTATCCGGGGCTACAACCAAAAGATCAGGGGCTATAGCCCCCTTAGCCCCCCCCTAGCAACGCCCCTGGTGTTCAGACTCCCAGAGCTTTGCATGACTGCGGCAGCCCTCCTCCCTGCAATAGATCTGGGAGCAAGGGCTTGAGGCTTCTGCTTACGAATCAGTTAGGCAGGTGCCTCATAAATTGGCTGCTAACCACGATGAATTGTTCGCATTTCTCGATACCACTCTCTCATTTGTTCAAATTTGTATTTAGGTACTTCTATGGATAATCCACACAGCGGGCCAGAACATCATAGGGCGCTGGCACAGTACAGAAGTGTCGACCAACATAGTGTACTCAATCACACTGTTTACTAATCGCACTGTTTTGTGTTGTATCTATGACAGAAGTTGTGAGAATAACACTAAGTGGACGGGTTGTGTTATTAGATCCACTATTATGGGTTGTTTTAAAACATGTACATTTTTTTTAATAACTTTATTTACATTTTGAAACCATTAATAACATCAACACCTATTGGTGAGAGTCATAGAAATAACAGTATACATAACAACTTCTGCACCAAAATAAAATTATCAGTAAACTATAACTTCCAATACAAAGACCCCTCACATATGAAGTAAACCATTACAACACAAACAACACTTACACACAAACACAAGCAAGACCAAAACACGACACATGAACCCCCCCCCCCACCCAAATCCCATATTTCACCAAGTATATCAATTCTATACCCTAGTCAAACAAATCATTAAAAGAATCCCAATGATCACAATATTCAGTCTCTCGATGAAGTCGAGACGCCCGGGATCTTTCATACCTCGAAAGTGTGCGCATGTCCACCATCCAACTATCAGTGTGTGCTTTCTTACGCGAGTTCCAAATTTGTACATTTTTTGTGATATTAATGGTGAATACATTTTGTTTTAATGGTTTATGGCTTTTCGCTGATCAAAACAACGGGAGAATGAACACCACTGGTTTGGGAGTTGGTGGCCACCTGTACCATATTGGGTGGATGGGCGGGGTAGCCTGTGCTCACCTGTGTTTATATGACCGTACAGAAGGTACAGCATGTACATGTAGTCCGTATGCGTGTTGGAGACAGGATTTAGTGGGACGTGTCTAGTCTCCATAAAAGAGCAGGCATACTGTATACTGTATTTTGCGCTTACTGAACAGTATGTTTTTTATTGGTTGTTTACTGTAAGGAAACTGTGCTGAACTGTGGTAATGCCCAATTCCCACTGAAATGTGAATGCACACTGTCATGCATACATCCCTCTACCTCTGTATCCATTTCAGAATTGCAAATATTGTGCAGTACATGAACCAGAGGGAATCATGTTTGCAAAAGTATCCCACCGTGCTGGCCCTGTGTCTGAGCCAGCATCCCCCACGTGCATTCAATTTGACCTCCTCAACAAAGGACCAGCCACCCAACTCCCAACTCCCATCTTCCTGATCTTCCCAAAGCATTTCGCTCTTGCCAGCTGCCCCAAGCTCAAACCTTGGGTGGGGGAAGGTGTGCTTGTTGCAGCAGTGGGTAGTGGGTAATATATCATCTATTTATTTTTTGTAGTTTTATAAAGCATAGGATAGGCCACATGGGCACGTTTTGTCCATTGCAAATATTACTACAAATATAAGTACATCAAAACTGGAAGAATATCAATAAAACATATATCTGGACAACATTCGAATACAAGAACTCCTTCATATTTAAGTTCTTCACATCGAAGTCATGTTTATTTATGAATTCTTAAGTTCAGTGATGAGGCCGTCCCTCTCTCACTCATCCCCCGTGGGTTTTCCCTCACTAGCTCAGGCGTTCCTACACTAGAGGTCGACACCTCCTACTTATCTAACAACTACCTGGCGTATCATGATGGCCTCAAGGCAAAGGCTTTATCTGCTGCCTATCTGGATACTATCCAGGGGGTCGCACAACACAACAATTACCCTTACATTCAGAATCGGTGCCTTCCAATTGCCCAGGCTCCACTTGTCCTTTCCTTTCACGCTATAGTATTTCTTGCCCTGATAATCTCTCTACCTCCTCCCCCTTCCTCCTACTTTTCTCCCTCTTCTTCCTCCCACCGTCTCCCCATTCTCTATCTCATTCTCTCTCTTCTGTCCCCCTGATGTTCATCTCTCGCTCTCTTCTCTACTTATTTCCTCTACCCTCCAATCTACCCTCTACTTCTCTCTCCTCCCACTACTTCCACTGTTCTCTCTTCCCACTACTTTCTCCTTCCACCACACTCCATTAAGCTCTCCTCCCAGCACACACGACTCCCACTACTCTTCACCACACTCTCCTACCACTACTCTCTGCTACTCCCCACTCTCACTACTCTCTACTACTCCCCACTACTCTCAACTCCAACAACGCTCTGCTACTCTCTACTACAGTCATCTCCACCAACACCTTCTCCCACAGTCACCTTCCTTTCGCTCTCCCACCACCTTTCCCAACCACTCTCAGTCACACACACACCCTACACTCTCTTAGTCTCACTCACTCACCGGCACCCACTCTCATACTCAAGTACCACTTTCTCTCACCAACCGATACCTCACCTTTCGCATGCCGTCTCTAATTCTCCTGCACCCTCCGCTGCACCGATCTTCCTCCCGCTGGTCTGTTATCCCTCTTCTCCCTTGACCTCACCCAAACAATCCACAGAGAACAGTTCCTTCTGCCCTTTTTTATCCTCCCCTTCCGTCTTGATTGGCCCGCTGTGTCAGCTGGTTCCCTGCGCCAACCGCTGCCTTCGTTTCCCCATGACCAGGTTACAAGTGTCAAAAAGCATAAAATGGGCTTTAAGCCCCACCCCCTTTTTGTATGCGGTCCACCGGCTGTTTGTAGTTGTGAGCAACTATGAGCAAAGTCCCTGTTAACGTTTGTATCCACGTTACATGGAGTTCTTCCGCTTGCCACCATCTCGCCTCCTGATGAGGGCTGAAGTCTGGTATTTGATGCATGGACTTCTGGTAGCCGTCCTGTGAGAAAAACAAAGAAACACTGGGCCTCATTATAAGTTCGGCGGTAGCCTTGCAAGTAAAACCGGCAGGCTGCCGCCGAACTTGCATTTCTTTCCGGCCTCTGGCAATGGGGACATACCAGGCCATTACAACCTTGGCAGACCCTGTATGTCCTCATTGCCAGGGCTGGAATCCATTACTCCCCATTCCCATTGATAGTGCTCAATGGGAATGGGGAGGTTGGATGTACCAGCGCCATTCAGAATTGTGCCGGTGCATCCAACATGCTGTGCTCGCGGGTGCCGCTCTGCCCGCCAGGTCCGACTTGGCAGGCAGAAAGTCTCCGTGAGCACAACTCATAGTTTGCCGGTCCAGGAACTACAGTACCGGAAAGTTTACCGGTACCATAGTTCCCAGACCGGCAAACTTGTAATGATGCCCACTGGCTTTTGTGCACAATAACTATGGAGCTAGAAGAAGTGGTACTTGCCAGTTACAGTCAGGCACATGTGGACAGAGACTGGGGGCCTTCCAACTCCCACAGCCTGTCTTTAGTGCACCCTGTTAGGCCCCCACCTAGGAGAGGGGTCGCAATCCCTTCTTGACAGGGTCATTTCCATGACCCTGTTGCACTATGTAAACTTAATGTAATAGGCCTCATTACAACGAGGGCGGCCGTGGAATGAACGGTGCCGGTAAGGGACCGGCACCGTTCATTCCAGGCCGCCACATCACAAGGTCGGTAGCGGGTCCCGCTCTGTATGCCTGGCCAGACCAGACGTGCAGAGTGGGACCCGCTAGCAGGTCAGGATGCTAACAACAGGCCTGTCATTATCAGGCCCATTGTTAGCATCCTCCCCATTCCCATTGAGCCCTATGGGAATGGGGATGTACCGGGTCCGTGCCCGAGAATGGGAATTACCGGGCCCGCTAAAGTCGGCATGGACCGGTAATTCCGCTAAGAACGGCATGGCTACCTCCAAACTCCTAATGAGGCCCAATGTCTCTTACATCTCTACAATCATGTACCACACCAATGAACCACAATCTGACACCAATGAACCACAATCTGAAGGATGCAGTCTGCATAAAAGTAGATGCCTCTGCCGGGTGGAGTCACTTTTCGAGACAAGAAAGCCGATGACTTCCAGCAGGTCGAGTCTGCGTGCAAATCAGTTGCCTCCTTGGAGTCCAGCCAGCGATTGGGTTGTTCAATACGGATCCAGGGCAAATGCCTCTTGACATCCTGGTTGCTGGGAGGCCCAACGTAGGGTCTCCAAGATAAGTTGAGCCCTTCAGTTCTGCGCATCCACTCTTGGAAGCTGGCTGGCACCAACAGGGTGTCCTTTACTTTCAGTAAGCAGGTTCCTGACTCCAGTGCAAAGGCCAGCAGAGAGGCTTTTTTTCCACAGCATTTCTCCCCCACTGTTCCCTAGTGACTGAGCAGAACTTGCCTTTTCCTTGGATGCCTTCTGTTTTTACCTCGATTGCAGAGGACTTTGGAATAGGCTGTTTATTTATTTATTTTATTTATAGAGTGCGGAACAAGACGCCCTGAGGCATGGAAGACGAGTAGACGAGTAAACACAACAAGGAACAATTAGTCAGGGTCAGGCACAGGGGGCCATCGGTCAGGCAGTGCAGGGGGCTTAGTAAAAGAGGGCGGCTTTCAAACCACGCCTGAAAACGGATAGTGCAGTGCATGCTCTAAGAACAGGAGGCAGCGCATTCCAATTTTTGGGGGCTGCGTGAGGAAATGATCCCTGGGCCATGATGGAAAGTCTGTTCCGTGGTATTTCCAGGAGACAGGCATTATTGGATCTTAGAGCTCTTCAGGCTGGCAACAATGAGATACTGCTGGACAGGTACCTGGGCCCCTGCCCACACAAGCATCTGTATGTGATGCAATGTACTCGAAAAGAGATCCTGTTACTAACAGGAAGCCAGTGCAGTGCTTTTATAGTCCCTCCACAATGCGGACGGCGCAGTTCTGGGTGAGTTCACCCACAGCAATGCCTAGCAATAAGCTGGAGCAATAGTCCAGCTTTGCCCCTAGGATGGCTTATGCAATATTAGTGCAGTTGCTGGGATTCAAATAGGGGTGGAGCTGAGCGAGCAATTTCAGATGGTAGGAGGAGCCAGAGGCGAGGCTATTAACTTGGGCTTTCATGGTAAGCTCTTGATCTAGAGCGACTCCTAAGGTCTTAACTTTAGGTTGGGTAACGATGGTACATCCCGCAAAGTCAAAGTGCTGATATTCTTGGTTTAGCTGACGTAGTTGCTGGGCTTAGCTGACGTAGTTGTGGTCTAGTACCCCTAACCATGCGCTCCGTCTTGGAGTCATTGAGTGCAAGCCTATTAGGTCGCATCCAGGTTTGAATCCAATAATAGGTGGAGTTCAGGGTGATGTAGTCATTGATTTCATTCCCGGAGAGCGGAATAAGGCATTGTGTTCCATCTGCATAGTTGGCATAGATTATGCCTTCTGCGTCCAGTTGTGCAAAAAAGGTTAGCATAAAGATATTGAACAGCCCAGGCAACATGCACAAGCCTTGTGGCACCCCACTCATCACTGGAAACTCCTCTGCCATAGACTCCTCAGAGAAAACTTTGGCCTTGCAGTCAGAGAGAAAGGATTTTAGCCACTCCGTAGCTGATGAAGAAAAAGAGGCTGTGTTACGTAGTCTATCCGCCAGTATGGAGTAGTCGACTAAATCGAAACGCTGCGGACAGATCCAACAGCATGAGCCGTGCTATGTTGCCTTTCTCAAAGGTCTTGAAAATATTAGTTTTCAAGTCTAATAGAGGGGACTCGGAGCTATGGGCATGTCAAAACCTAGATTGTTTCCGTCCCAGGATTTTGTGATTGAAAAGAAACTCCTCAATTTGTAAGTGAGCCACCTTGTGTAGTATTTTTAGTAGATAGGGAACATCGGTAATGGGCCGGTAGTTACCCAGCAGATTACGATCCATGGAAGGCTTTTTGATCAAGGGAGAGTTCCATGCCTGTGTTGATACAAGTTGGTACACAATTTTCCCTAAATGAGGACTTCACACATTTTGGGATCAGAGGGACTAACTGAGGGCTGCATGACTTAACCGTAAGGGCATGACAAATGTCCTATTTGCAGTTCATAGGCTTACGTTTCCTTAGTACCTCTACTATGTCTTGCTCAGTTACTGGATGAAACTTACATTTGGGGAGGGTTGCATTAATCCTCCGGTGCACTGTATTTTCTTTAACTCATTTGACAGCAATATCTGTCTGAATGTTTTTTAACTTGTCTGTCATTTTTAAAGCCGTCTTCCCATCAGAGTTCCAGTGCATCTTTCTTCGTGTCTTGAGAGTCAAAAGATGAATCGCAGAAGGAGAGGATGTCCTCTCCTTATAAAGGCAAAATATCACAAGGGATTGGTCCAAAGCAATCCTGCCCTACAGGGTGCATTCCAGGTTGTTGTAACAAGTGCCCTTTGCCTCCTGATATCATATCCAGTGTGCCTTGCCCTGCAGGAAATGGTGGGTGGGGGCAGAAAGTTCCAGAGAGGCCTAGCAAATCCAAGATGGTGTTACGGTTCGCTCCCTTTGCTCTCATTCCTGCCACTTGGGGGCATGATTGGGGAACTGATCCATAATGGACTTACATTCTGAACCCCAAAACACAGTACTGTGATGATTTGGGAGCTCAAAAGCCCTATTGTCCATTTCACTTCACTGATGGATCCATTTTGGGTTTCTGGCAGCCAGTATGCTTTTTTATTCAAAAGACTACGCTTCTCAGTATTCCTTGCTCACTGCTTTATCTCTACCCTTGCAGGACAAGGTTGGGTGGAGGATGTGATATTATATATGTCATTTATAATGTGCCTGTACATAAGTGTTTCTAGGCGTGACTAGACAAGGTGGGGGAAACAGAAGGAGGGAGAAACAACGATCTTACTAACCCTTGTGTCATTCAGATTGCGCACCTGCGGGGAAGAGAGAAGGAAGAAGTGCTGGGGGGGAGGGAGAAGTGCAGGTAACTCAATAAGTGCTGCCAGAGGGTAGCTCATATATGCAATGAGAAGGGACTGTAGGGTTGCAGGAACAGACCCTCAAGTGCTAGTGGGACCCGGAGGCAGTGCAAGGGCAAATGGACATGCAGGAGCCTGGGCCTGAGTTCAGTGGGTGGCCAGGTGACCAGTGCGCAGAGCAGTCAGGGACATCAGCAGGGGAGAGGAAGAGAGAAAGCAGAAACGAAAAGGAAGGTCTTGAGTTGCTTATGGAACCGGAGGTGATCTGCTCAAGTTTGAGGGAGGCAGGGAGGCTGTTCCAGAGGGAGGCCCCAGCTGAGGAAAGAGACCTGCCCCCCACTCTCTGCTTGGAGAAATGTCTGACCCTCAGAGAGTTGGATGAGCAACAAGCTTGAGAAGGAAGATGTTTAGGAAGATAATGTTGGAGGTAGTGCAGTCTCATGTCCCAGAAACCCTTGTGGGCTATGCAAAGGGTGCAGAGGGTCTTGAACTTGATTCTTGCAGCCACCGGGAGCCAGTGAATAGATCTCAGAGGGGGAGAGATACGACCCTGGCATTGAGGCCAAGGACAAGTCTTGTCATCCTTGATAAGGAACACCTGTGGCTTCAGGTGCTATGAAGCATCACACCTAAGTTGCAGTATTTCTGTTTGTGACCGGTCTCTTGTTCCTAGTGTATAGTTCCTAGTTTCTTATGTCTTGTTCCTGTATTTCGAAATGAGTATTTTCTACTTCCTGGATTCCAGGGACATCATTTGGGGGTAGCCAGGGGTTGCAGCTGCAACCCCTGGGGTCTCTCTTGTTACCCCTGTGGCCCCTCGAGCTACCCCTAAAAGAAATCTATTAAAGAAATGTTTTTTATTGAAGCTCCTGGGCTGTGGCGTGCAACATGTGGCTCTTCCTTTCTGGAGTGGCTGGTTTTCTTGTTTAGGCCTCTTAAAAAGAAAACAGGGGGTTCCACAACTGTAAACACTTGGAGCAGTGAATCTAAATAAGAAAGAAAAGGAATAACAAATCATTTGTCTTTCTGGAATTTTATACAATAATTGCTAGACTCATTAAATGTTTATTTCAGGCACATTTCAGGGGGTTAGTCACTGATTTAGTCTGTTCTTAAACACCTCAAATTCACAATGCAGACAAAACCTGCAAAAAGTATTTAGAGTAGAATAAGCATACATTTTAGATTATGTATTTTGCTTTTCGGAGTTATAGCACGTTTTTTCAACCATTGTCTCTGTTACGATCATAACAAGACATTCCGTCTCTGTGTCCCCGACAAAGTCCTTGTGCCTAAAAGCTTGTGTACAGTGTAGAAATGTTTGACCATAGCGCATAAAGTGGCCCTTGATTTCATTGTGCCTCAATTAATGCTTTGTTGTAATGTGTCCATCTTTCCTATCTCCATGGCATGCTGTTCAGGATGTTTGTTTGCATGTATGAGGTAACGAGTGCCCAGAGTACGGGATGCCGTGTGAGTGTGCTGCTTCCCTGCGCTACTCTCAATTCTTTAATACACAGTTATGAACCCTCCCAATGGTATGTATGTTGCCAACCTCTGAAGCTTGAAAAGTAGATCCACGCAGGCTTGACATGAGGCCAACTTTCACCAGACCTGCAGATGAGCTGGCCTGCTGTTAAATCCCAGTTACCAGTTTAATGGCATCCACTACAGAGTGTAATTTACTTTCTGACTTGGAGAACATTTAGACATGTAATTTCTCATTTTACTATAGCCGGTGAGATAGTTCAGTGGGTTGAGTGCTCGCTGCTGCGATGGGTGTGTGTCTGCAGGTTGCAGGTTTGGATACCGGCATGGCCAACTCAGCCTTCCATCCCCTGAGGTTGATAAATGAGTACCAACACAGGTGGTATTGTATGTATATTTGTTCTATGTGAAGCGCTTAAGCGTAAGTGTTTTAATAACACATCATTATCATTTGGCCTTGGACGTTGATTTGCATTCACAGTAATTTGGTAATATGGGCCTATACGCACTGATATTAATGATACATATGGTGATCCATTCTTGTATGAAATGTATATCACATTACAGTGACATTGTAACCATATTTTTCATAGTGTACTTGGGAGCAATGCCATGTAATGCCACTTCCTGTTTTGTTAAAGGATGAAAGGTCATGTTGCATCACTTCCTGGGATGTCACTTGGGAGTGCGGTCAAATGACATCACTTCATGTGATGTCATCAGAGGTGAAGGGTCCTGTGATGTCACTTCCACTGCCCCAGGCATTTTGTTGAAATGACGTCCCTGTCACAATCCATGCCCCCGACCCCCTCAGGTATAACAGCCCCCTGGCAGCAGTGGCGTTAAAGCCCTTCACACTGGCCCCAAGGGCCTTAAAACTCCATCAGAAACATACATGGAGTCAGTCCTGGCGCCTTTGGTGCAAGGCTCATTATCAGGAATAAAGTAATACCAGTGTTGGACCTTAATCCAACATGGAGGCCTATTACACAGGTCAGTTCTTTAGAACCAAGCCATGCGGTCTAGTGTTTTGGGTGTGGCTGGGCCTGGAACGCGTAACAGAACGCGAAGCCTCAATTAAAACATCCACCTGGGCGTCATGGAAACATCAGAGAGTGACCAACTAGCCCATTTACTGGGAGAATTATGGGCCGAGGTGCACTCTGCCCGGCAAGAAACCAATGCCCTTAGGAGGGAGTTGATTGTCACCAAGGACCGCACCGATGAATTAGCCAGACAATTCACTTCCTCAGAGAATGTCCAGTAAAACCCCCTTGGAGAACAGTTGGAGCTACAGAGAAAGAAGAAGAACAAGAGTCGGAAAACTTCCAAGTCCGGCAAGCGTAGAGGTCCGTTTGTTGAGCGAAGGAAAAAAGCCACTGCCTGTGATTTTGATCAGTCACCAACAACCGTCTCGGATGCATGCTATGGAGGCATACATAGACAGCGGAGCCATTGGTAACTACATAGACCAAGGCCTGGCAACAAGGATGGGGCTTCCCATCTGTCAGAAAACGACAACTGAGAAGGTCACCACTGTCGACGGCACAGAGATAGCTTTTGGTCCTGTAACTCAATGCACAGCAGAATTGACCCTTCTGTGCCAAGACGGACATCGGGAAGCCATTGCCTTCAACCTTATCAAGACCCCTCAGTCCCGGGTGATTCTAGGGATTCCGTGGTTGGTGGCTCACAATCCTAACATCGACTGGCAGGCCAAGAAATGAGCCTTCTCCAATGAGTGTGCTCATGCGTACTACTAAGTGGAAATGCCATCGTCTGACCCAGAGACACCTGTCCAAGATAAAGAGGCATTGGTACTAGGTGTAACAAGTACACTACCAAGCGAATACCACGATTTCCAAGACGTTTTCCAAAAATAACAGGCTAATACCTTACCCCCTCACAGTCCATTTGACTGTCAGATCGACCTCGTACCTGGTGCACAAATCCCGTGTAGTTGGATTTATGCACTCACCGAACCTGAAAATCTCCACTTGAAATCACATCTGGACCAGTACTTGGCAAACGGTTTTATCCGCCCGTCCAAATCCCCAGCAGCCTCGCCCCTATTCTTCGTACCCAAGAAGGAGGGGGACTTGAGAACGTGCATCGACTACCCCTTATCCCAGAACTGCTGGACCAAGTCAAGGATGCCCAAATTTACACCAAATTGGACCTCAGGTGAGCATACCATCTTGTGCGTGTAAAGAAAGGAGCCGAATGGAAGAACGCCTTTCGTACTAAGTATGGGCTGTACGAATATCAGGTGATGCCTTTTGGGCTTTGCAACACACCTGCCACATTCCAGTACTTCATGAACAATGTACTATGGGAATTGATCGACGTGTGTGTCCTAGTTTACATCAACGACATCTTGGTATACTCCTCTTCTAAACAGGACCATGTCAGGCACGTTCGCTCCGTCCTTGCAAAACTCCGACAGCACCAGCTATATGGCAAACTTGAAAAATGCTCCTTGCATGTCACAGAAGTCGAGATCCTTGGTTTTGTCCTCACTCCCAGAGGCGTCCAGATGGATATGCACAAAGTAGATGCCATCCTTAGCAGGCCATCACTGTCTTCAGTCAAAGGTGTCCAACGTATGTTCGGCTTTGCAAACTTTTATCGCCGATTCATCCCGGGTTTCTCCCAGATTGTGCACCCGATCACTTCTTTAGTACGAAAAAACAACAAACTATTCCAATGGACAGAAGAGGCGGAGAAGGCCTTCCAGGAACTCAAGAAAAGATTTTCCTCAGCCCCGCTGCTACGACACCCTCGCCCAGATCTCCCATATGTAGTGGAAACAGATGCCTCCAGCATGGCAATGGGGGCTGTTCTTTCCCAAACGGATCCCGAAACAGGCCAGTTACATCCCGTGGCCTTTTGGTCGTGAAAATTTACTAAACCTGAACTTAACTATGCAATAACAGACAAGGAACTCCTATCGATCAAGGCATTACCTCCTAGGCGCCAGACATACCATCACAGTAATCACCGACCATCGCAACCTACAATACCTCAAGACGGCAAAGGCTCAATCATCCCGTCAAGTCAGATGGGCTTTATTCTTCGCTGAATATGATTACATAATCATGTAGTGACCTGGAGTCCAGAACGGAAAAGCTGACGCCCTATCTCGCATGGGTATTGATAAGAACACATATTCAACCCCAGACCCAGTGGCCATTATTCCAGGTGACAAACTACTAGGACTTACAACAATGTTATCTCTGGGCAAACTCCAAAAGGAAATTTGGCTCCTAATGAACACTGAGGCTCTACAAGACTGGACCACTCATGGTGAACATTACACAACAAAGACAAACGCCCGTAACGGGCCTTCTTCAACCCCTGGAAATTCCACCTGCACCATGGCACACACTCTCCCTCGATTTAATCACAGATCTGCCTCCCTGTCAAGGGTTCAACACTATCCTAGTGGTTGTTGACCTATTCTCTAAAATGGCCCATTTAATTCTGCTTAAGGGTCTACCAAACACATCCAGGCTGGCAAAAGGTGTTTTTAGAGCAAATTGTACGATTACATGGTTTCCCCGCCGTCCTGATTTCTGACCGAGGGAGTCAGTTTGTGTCTAACTTCTAGAGGAAGAGTTGTGCAATTGCCCAAATTGATATTCGTCTGTCCACTAGTCACCATCCCCAAACTGATGGCCAAACAGAGTGGACGAATCAGACACCAGAGCAATACCTACGGTGCATGTTACATCAGTGGAAGAAAGCTGGAAGGATGTGCTGTGGATAGCCGAATATGCCTACAACAACTCGCTACACACCAGTATCGGACAGAGTCCATTCTATACCGTATATGGAAGGCACCCACGTACCTCCGAATTAGATACCCCCATGGCCTTGGAAATGCCTGTGGTGAAGACTTTACATACGACCATCACTCAAGCTTTCAAAAAGGCAGCAGAACACTTGATCCAAGCCAAAGAAAGACACAAATGTTTCTCTGATCATCACTGAAGAAAAGCCCCAGACTACCATGTTGGAGATGAAGTCTGGTTGGCGTCTCGGCACGTGCCCATAAGAGGAACTTGAACATTTCCTCCCAGATATCTAGGGCCCTATACCATCAAGGCTATTATAAATCCTGTAGCAGTAAAACTAGCTTTACCACCAAATATGCAGATCCATCCCGTATTCCACGTGTCACTCTTAAAACCTGTTCAGCATGGAACTCGGGTCAAAACACCACCAAATCCGGTGCTGGTTAACGGAGAACCCGAATTTGAAGTCAAGGACATCCTAGATTCTAAACTCACCAGCTAGCGAGCACGTCCATGCACCATGCCTGGTAAGACGATTTCATCGGAACCATCTGACCAAAACAGGGCCAGACAGAGGAAATACCTTGAGAGGGGCCTTAGG
The DNA here is from genome assembly GCF_040938575.1 of Ambystoma mexicanum. Lineage (NCBI taxonomy): Eukaryota > Metazoa > Chordata > Amphibia > Caudata > Ambystomatidae > Ambystoma > Ambystoma mexicanum. The sequence continues at coordinate 159,340,984 of NC_090921.1, forward strand.
GGGGAGTGCTGTCACGATCCATGCCCCTGACCCCATCAGGTATAACAGCCCCCTGGCAGCAGTGGGGCTAAAGCCCTTCACACTGGCCCCAAGGGCCTTAAATCTCCATCAGAAACATACATGGAGTCAGTCCTGGCGCCTTTGGCGCCAGGCTCATTATCAAGAATAAAGTAATACCAGTTTTGGACCTTAATCCAACATGAAGGCCAATTACACAGCTCAGTTCTTTAGAACCAAGCCATGCGGTCTAGTGTTTTGGGTGTGGCTGGGCCTGGAACTACTCGGCCTAGAACTACTTTACCTGGACTATTTAAACCACACCCAAACAGCAGAACCCGTTTTGCGTTATTCTGCACGCCTGCAGCGTAATGCTCAGCGTTTCTAGCTCCTGCTCATCTGCTTCTCCGGCGGCCCGATCCTGAAGCCCTAGATCCGGATTCCATTAATAACCTAGAAGAACAAGAATAGCATTAGCGAGCAAGAACACTTATCTGTGAAGTAACCGGCCTTGAACCCATCCTTGAATCCATCCTGCGATTCGCTTACCTCGCCCATCTCCGGAGTTCGCCGCAACCTGCTAAGGTAAAGAAACAAGGGCAGCATTAATAACAATTCTTATCTGGACAAGCATCGAGCCCTGGCAGGATCCTGCACTTCTCTTACCTTGCCCATCTCCGGGTTTCACCGCAACCTGCAAGGGAGAAGGAACAAAGTCAGCATTAACAAAGCACTTACCTGGGCAAGCCGCGCTTCGATCGCTCATCAATCTGGAACATCACCGCAACCTGTACAAAGAAGAGAAGAACATAGGTTAGCAATTAAAACCAAATAAACAGTGCAGCGCTCCGCGCATCAATAACTGACCATGGGCTTCGTCATCGGCGCGGCACCCCCAAGATCGCACAGCATAGGGGAGCAAGACGCCAAGAAGACAGAGAAAACGGAGGGAAAAAAAGAGACAGAATAAAGACGAACAAGACATTATAACTCACCTGGAAGACAGCAAGCAGAGTCGGAGTCACAGACGGTCTGGACCCGACATAAGGGCACACGGACCAGTGAAGCAACTAGGTCCACAGAACGCCCGCACCAACCACGCGCCCCTGCACAGAGACGCAGGATGGAGAGTTCAACGCACAAAAACCTAAGGCGCTACCTAACATCTGGCACATGACCAAGCAGAGAGGGGTCTGTGATAGCGCTTAGACCTCCATCCACTATCGTGGGGCGCCCCCATGGATACCAGGTGAGCGTAATAGTCTCTGCTGCATTCCCTTCCTGTCATCCTCTGTTTTGCAGACAGCGCTTTCCCAAGAAGGGGTGTGCTATGAATACAATCTAAAGATGGTATTTAAGAGGCCAATGAAAATGGAAGTAATGGAGAAAGATGGGATTTCTTTGTATAGGTTTTGTCCAATCACATTTTACTGGTTTGCAATAAAATATATGGGAGTGTTTTAACTGTTGCAAAAATGTATATAATGTGTCAACTTATGTTGTTCGCCGAGACTTGGGTTAGTTTGACTCAATAGGGTCATCTAGCTCCTCCCCGGATGATTTTACAATAGACTTGCTTTACATACAAAAATGCACTTGCTTTCTAAGTGGTGGGCCTGCTGGATTAAGGTGATTAGGAGTCCACACATACATTGCGCAGCCAGATTTTCTGTGTTCTTTATTCCTTTTATTCTGCAGTGCAACCCTGGTCCATTAGACACCCCTCATTTCTAGATTTACTATTTTGTTCCAATTTCCTTCCTTTCCTGGATGGGTAGAGGGATGTTTTGCACTTGTAATTTAGTTTTCCTTGATCCTGTTCCTTTACTTTCTCTTGGAGTCTGTTCCTGGGTTTCACTGGCACTTCTCTGTTTGTTCCCTATTGATTGTTCAGTGTAGTGTGCTGTTGTAGACAGCTCCTGTGTGAATGCCTATGTTTTCCTGTAAGCACTATTCCTACTTGTCTCTTGTCAGGAGTCTTATGTATTAAGTTATCCTCCCTTTGCTGTTATAGCCTTTCTGGGTCCCTGTTTTATCAGCATGGTTTGTGGACTTCGCTGCCATTGCGGGTGGTGTTTCTCGTCCTCTTGAGTATTGTCTTTGGTTACCTTATTGTGAAGACTGGAGGGGGGGTCTGTACTTCTGCTCTCTATATGGTAGAGGAGAGGCACAGAGGACCCCAGCCAAGATTCTCTATAAGGTAGCAATGGATGAGCAATCAAGGCCTAGCTTCTCAGGAGGTGATGCAGGCTGGTTCTTAAGTACAGTGTAGTCCCCAAGCCCCCACAAAGGAATATTCACTCACTGTATTACTGAAAACACAGTCTTTATATAACTAATATTCTAGGTTATGTACACTATCACAATAACTCACTTTGTGCTCAGAAAATCTACAATGGCAAATATATACAGTTCTAAAGTGGTACCACAATTATTATCAGATTTCATTAAAGTGCATCAACTGTACCCTGGTTAAATGTCACACAACTCAATTAATAAAGGTAACCAACAATAGACATAGGAGGAAAGCAGTTGGTTAGAACAATTGGCAGAATACTGGACCCGTTACGGCAACCTGTAAAATTAAGATATAACACAAGCCCAGTCCATATATTGTTCTATATGTCATATTTCCTTCTATAATGTTTCTTCCCCCCAATATACCTGGTGGAGCAGAGTTCTTCGAAGAGACGTTGAGGGATCCTTCTTGAGTGACTCCTTTTAAAGCAGGAGCCACGGATCGTCGGGAGGCGTCGAAGAAGGTGAACTTGGCGTCGACGGCGTCGATGAAGAGTTCTAGGGTGCCGAGACCATGGCGTCGATCCAGGCGGTGCTCGTCGGCGACGTCCTGCGAGGATGAGGTGTGCGGGGCACCTCAGTGTTTGATAGTTCAGGACCACAAAGAGTTTCTGAAGAACTGTGGCCCGACAGGGGCGTCAAGTCGTCGAAGTCTTTGTGGTCCTTGGTGGCGGGAAACCCACCGGCGGATTCTCCTCGGCGCGTCAGCGTCCTCGACTTTCTCCGGCGGGATAAAGCAGTCGTCGGTGCGGACAAGGGAGTCCTTCGATTCAACAGTCTTAGGTAAAGGATCAGGCGGCTCCGGTCGTCGGCGGCACGGCATCAAGCCGTCCCCTCTTCTGGGCAACACGGTTTCAATGGGCCTCCAGCGGTTATGGCGATACTCCGAACCCTGGTCGACAGCAATGGACTTCGACAACGTTGATGTCCAGGTGCTTCACTTCGGTCTCCTCGGCGGTCCCCCGTCCCCGGTTGGCAGCATTTCGAGGGTCTGACTTCCAGGGAGCTTCGGCAAAGGTTAGCAGTGCTCGATAGTCCCTCGGAGCATGGGAAGAGAGCGCCTAGCCAGGTCCTCTCTCGGATCAGTCCTCGACGAACTCGGCAGCTTTCGGATCGGGTCAAAGCAAATGCAGCAGCAGTTCTTCTTCTATCTGGGCGTCGAGAATCAGCAGTTCCAGTTACTCTTCAAGTGTAGACACAGCTTCTGAACAATTTCCAGTGTTGAGAGGTCTCCAGATATACTATTCTGCCTCTCATCCACACTGCTGGGTAACACTCAGCAGCCAATCATACAGAAGGGCATTCATGCAGTCAGTCAGCCAATCAGGCATACAGTGCATTCAGGCCATACTCCTCCCTCTCAGACACTCACAACAAGGAATGTGTATTGGGGCAAGTACCCAGCCATTCAACACTACACACTGCATTCAGTTTCGGACAGGGCTGTCTCAGTCTTTGTCTCTCATCCCAGAAACCAGACAGCCACAACACGAACTGCATATTGGTCACACACTCCATTCACCCAGGTCCCACCCACAAGGTGTACCCACAACATACAGTCACTGGGAAGGTTCCAGCCAGTCTGCCCTGGACTTCACAACAACACCATATATGGAACTTCCACCCAACAGCCAGTCAGGGGGAAGGGACAGAGTCAGGGCTTCCCAAGACTTTGGGAAAACAAGGTAATAGGCAATAGAAAGCAAGAGGCCACAGGGGCCATCTTGTTTCCTATCAGGAATCAACTGATTACAATGGCAGGGCCTGGGTATCCCAAAATGGAAGATACTCAGAGCACCTGTCAAATTTAGCATGGAGTTGCCACCAGCCCATACCCTGCTCTGTGGGCCACACACAGGTGCACAAAAACATACACTAGGGGCACAGGGTTGCACCCCCACCCATGGGTGCCATAAGGGTCTCCCATGAGTTTGTACGCCAAACCAAAAACAGGAAGAGCTGCACTGCCAGGAGTCCCACATGGACTCCTGGGCAGAAAACAATACAGAACATAAGTGAAAAAGGACTACAGGACAAGGAAAGGGAGGCTCTGTCCCTCCAATGCATTACCAGCATCACAGTCTCCCCCCCCAGACTGAGGTTAGGGTGCCAAATCTCCCACGGGATAGACACCCTCATCCAGACGGTCAACATACCTTCTGGAAAGGCCATCTGCATTATCGTGACTCTTCCCTGGTCTATGCTCTATGGTGAAGTCTATCCCTTGCAGGCTAATGGACCACCTGAGCAGTTTCGGGTTCTCACCCTTCGTCTGCATAAGCCACTTCAGGGGCTTATGATCTGTTTGGACCTTGAAGGTAGACCCCGTAAAGTAGGGCCTAAAACGCCTAAGGCTCCAAACTATACTGAAACACTACTTTTCAACAGTAGCCCACCTAAGTTCTCTACCCTTGAGTTGTCTACTGATGAATATGTTCGGGTGTTCCCTCCCTTTGTCATCTAACTGAGACAAGACAGCTCCAATTCCGGTGTTGCAGGCATCCTTCTGGACGATAAAGGGTTTGCTGTAGTCAGGCGCACACAACACATGTGCCCTACACAGCCTTTCTTTCAAGCCATCAAATGCCCTCTGACAGTGTTCAGTCCAATTAACCTTCCTAGGCTGTTTGGGTGAAGTCAGAGCTGTCAGTGGTGCAGCTATGGTTCCATAGTCCGCCATGAAATTGCGATAATACCCAGTGAGGCCCAAAAAGGCTCTCACCTGGGTTTGAGTAGTGGGAGTCTCCCAGTCACGTACATCCTGTACTTTACTGAGGAGAGGTTGGATTTGACCCCCTCCTACCTCATGGCCAAGATACGTGACTTTCCCCTGAGCTATCTGGCACTTAGTGGCCTTGATAGTGAGGTTATCCCTTTTCAAGGCCTGCAACACCTTATCCAGATGTGTCAAATGCTCTTCCCAGGTGGAACTGTAGACGGCAATGTCGTCTAAGTAGGCGACACAGAAGGCCTTCAACCCACTGAGCGCATGATTGACCAACCTCTGGAAGGTGGCAGGGGCATTCTTCAACCCAAAAGGCATGACTCTAAACTGGTAGAGTCCCTCAGGTGTTGAGAACGCTGTCTTTTCCTTGGCATGGTCCATCAGAGCTATTTGCCAATAGCCTGAGGTAAGGTCAAATGTGCTTACAAATTTGGCAGCATCTATCGTGTCCACAAGCTCATCAGCCCTGGGCAATGGGTGCACGTCAGTTTTGGTGACGGCATTGACTCCTCGGTAGTCCACACAGAACCTCCAATCCTTGGTACCTGCCTGGGAACTTGGCTTGGGGACAAGGACCATGGGACCGGACCAGGGACTGGTTGAGGGTTCAATAACACCCAGATCCAACATCTTGGTGACCTCAGCCTGGATGTGGTTCTTAACGGTATCTGACATATGGTAGCACCTGCTTTTGACAGGGACACTGTCATCAGTGTCAATTTCGTTCCTACACCAAGGTGTAAGGCCTGGTGTCAGTGAGAACAGAGAGGCTTACTGTCGGAGCAAAGCCCTGCAGGCCTTCTGCTGCTCTGTCGTCAGATCGGGAGAGAGATGTACTCCCTCCATTGAGCCATCCTGAGGGTTGCTATGCAGCAAATCAGGAAGGGGCTCACTCTCATCCTCTTCTTGCTCTGAAGCTAGCAAGAGACATGAGACTTCTGCTTGCCTCTGGAAAGGCTAGAGCCTGTTAACATGGAATACCTGAGGGCTACCCCAGGGGCTCCCATGTCAACCAGATAATTGACTTCGCGCATCTTGGAGATGATCCTGAAGGGTCCAGTCCACTTGTCTGCCAAAGCTCTCGGCTTGGTAGGCTCCATCACAAGGATTTGCTGTCCCGGAGTCCAATCCATTTGCAAGGCTTTAAGGTCATGCCAGTATTTATTTAATTCCTGGCTGGCCTTGAGATTCGCTGTTGCCTGACCCATCATGTGTTTCATCCTCCATCTGAGGCCTAACACATAGTCCCCCACTTGCTTGGCGGGACCTGGAGGGGTGGCCTCCAAACCTTCTCTGATCAAGGCAAGGGGCCCCCTCATGGGATGTCCAAAGAGTAACTCAAAGGGGCTGAAACCAACACCCTCTTGAGGTACCTCTCTGTAAGCGAATAGCAGGCATGGCAGGAGGAGATCCCATTTCCTCCTTAAGGGCTCTTCCAAAGTGCCTAGCATGCCCTTGAGAGTTTTATTAAACTTCTCAACCAGACCATTGGTCTGGGGATGGTAAGAGGTGGAGAACTTGTAGGTTACCCCGCACTCTTTCCACATGGTTTTCATGTAACTAGACATGAAGTTGGATCCTCTGTCTGAGACAACCTCTTTAGGGAATCCAACACGGGTGAAAATGCCCAGGAGAGCCATGGCAACCACCTTGGCAGTAACAGTCCGAAAGGGTATAGCCTCAGGGTACCTGGCAGCATGATCAACCAGGACCAGGATGAACCGATGTCCACCTGAAGTGGGAGGGTCAAGGGGACCGAGAATGTTGATGCCCACCATCTCAAACGGTATGCCAACCACTGGCAAGGACTGCAGTGGGGCAATGACACTGCCTCCAGTCTTGCCAGACAACTGGCAAGTTGGGCAGGTCCTGCAGTGGGACTCCACTTCTACTCCCATCTGAGGCCAGTAGAAATGGGCAGAGAGCCTCTGCTTAGTCTTCTTGGTACCAAGATGACCAGCTAAGGGCACCTCATGCGCCAACTGCAGTAGGAAGGGCCTGTAAACCTGGGGTACCACCAACCTCTTGGGGGCACCAGGTTCAGGCTTAGTGGACTCACTAACAAGGAGCTCACCCTCCCAATAGATCTGGAATGTCCTAGGCACTTCTCCTTGTGCCTGGGACAGGGCCTGTTTCCTCAGACCCTCGAGAGAGTGGCACTCTCTCTGTCCCTTACAGAAGTTCGCCCGGGAGGGTCCCCCTTGAGCTAAAGAGCATTGAAGGTTGGGATGATCCTCCGGGTTGAGAACCTCTCCCAGAGGAGAGTCTTCTGTCTCTTCTCCCTCAGGAATTGAGTTTGGGTTTTCCACGGGACCCACCCCGTCCGTAGCATGGATCCCAATGGGTGCTGTAGGAACAGCAGGAAGAGAAGGAGCCCCCTGCACAGAGGTGGCCTTCTTGTCCTTCCTTCTTCTTGCCTTAGGCCTCGCCTTTGGCTCGGGTACCTGACTCACAGCCAGACCCTGTGTCACCTGTGACCTAGTGACTGCAGCAGCAGTCAGGGGGAGGCCATCCGAGATCAACCCCAACTCTACTAGATCATTTCCTAACAGAATGTTAGCAGGGACATTGTCCTGAACCAGGACAGGAAGCTTTGCTGTCTTGTCTTCAATCATGAGTGTGACTAAGGCTACAGGCGATAATTTGGGAGGCCCACCAGCTAACCTAGTGGTTCTCAGAGGAGCACCTACATAGTCCTCTGGCTTGAGCAGGGTCCTGTCCACCACTGTCATGCTTGCCCCAGTGTCTCTCAAACCAGTAGAAGGCTGGCCATTCAAGAGGACACTTCTCAAAAACCTACGGGTGTTCTGTGGGATAGTCGCCAGTACTTATGCGTACTGGTCCCAGGCCCCAAGGGACACTAAGGAAATCTCTACAGGAGCACCAAACGTGATCCCTGTAGAGGAGGGGAGGACAGTGGCCTCCACCTCAGACATGGGGTAAAGGTAGCTCAGGGTGACAGCCTGTACTCCAAGTGCCTTACCTTTACACTTGGAGTCACCCTTCTTGTGATCCAGAGCCCCACATTCCCAACATGTGCCAGGAGTACGGGGTACGGTACTGGAACCACTGGGAGCCTGCTTTGCAGCAGGTAGACCACTACTCTTATTCCCACCCACAGATGGCTTATCCCCACTAGATTTTTGGGTTTTAGGAGAGGAAGGTTTTGGTTTAACCGACTGTGACTGCTTTTGGGACTCCTCAGCTTTCTGAGAGGTCCCCTTTTCTTTGTCCTTGTGCTTCCCACTGGAGTCCTTAGGGGACACCCGGTGGGAGACCCACTTGTCAGCCAACCTAGCCAGCTTAAAGGGATCCAATATGTTCTGGTCAGCAACATACTGATGCAGCTCTGGTGAACAGGCTTCAGAAAAATGCTCAAAAAACAAAAGGTGAGACAATTCAACAAACGTTTTCACTTTGTAACCATCAATCCACCCCATCATGTTCATGTGCGCAGCACTCACCCAGTCAACCTAAAACACATTCTCTCTTTTCTTAAATTCCCTGAACCTTTTAAGGTATTGGGTAGGTGTATTGCCAAACTTGGCAATCAAAGCAGACTTCATGCACTCATACTGACCCCTTTCTTCCACACTCAGTTTCAGAATACAGTCATATCCAGTCTGAGGCACTCTGCTTAACAAACACGTAGCCTAATCTCTCTTATCAACATCATGAATTGCACAAGCCATTTCAAAAGCTTCAATCCATTGGAGGATATCTGAACCCTCCACAAACACACCAACCAAATGTTTCATAAACTTGGTGGCTGGGGACCTGACACTCTTACTGGGTTTAGCTGAAATCTCCACTCTAGCTTTCTCGAGCTGGATTCTCTGACATTCAGTGTCCTTGTTCTTGAGTTCAAGCAAGGTCCTTATTTTTGAGTTCAAGATCCCTATTCTTGAACTCCACTTGTTGAGTCAACTCCTCCTTCTTAAGCTCAGCATCTATTTCCAACTTGCGGTATTCAAAGGCCAATTTCATCCTTAATAACTCAATCTCCAAGGAATTGCTGGGGTTTGGAACAGAGGCAGCAGGAATGGTGGCATTCCCAGAAACAGATTCAGCAAAAACCCCAGGGGCAGAGTTGTCATTGGTTGCATCCCCCCCCTTCAAGAGTTTCACCCTCAGTCTGGTGGTCCACCAGGGCAGCTATCAGCTCAGCCCTAGACCTATCCACAAAGTCTAACTCCCTGGCTTCACAAGCACTCTGGAGAGCCTCTAAGCTCATCCTAGTCAATTTACCATGTGCAATAGACTCCATTGCTTGTAATTCAGTTACCTTGTACACAACTAAACCTTAATTTAACAAAGTGCAGATATTTTGTAAGTGGAACGGTTATACACTGATTCATAAAACCATAATGAGAATTAACAATTGGTAATGGGCAGTTAGTGGGGTTGACGTTGGTTATTATAGAGCAGAGGCCACTGGGGCTCACTAGATGAAGAAATATAGCTCAGATGGCTGAGTGCTGCTGCTGCTGCAATCTGGGTTGATCAGCAGGCTGCAGGTTCGAATTCATGCAAGACCAACTCACCCTTCCAAGGTTGATAAATAGGTGATAACTGGGGTTGGGCGATTATAATTCTTCATAAATGTTCTATGTTCAACTTTGGAGAAAGTACTACATATATAACAAAATGAATTGTTATACACAATCGCTCTGCTTTTCAAGTTAAACCAAAAATAAACGCTGCAATTAAGGCAATTAAGGCCCTCATTATTAGTATGATGGTAAGAAGGTACGCTGCCACCCACTGTCCCGCATCATCATGGCTGCCTAAGGGCCCCTACCCCTCGGAGGTGGTCTAGGAACCTGGCATGAAAAAGCACTGGCCTGGCTGAGCATAAGAGGTGCCCAGAGCAGGTGTGTCTTGATTCTTCTTTGACACAAGGGCCCAGGTCTGCTAGGCCCTCATACACCTCAGTCATCACTCGGCCAGGCCGGCACACAGGCCCAATGGCAGCTACAGGAAGGAGGGCAACTCCCACGCCAAAGACCCTTAAGTGCTAAGGCTGTCTATGTTCATCCTGATACCATACCAAAGGGGGAATACCCCCCCAGTGGCTCTTTTAACCCCTTATCTGCTGAGCTTTAATCAAGTCTATGCAAAAAGGATGAGCATACTCGTCTTTAGCACTTAAGGGGTTAAGAGCCAGACAGGGGGCCTCATTACACGGACGGCGGTAAGGGTTTACCGGTACCGGCAAGGGCACCGGTACCGGTAAACCCTTACCACCTTACTACGAGGTCCCTTTGCGGGTTGGTACTTTAACGCCTGCTGTTTAGCAGGCGTTAAAAACCAACCTGCAAAGGGACTAGGGTGCTAATTACGGTACCGCAATTTGCGGCACCGTAATTAGCGCCTTCCCCATTCGCATAGAGCCCTAAAGGGCAAAAATGGGAATGGGGAAGGGCAATGGGGGAAGGGGGAATTACCGCCCCGCCAACCTTGGAATAGGGCAGTAATTCCCCTTTCCTCCAAGGCGGTGCCGGTATTTTACCGGCATGGACCAAGGTGCTAATAGCACCTTGGTCCTCTGCCTACCATGTAATGAGGCCCAGGGACATTTAGCAGTGGGACACCACTCTGTTTGGCACCCTGAGGGTGCCGAACGGTAAAGGTGTCCCGCTGGCAGGACAATGTCCCGAAAATTACAGGTCGGTCCAGCAGTCTGCAGACCCCCTCAAAGGGACAACAAAAGTCTCACTTTTGCTTTAGGCTGCCTGCGAGGGGGTGGGCGGGTCTGCAAGACGCGGGACCCCCCCTGTCGTTTCGAGCTTTCCAAGGCTCACCCTTTCGTCTGTGAGTTCAAGCTAAGGGCAGCTGTAGGAGATATTTAAGGGGCAACAATTAATTCGGTAAGTTTATTTCCCCACCCAATCAAAAGTGCCACATCACTAACACTGGCTTTAATACATATAACACCACTATTATCCTTCACCCCTTTGCAATAGACATGCTAAAAATCAGGACGGTTTGCAGAAAGAATATACATTTATTATTTAGCAGACAAAATTCTTATAACTCGGTAAGTATCACAATGCACGCCACCTCACTCCATGGCACAAAATCTTTCCTGTTGAACACCATTCACTTTTGATAATAAAGATTCACAAAACATCTAGAACACAATAAAATGTGCAGTTTTCACTTCTGATCTCAGAGATCCCCCTGGTCACATGGAAAAGAAGCACAGGCCTAGAGAATCCTTGAGATGGTGAAGTCACTCAAGAAATTACCCCAATATACTCATAATCAATAGAAACACCCCATAAAATGGAAATATTATTTGACAATGTATATGATAAGTGACTTCACTTAAAGACCTATTACACTCTTCTGTTGGTTAGAAACTAATTTTACATGCACAATGTCCTTCCTTTCTATCTTCCCTTGCGCACTCTTCATTTCTAGCTATGTACTCGCACAACCATCATTTAACAAAATACTTTTCTCAATATATTGAATCTTTTTTCTTTACCACTATGCAGTGAAGAATCTCTCAATTTGGAGTCCCTTGCTCACTCTCAGTAGAGAGTGTGCTTTCATATCAATTATTTCACTTTGTTTAACCTGGAAGACACTTTCCTGCCCAGCACAAATCCAGATATTCAGTTTTGATTTAGCACCCCCGCTGCTTTGGTACAGGGTTCAGGAATTGTTAAACCATTTACAATTTCTTTTTTTTTAATGCACCCCTTCCCTTTAGGGGATTTTGGGGTTGGCAAAGTGGGATATAGGTCGTCCAAAATTTCTTTATAAGACTATGGCCCTCATTAGGACCCTGGCGTTAATGGGTTAACGGCGCCGTAAAAGGTGTCAGTGCCGTTAAACCCTTAACGCCTGATTACGAGGTCCCTTTGCGGGACCCGACCTTAACGGCTGGTCTAGACCAGCTGTTAAAGTAGTGGCCAGTAAAGGGACTCTCGAGGTAAGTACGGTACCGCAATTTGCGGTACCGTACTTACCGCCTTCCCCATTCTCATTATGCCCTATGGGGCAAAAATGGGAATGGGGAAGGGCCATGGTGGCATGGGGAATTACCGCCCCACCAACCTTGGAATGGGGTGGTAATTCCCCATTCCGCCATGGTGGACTCCGGCATCGACCATGGTGCTAACAGCACCATGGTTTTCCGCCGGAGTCCTAATGAGGGCCTATATAGATATTCACACTGGGTGAGAAGTTGGAGGGTTCGAAATCCTCCAAGATCACACTGTTATTTGGCTATGTGGGAATTAATTACATTATTAATAAATCATAATTGCTACGGATCTACTCCTGGATGACTTCCCCATGAATATCTATATGGGAAAAGATACCAATTCAACAGGACTCCCACCATTGGTTTGTTCCGTTGTACTTAATTTAAATCACTCTGGGTTTTGTGTTCAAGAAAAGTCATCGAGCCTCCAGGGTCATCTCGTGGGAAGCATAGGGATCTGCTAAAACCACCTCTCCAGACTTAGGTATGGATAGCCTCCAGCATTAATCCCTATGCCCTGGTTCCCTCGAGATTTTAATCTTTCTCCTGGTCTCATCCACCGCCTGACTCCTTTCCAATCATTTTATAGAGCTCCCATCAGTTTAGACAACTCAGATCATGTCAGACAGTTCTCCTCTTTTAAGTCAGCTCCTCTTTCTAGACATGCAATCCTCATTTTGGACATAGACACCTCCTTTTCTCCCTAATCACTCCTCAAAATATCTAAATTATGAGGTGCCAGCTTATTGGTTCCTGATTTGGATTGGACCCCTGTTGTCCTCCCCCTTGAACAAGGCCTACCCCCTTTGCAATGATTGGTTACTAGGCTACACCCATCTGGAATTGCATTTCTGAACAACTTCAGATATGACTTAAAATCTTCAACATGACACTTTTCTTTAGTTTGCAGGTAAGGGTCACAAACTATATATTTCTGAATTGTTCTTATCATGCTGATCGTAATGCACTGTCTCATGTCAGCACGCAGTTGCACGTGCAAATAGAAGATTTTTTTACAATTTTCACAAGGATACAAATTAGAATCATGAGATTTTACAGACAAGTATCTGGTTCCATTAGCTAAAGGGTACTGTGATCCTGTGAAGTCATCAGCAAACCCCTGCCTAAAGTCTTCTCCCATGTGGCCAGGGAAAGGCAGCTGCTACCTGATCCTGGTGGTGGTATCAGGGGGAAGAATCACATGGGTGGAGATGGCTATCAAGGGGCAGGTGTGACTCCATTAGGAAAGATGCAGTATTCATCTCCTGAGGATGAAGATTAAATCATTCCCAGATTTTTAATGGCATAGGGCCTCATTACGACCCAGGCGGTAAGTTACCGCCTGGGCCGTGACTTTACCACCATGGCGTAAACTACGTTTACGCCATGGTGGTTGGCGGACTTACCGCCCCATTCCAACCTAGGCGGGGCGGTAAGTCCCCAATCCCCATTTACCCTTCCCCATTCCCATTTTTGCCCCATAGGGCATAATGGGAGTGGGGAAGGCGTTAATTACGCCACCGTAAATTACGGTGGCGTAATTAACTCCATGGTCCCTTAGCGCCATGGATTTTAACACCTGCTAAAAGCAGGTGTTAAAAGCACCATGGCGCTAGGGGACCTCGTACTCAGGCGGTAAAGGTCGGCGCTGTTAACGCTGCCGTAAACCCCTTACCGCCTGAGTTGTAATGAGGCCCATAGTATCAATGTACCAAGCCCTATAATATCAATGTTCAAAGAACCTGTTATAACAAGCTAGGTAAATAGAACCAAGTGGGTGCCTCAGAGACTCAAGAATTAAAGATAAAAACCTTGAGTTATCATGATTCTGGGCCTCATTACGACCCAGGCGGAGGACCATGGTGCTTTTAGCACCATGGTCCATGCCGGTGTCCGCCATGGCGGAATGGGGGATTACCACCCCATTCCGAGGTTGGTGGGGCGGTAATTCGCCATGCCGCCATGGCCCTTCCCCATTCCCATTTTTGCCCCATAGGGCCCAATGGGAATGGGGAAGGCGCTAATATCAGTACCACAAATTGCGGTACCGTTCTTAGCACCAAAGTCCCTTTGCGGGTCCCTACTTTAACGGCTGGAAAAACCAGCCGTTAAGGTCGGGTCCCGCAAAGGGACCTCATAATCAGGCGTTAAGGGTTTAACGGCGCCAACACCTTTTACGGCACCGTTAAACCCTTAACGCCAGGGTCGTAATGAGGCCCTCTGTCTTAATGAGAAATCCTCACTCTAATGGGAAATTGCTGACTCTTTCCACAAGCTCCCCTTACTCTAGTAACTCTCAGTTTATAGGATAATCTGATTTAATTGAAAATAACATGGAACAACTGAATGTTATTCATTCTTCTATAAACTTCAGTTCCCATAATGCTAAATGTACTGGGACGAAGAAGAGGAGCTTCGAGGCAATGAGGACTCAGAACCTAAAATGAGATCCAGCTGTGTTGTGAAGGTTAAGCAGAGGAGCAGTTATTGGCCATGCGAAATGGGTAGCTGAGGACGCTACCATCATCAGAGGTGCAGAGACAGCCACAGAGAGAAGCCCACTTGCAGGAGTCACTGCTTGGGGTGAAAACAAGAACTGCAGAGCATGCGCAGCGGAAGGCAGCGCACTGAGAAGAAGCCCAGCTGAGAAGGTGACAGGCTTTCAGAGCAGCGTGTGGCAGACAGGTGCAGTCACAGAAGATCAAACAAGCTGTCGTCACTCCCTGAGACCGCTGCGCAACTTACCCGACGTGGGAGAGAAGGCCAATTGAACGCGGAAGCACTGCCGCAAAGCCTTACAGAAAGCGGGAGCTACCGCAGAGAACTAGTAAGTTGGCAGAGAGTGAATGCTGACCCCGGAACGCTCGGTGCACAAAGACTTTCACAAAACCATAATTTTGAATACCAAACTATTGACAAATCAAAGCAGAACTTATTTAATGAATGCCAAATAGTTAAAGAAAATGAAGCTCGGCGGCAAAAAAGAAAGGTCCCTCATACGGACTACAAGAGGGGAAAGTTTATAAACAACACTACCCACAGCCAAGAGGCTGTGAAAAGACTTTGGGCGAACTATCACTGGGGAAAGCCTCTAATCAATACTACCCACAGCCAAGAGGCAACAAAAAGTCCATTACCACAACCACTGGGAAGAGCTCACAACCAGAATTGTTATCAGCCAAGAAGTTATGAGAAACCCTTAATAAAGCAATATGTGGATAGTCCTCCGAAGACAGCGGAAGACAAAGCCAGGGCACACTTTTCGCAAGTAAATTGCAAACTAATTTGAATCAGTTACACGCATTTAATTGTCGAGTATGGCAATGAATTATTACATATAGTAAATGCAGTGGTAAAAGATAAACACATAAATGAGCATGAATAAAATAAATGTGTGTTGTTTAGAATGCATTAAGCATAACATTTGATAAGAACTAAACAATATATTTAAATGTCAGCACAAATTACACAATATCATGCAGGCCACCGGATGGGATTTTCCCTTTGTGGCCAGTCAACTGAGTGCATTACATACTGGTGTTCAGGAACATGTTATAAAACATAATCAATGAACATTGATTGACACAGATATCAAATTGAGGAGAAGTTCCTGACTGTGGTGAGATAATGTATCTCTGCTAGTTGCCTCCTATTTATTTATGATGCGTTTCGAGCATTTGGAAACCCTTCATCAAGTAAGTAATATCTGTGGTTTACGTGTTTCCACCTGAAAGTGCAAAGTAATATGTGGGTAATTATGGCTCTTAGACCATATTCTCTACAACAGGTAAGTCTTCACATTTTTGTGCTATGCTCTTGGATAACTAACCTGGGAGTTGGGAGGATAGTAGATGAAACTTCACTGCTAGGGGGTGGACAGGAATAAAGAATCCCTCATTGTATGTGTTGGGAAATCAGGGTAGTAGTCAGCAATGCCTCAAAATGGACTACTGTGGAGCGGTTGAACGCAGGGTCAGTCGCTTGGGAAATAGCGCTGTGTCCTACATACCAGCTGTCCAAATTGCCTGGTATGAAATAAAAAGAGAGGAGAACTCACCTAGATTAATTAGTATCAGAGGGCAGACTGAGTGTTCAATGTTTCACTATGTCTTGATTTGGCAGAAAGACAGTCCCGCTGCCATGGGGTGATGGAACAACAGCATGTCTGTTGACAGAAAGATATGATATTTGAGAGATGTACGTAGATACTAAAGGGGCGATCAGACGCGGCACCAGTCGCTTCAGGAAAAGCGCTGGGTCCCACGTCGATGACTGTCATACAGAAACTAACACCAATGTGCATGATGTAGGTCAGGGTGAGGGGTACTCACCCTTGGTTGTGAGATGTCCATATTTCCAACTGTTTTTATCTGTGCAGCCCACTGGCTGTCCGTAATAGGTGTCCTGTGAAAGTGGGGGACAGCAATTATTACTTGGCGTGTGTCGTTATGCTTTAAATGCTCATGATAGAGATGTCTAGCAAAACCAAGAAAAAGGCATTGAATTGTTAGAAACATGTTAATTAAAGTCACTGATGCTGGTACAGTGTTCAAAAGGCAAGCTAAGGGGTGTTGAGCCGCTGTCAGCTTGCGTTCAAACCGAGCGTCCGGTCACTAGGCAACAGGGATGCATGCGTATGCAATAGTTGCAGTCTCTGGGGCCGAACTGCTGGTAATAGCAGCGCGCCATTTTGTAAATGTGTATTAGCAGGACAGAGGTCCTGTGAATGATTGAAATTGTGTGACACAGAAAAGTATTTACGAATGATGTCCCAATATTTGTGAAATCAACTGTAGGCTGTATGTTCTTTCAAACAGATGGTTAAAAATGTAAACGAATTATGGTATGATACATCACAGCCAGATGCTGGCTGGAGAGTGTCCTGTAGATGACCAGGTGTAGAAGACTCTCAAAGATGGGGGGGTTGTAAAGCTACAGATAGAAACTTAAGTCCCATTCAAGGTTCATTCCATGTGGAAACATGGAATCAAGTTTATCGATCCAATGGATCTCACGTTGTTTCCTCCTCTTCTTGGCAGACATACATGTCCCAAAATGATGAACTGTATCTGTGCTATTGTATGTCCCAGTAAATGGAAATGTTGGGCAACTGGAGATTTTTCAGATGCCAGTCTGATGTTAGATTTATGTTCCACCCAGTGAGTTTTGGCTTTTCTGGTAGTCATGCCCACGTAATATAGTCCACATGGGCATTTAATGCCCTAGATTACATTTTCTGTGTTGCAGGTTGAGGTGTGATGTAGAGCGATTGTGTGCCCTTTGTAAGGGTGGGTGATGTAATTACCTTTAATTACATTATGACAATTGTTGCAATTATTGCAAGATATAGTGCCTTTTGAAATCTTGTTTCTCCACTTTTTTTTACAGAGAGATCAGTTTAGATGAGGAAGTCAAGTAGAGATTTACTTTTGCAGTGGGTAAATAGAGGGGGTTTAGGAAACAATCTGGCTAAGATCGGGTCAAGTGATAAGGTGCTCCAATGTTTCTTGATAATTTTCTTGATTTGACCACTTTATTGCGAGAATGTGGTGACGTAGACAAGGTCACTATTGCTAGTACGTTCCTTGGGTGTCAATGCTTCCAATCTGGGTATATTCATGAATTTAGTTGGACTTTTACAGATTCGGGATTGTAACCCTGTTTAAGAGGATTCGTCTGTATCTCAGGATACACTCAATTGTTCTTTTGGGGTGAACACTTGTGGCAAACAGGAGACTGTTCTTGTCAGTGGGTTTCTTATAGATGGTTGTTTGTAATTTGCCTGCTTTGAGGTAAACAAGTACGTCCATGTTTTACTGGTTTTAGAGTACATTTAATTCTTGGAGCTAGTGAGTCCATGAACTCAAACAATTCCTCAAGTTCCTCAAGGGCCCCTTCCATATGCCGAACAGATCATCAATATATCTTAGGAAGCATTTGAGATGTTTCTCCCATCTTTCATTGTGAACCACGTGTGATTCTTCCAAGTAGGACATGTATGTATTAGCATAACTAGCAGCCATTGTTGCGCCCATTGAGGTGCTGGAGATCTGAACAAAGTATCTATCTTCAAACATGAAGAAATTGTTGCTAAAGACAATAGTGAATAGTTTTAACATGAATAACTGATCAGCTTTTGGGACTTCCTTGGTGTTAAGTAACATTGCTTCAAGTCCTGCATTGTATGTGATGTTAGTGTACAAACTTCCCACGTCCATATTTATGGGGTGAAATTACCCCTGAATGTAAGACATAAGAAGGCCAGCGACAGTTATGAGGACTCCCCAACTTCTCAGGCCTGCGCCAGAATCATGTGCAAAATGAGGCCCTGCCCTTGCCAAACAAAAAGGAGTGAATTTGGGCCTCAAAGCTTGGAGAGGCATAGAAATGTTGATTGCCCGGTCTAAGAGAAAGACACATGGCATAATTTGCCAAAGTATGAGAAAGTTGAACTGATATCCTCAGAAAATGCAGTCCACAGAACCCTAAATGGGATGGCAGCATTGTTAGCTACAGTTGCAGAGAAGCAGAGGGCATTTCGGCAGAAATATTAAAGGACATTTGTAAATCCATTTTTCCCTTTATATTAAAGACATGCTCATGAAAATGTGTGCAAGACTTGTAATAAATGAACTTGAGTTCTGTTCATCATGAGACCATTACAAGAGGAAACAATAATTCACAGAATCTACAAAGAGATGTTGAATTGCAGCAGAAGGAAGGCTTTTCCATGGTTGAAACTTCACACAGTGACATTTCAATTGTGCCTTTAAATGACACTCTAAGCATCCAGATGTACAACTAAAGTCTCTCAATATATAATGATGTTGCCCTCCAGTAATCACTGGGTGCCAGGAATTACTTTGCGAGGGTTTTACATGTTGAAATTGTACAATTCTAAGAGTTGATTTAAAAGTAAAAATGCTTGCAGTGGGGGGCAGGCCGAAAACTTGGTTTCATTTCCCTGCTGTGGTTCTCCAAAAGTGAAACTAGACTTCAAAGCCCATAGTAATGGGGATGAGGCTGGGCTTCTCTTCAAGCATGGGTGCTTGCTCTTAGAAATAGAACCTTGAATTCCAGGAGAGATTGTATTTGATTTGTAGTGGGGGCCAGATAAGAAGTGCTCTGCTCTCCAGCAGTTTATGATCCAAACCACGTAGGCCGCAATAAAACTGGCAACTAGCTCTTGAAGCCCTGGGCTAATCTAAACACAGGAACCCTTCTTGATGTCACAGCCAGTAACAGATACATCCCATGGGTGTGGGCCAGAGTTAAGGAGTAGTTTCTCTCCCATTGTGCAAAATGGGAGATATGATTTTTTTATTGTATAACTTTGGCAATTGTGATCACACACGATTAATGTTAGGATTTTTGAAAAGGGGAAAGTGAACGGCTTAGCGTCAACTAAAAACTATTTTGGTGGGGCCTACACAATCCAAGGTATTTAGGAAAACATCATGAGACACTCCTGGTGTGGCTGGAAATATGACAAATTGAGGAAACATGCAAAAGGTGATCCATATTTTGCCCACCGAGCACCCGATTTTTCATTAATATAGTTTGGGAGTAAAGGAGGGAAAATCATAGCTCCACTATGGAATGACCTACAAACTTCTAAGTAGTGTCATTTGATTCACAATTCAATATACAGTGTAAAAATGTTTTCATATGTGTCCAAATATGAAGATTAAGGGCATTTGTCACAAAGTGAGATTTCTATGTCCCCAAGCCAGGCCGAGCCCTCCTGTCAGAGTAAGATGACAAAGGGGTCCCCTCCCCTGGTTTCTCAAAACACTCCACCTTCTCTGGACCTATCAGCCCGCAGAAGGGAGTAGACTTTTCAACAGTGCCCAATCCATTCTGTGAGAACTATGACACATTTGTGATGTCATTTGCCTTATAAATAATTCACTCAGCATCAAATCAGAATCTTCCTGCTAAATCCTGAGGTGTGCAGCTGTCAAACTCTGGAACCATCCCAGCAGAGTGAGGCCTAAATCTTGCACTGGAGCCAGGAACTGTAGTAGCTGGATTGGGACCTTTTTAGAGGACAGGAAGATTCCTTAGATGACCCCTTGCCTGTCCCAGCATTGATGCTCTGACACCCCCTGTTGTCCAGAATACCCTCTCCTGTAAGTATAGACATCCCCAGCCATAGATTGCATAAGCCCTATTCTCTTTAGCATTCCCATAGAGATTCCCCCATGGAAAAATCCCCTATTTTATTTGTTTGTGCATTGTAGTAATTTTCCTATTGAAGAATCCTTTGTATGCCTGTTTATTTAAGTCATTTTCCTGTTGAAGAATCCTTTGTATGTCCCTACATTTCATTCATTGTACCATTGAAGAATCCCCCGTTGCTTGTGTAGCTCCTTAGTATATTTTCTCAGTAAATCAATTAATTTCCCCATTTATTTCACAGGATTTGGGAAAGTGGGAATTCAAAACCAACTATCCCTTCCCAGTGCATTGTGAATTGTTATAAGTTATAAAAGGATGGCCCCAAAGAAGGAATCCCATTGTGAGCTGAAAAACAAATTTGCCCCTGTGTTTAAATTGTGCTCTGCTAAACGAATTTCCATTTGTCAATGTAATTTCTCTTTGCATCTGTTATACTAACTCAAAACCGATTGTCCTTTTGTGAGTTAACCCCTTCCCCAAAGCTTCACTGTTATTTTCAGCATCAGTAAAAACAAATTCCCATTTGCATATTCTTTTCCCTGGACATTGTGCTTAACCTACATAAAATTGATTTTCCTCTTCTGTTCCCCTCTCCCTATTGTGTGGTTAAAACGATTTTCTACTTGCATTCCCTTCCCATTGTCCGTGTGTTGCATATCATAAAAAAACAATGTTCTCCTTGGGTGTTGACTAGTATTCCCTAAAAGCCCTGCCTGTCTTTCTAAATGTAAGCAAGCACGTTCCCTATCATTCTACTTCTTTCCCATGGTAGTGGTGCTGAATAATTAAAACCCCATTCTTTCATTGTCCTCTTAAGCAAATTGCCCCATGCTTTGCTTGCCCCCATATTGTTTCTGTAAGAACCAAACCAAATCTGATTTTTACCTTTGGTTCCCACTCCTTGGCACTGCCTTCCATCCAAAACTGACAAGCCTAGTGGATGTTTAGCGGGGGGTGAGGGTTGCTGGGATTCCAGCATCATATTGCGCATGCATGCACTTTCCTGTTGTTTACAGTCATTTTCTTGGTGCTTGAATTGTTCTTTGATGGTAGTGTGTTTTGAAAATAAAAGTGAATCCTGGGAATGCATATTTTGAATTATCTCAATGTACTACTTCATCAAAAAGGATATTGCCTTTGTGTTGCCACACCATTGGTGGCTATTGTAATTGATTGATTTTCATTTCGGATAAACAATTTAAAAAATCCATAAAATCTTTATTGACACACACCGGCCTGGTCCCTAGTCCATTGCGACACAGGGTGCTGGTGGAGGTTGGGTGCGAGACAGGTTGGAGGCCTCCTTAAAGACAAATCTGGTTGTAGAAATAATAAAAAGCATTTTATTGTGCGCCACATTCGTTGTAGAGGAAGGAGATCCTTGACTTGCTTGTCCCGTGTAATATATCGTGCCAAACTTGGGGGCTCATAGTCTGGGATTGAGGAAAGGTTTCCACCCGTGACAGTGCAGTTCTGGGAGGGATTGCCAGCCTCTGAGAGGCAGGGAGCACCTAGAGGACAGGGAGTGGACCACAAATAATAGCAGCTCTGAATGGACTCAGGTGCAGAGGAGAAGGAAGGCTGCCAAACAAAAGAGAACTCTTGTAAAATACCCAATTTGGCAAATAAAAGCAATCAGAAGCTTCATGACCCCTTACCACAAAAATGCAAAATACTCCGTGTGGGAGCATCTGGAGCTGTATGACCAGACGATGACGTCATTTGGCATCAAAAATGATAAAAATTTCATGGAGTTTGTCAATTGAACATTCTCCCTCGAATACTCCATCTTCTTTGCTGGGCTGGAGGATCAAAATCATTCAAGACGGTCTACCTACAAGGCGGCCATCTTGAAACACTTCTCCATTCACAGGAACCCTCAGGATGCCCACAAAGCAGCCTTCAACCTGCAGTGCAGAGAAGATCAGGCCCCTAGAGAGTTTGTGCAGGAACTGATGTACATCATGACACAACTGGTTAGTGACTTCTATGATCAAAGGACCCTGGATTGGGTAATAGAACAGGCTACCTGGATCTATGAGGTCCAGAAGTCTGTTGAAAAGGTGGCAGAGGTGAAGAATACCCCCATTTTGGACTTAGAAATGGGGTGCTTAAAAATACTCCTCCCTCTAATAAACTAAATGAGAGGCATAGGAGACCCTCTGATTAATCCCAAGAAGGTGGTAGCCAGGCAGGGTATTCCACAAATGCATCACCTGACTCTGCCACCTACATTAGCCCAAGGTACAAGGGTAACAGACTCATCTTGGGGAATGTATGGACACCCCCAGCACAAGGGGGGAATCCAACCAGGTAAGTAAGGCCCTGGGAAACTTCCCCCCAAACTTCCCTCAGGAAGAAAGAAATATTCTACCCTCCAGCTTAAGTTTCTTTCCTCTGTACCCTCCAAACCCCAACCTCCAGAATAATCCTCCTCTCTCTCTCCTCTTTTAGGAGTTTATACCCCCAAATCAGGGTGAAGGGAGACCAAGGATGGAGGGCTACCAGGAAAACCCTAAATACCCGAGCCACCCTTCCCGAAGGGCAGCAAAGGTATGACCCTAGACCCCTATACCAACCAGGGAGGATGTCACAACTGGAGCGCCAGGTCCAAAGTCTGACCCAAGATCTGAGTCGCATGTTGAGGGCTCAGCATGACCCTCAAATGAATATGGCTGCTCAGAACAGCTCAAACCAAGGGTCTGTTACCCCAGAGCAATGACGGGGAGAAAACCCCAACAACCAACAGGTTGCAGAGGAGGAGGCCCGGGGGGAAGGGAGATGCAAAGCCCTAGAGGAAGCTTCCTTTCTCACCCATGAAAAAACCCTAGAAACCTCGGACCCTGAACTCAAATCTCCTACCCCCAAAAAGCTGCAACCTAGGGAACAGAGGTTTAGTCAGAGAAAGAAACAAAGGGACAAAGAAGACCCATTTCGTGGAGGAAGTCCGTGTCCTCCATTTTGAAGGAGAAGAATCCCTGGAGGATTCAGGGAAGAAAATCTTCTCTTTCGGGGATGGGGGATTCCTCCCAAGGAAAAATGGGTCCCAAAAGACCCTAACTTAGACTGGGTAAGTATGGGCACTGGCCCAGAACAACCAGAACCACCAATTCCTGAACCCCCAATCATGTCGCCCCGAGGACTCTAAAGTAAATGAGGGATCTCTTCCCCAAACAGGTGCAAGTGACTGTCTATTTCCAAGTACCACAAATCTCAGGGAGCCAAAATTTCTTTACAGATTCCCAGACTCCCAACACACCCAAGATCACACAGTGTTGGAGTTGAAAATAAAGACATTTACTGCCAGATTGGCCCAAATTGCACATTTCCTTTGCCCTCTTGAGGAGAGAGAAGGCAGAGTTTATGCCTCTGTCAAGGTCCAGGGCCAAGGTGCATTTTCAGCGCTGGTGGATGCAGGTTCCCAAGCCACCCTTCTACCCAAAAGGGCAATTGACCAAATCAATTCAGGAAGGGGGAGAGTCACCAAATTCTCCTCACACCACTTCCTGGACAACACACAAAGACTTCAACGGAAATTACATTTCTGTCGAGGGGACTGCGGATCTGGAGATGAAGATTGGGCGACATAGGGTGAAACACCGGGTCATAGTCGTCACTCCAGAGGATACACCTTGTCTCCTAGGGAACGACCTCCTCTGGTGGTTGTCACCCCTAATAGACTGTGTGAACAAGGTCCTCTGGACACAGACTAACCGGCCAATAAAACTAAAACAAAGCACAAACTATGTAAGTCTAAATGGCACATGCCACATGGTTGAGCAGTGGTCTGACCCAATTGAATTCCACTTTAGGAACAATCAAGTCCCCGACATCACTCTTATCTCTGTAGGAGAGCAAACTGGTGATGGAAACCCTTCTCCATTTTTGAAAATCAACCTTCCTCCCAGTTTCAAGTGGAATTCCACACTGGACGGGAATACCCTGAAATGTTATACTGATCCACAATTTGAAGAACACCCAAATCCCCTGACAAAAGATGAAAACCAGCTCAAAGTTTGGCTGATATCCAGGACAAGGGTGAACAGCTGTTCCTCCTCATTCAGGTAAATGTTGGGGCAGCCTGTTCTCGCCACAGTATGTCTGAATAATGGAAAAAGCTTCATCAGCGAAGCGTTATTCAGGAAACTCCCAAAAGATCAGACCATTCCCACATTTAAGTTGATTGATAAGTGGGAAATGGGCCTGGAAACTCCAAATTCCAAACATCTCCTGCCTAGCAGGTGCATGCTAAAAATGTCCATTGGTGATAAAAGCATAGATCATAATTGCTGAGTTGTGAGAGATGGCCCCTCTTCATTCTACTTAGGTAGTGATATTCTCAATCGATTTGCAATTAATTTAGACCTGATTTATTACAAAGTCTGGTCCCGACTAGGGGCTTTGACAATCCTGAAAAAGCATTTTGGTCAGCCCAATTGCTGCCGTATGCAGTTGAAATTCAAACTGGGGAAGAGGTCACCATCCCAGGACTGATCTGACAATTCACCATTCCCCTAAAAATTAAGCGAGGACAGAACCCCAAAAACTCAGACGCTTATATAAATTTAAATTATCACCTCCAACAACAGGGGTTGTATCTGAACCTGACACCACTAGTTGACCAAGAACACGACACCATTTGAATATTGGTGGATAACAGCGACCATAGGAGTATTACTCTGGGCATAGACACCTTTATTGGAATGGCGGCTGATGCCCAACATTTCTCCATTGACTTGGGGAATGAGATCATGGGACAGATTCAAAATGACTGCTACAATTGTGACGATGACTTAACTCTGGAAAAAATTTTTACCTGGCAAGCGGGGAATTTCTTGGTGTACTCTTCCTGCCCTTATGGCGGGGGAGGCAACCTGTGACATCAGGAAGGATGAGGTGGCATTTCAGGTCAACAGTGACTGACTCCCCTCCTTAAAACCTTGTGTCCAGGCCAACACCATAACAAGAGATCTCTCCACGCAACTGGAGGATACCGCAGAAATTGCAAAACCTGAGGTCTTTCCAGGTTTCAGGCAGATGGTTGAGGAATGGAGCAACCTCGCTGATGCCTGTGAGACCGAGGAGCAAAAGCTGAAACAGGTGTTTTTGGCTTTTCAAGAAATCTTTCCCGTGGTCTCGCAATACTGTGGTCGCACCCAGATACATTCCATCTCAATACTCACGGACCCTTGGAGGGCTACCGTATTTGTGAAGCAATATCGGTTGCCCCTCGCCTCTATGGAGTCACTCACGGAGATCATAAAGAACTTAGAATCCCGTGGGATAATTTGTCCAGTCCACAGTACCTTTAAAAACCTGGTGCTGGGGATACTAAAACCCAATGGCCAAAGGAGACTTTGCGCAGACCTTAGGGAGTTAAACAAACAGGTCCACATTTCCCGATGGCTTCTTCCCTACATTGATCAGGGACTGGCCCACATCCAAGGGTCAAAGCTGTACACCGCCATTGACCTGACAAATGGTTACTGGACAGTACACGTGAGTAGGGAGGACCAGTACAAGCTAGCTTTCACCTTTGGGGGCAGCAGTACACGTGGACCCGAACCCCCTTTGGATATATAAACTCTGGCAACAAATTTAACATCTTTCTGCATAAGGCCATGCCCGACTTGGGTGAAAAGGGAAACCTGGCCTAGGTAGATGATGTTCTAATCAAAAGCTCAACTGTGGAGGAACACATAGCGGAAATCTGCTATGTTCTGACCCAGTTTAAGAAAGCCGGAGTGAAACTGTCCTAACAGGAGGTGCAGTGGTGTAAGACCTGCGTGAACTTCTTAGGGCATTAAATCACCCCTGAGGGTCTCAGTCCCCAGGCGAAAAATGTGGAATCCTTATTAAAATTGAAAGACCCTATGACTCTGCGTGAACTAAGAAGCCTTCTTGGACTTACAAATTATAGTAGGAAGTTCATAGAGGACTACGCAGAGGCCACAAGACCCTTGGTCTATTTGCTAAAGACCAGGGTCAAGTGGGATTGGCGTCCAGAGTAAGCCGAGGCAGTAAAACAACTGAAGAGAAGCCTTTCACAAGCGCCTTGTTTGGCTTACCCCATCAAAAACAAGTTCTTCTTCTTGGAGACAGGGTTCTCAAATACTTGCTTGACCGCAGTATTATATCAAAAGCAGGACAAGGTCAACAAAGTAATCTCTTATGCAAGTAAGACTTTGTCCTCTGTGAAGGAAAAATCCAACGATTGTGAAAAGGCACTCCTGGTGTGGGCATTGAAGAATTACTGCCGTTTATCCAGGGGGAGCACATCATTGTCAAGAATTCTCACCAGCCCTTGCAATATCTCCAAAGGGACAGAATCCGGGCTGGGATGTGAGTAATTCTAGAATTACCTCTTGGATTCTGTCCATGCAAGGCTTTCCTGTTGAGGTCAGATAGGGCCAAAACAAGAAGGGTCCCCTTGCGCAAGGTTTGGTTGACTTGCATGATTGTGCTCAAGAAAACTGTCTCGAGGATGAGAGACTAGTAATTCAAGACAAAATGGAGGCATACCTGACTTCCCTGCATAAAGTCTATTAGGAAGACACGTTCCAGGGGATACCCACAGTTTATGGGGATGGGTGCTCCTACCATGTTGACAACCACGAGGAAAAGGAACTGGTGGCTGGCATTGGGAATGCCTGGGTGAATGATGCCGTGGAGCCCTCTGCTGGGTACAAGATCGGTCTCCGAAGTAGTCAGGTGGCGTATTTGATGGCGGTACATCAAGCCATCCCCACTGCCGTACAAAACCAACTCCACAAACTGGTCATAATAACTGACTCAGATTATGTCAGAAATGGGTTTGTGGCTAACCTGATAAATTGGAAAAACTGAGGCATGCTATGTGCAAACAACAAACTGCTCAAGCATGGAAAATTAATACAAACCATTGACGATCTGGTCACCTCTAAGGAGATAACCATCTACTAGAAAAAGA
This sequence comes from Ambystoma mexicanum, assembly GCF_040938575.1. NCBI lineage: Eukaryota > Metazoa > Chordata > Amphibia > Caudata > Ambystomatidae > Ambystoma > Ambystoma mexicanum. The sequence goes on from NC_090921.1 coordinate 159,368,131, forward strand.
TCATGGGTCACTCCAGAGTAGAGGGACCAGACAAAACCGGAAATGACTTGGCTGACCAGTTGGCCAAAACAGGAGCCATCCATGGGGATCTCATATAGATTTAGTCCCTGCTGGTGGAAATCCAGGTTGCTGCTTTTACCAGGCCCCAAACACTTACCCAAAATGAACTCTCAACTGCCCAGTGGGGTGAGGAAACCCCAGATGCTGGATTGATCACGGCACAAAAAGGGGATCCGATTATTGGGAAATGTTATCAACACATTGAAGACCCTGTGAAGTTTCCTCTGACCGAAACCGATTACAATGGGAAAGAGGATCTCCAGGTGTTGATGAAGTTTTCCAAAATGTTCTGAATCCAAGACGGTTTGTTGGTGCAGAGATCCATCTCTGGATGTTACCAGTGGGTGGTACCTACCTCATTCCGAAGCCTGGTGTTAAGTCAAGCTCATGACGCAGCCACAGCCGGTCATAGGGGGTTTCATACAACTTTGGAAATCTTGCGAGAGGTTGCATACTGGCCACACATGGGTCAGTACCTTGACCAATACTTGAAGGGGTGTCTTGTGTGTGCGAATTTCAGCCAAGTTCCCTCACACACAGAGCTCCCCTACAGAAAAGGGGGATGACACTGCCTTGGTCAGATTTGCAAGTAGATTTCATCGAGCCTGTGATTCGCTCCTCTAGAGGAAACAAATACATGTTTACCATGACATGTTTGTTTGCCAAGTGGGTGGAATGTCTCCTGGCCCAAATTGCAAGACAGAAACAGCAGCTGCCCTGATGATAAACCACATCTTCTTGCGTTTTGGCCTACCCCAAAGGATTGAGTCGTACTGAGGCAGTCACTTCACCAGCGAGGCGATAACAAAGATGTGGGAGATATTTGGGGTAAAGAGAAAACTCCACATTTTCTACCACTGAGCCTCTAGTGGGGGAGTCGAGGGGTACAATAAAATGATTGTATGCATTCTAAATAAGTTTGTGGCAGATTCTTAGCCTAGTTGGGACATCCAATTACCGCTTGTCCTGATGACCATCAGGTCTACACCATTTTCTGCGACAAAGATGTCTCCATTCGAGCTAATGACTGGATGAAAAATGGTGCTACTGCAACATCTGCTCTACAGAACGCAAGAGCAGACCCTGATGAACGCGTCCACGACACATGAATACATTGAGAATTTATGAAAACACCTTTGGCATGCTTTTTTCAACAAAATCTGGAAAAGTCAGCAGAGGCGATAAAAATCCACTGTGATTTAAAGACCACTAAGAAAGAGTACCAAGTAGGAGACAGGGTCTACTTGTACATTTTCAAAGGACTCAGACCAAAGAGCGGAAGTTCCTTCCCTCCTGGCGAAATTGTGGATAAAATCTCACCTGTAGCCTATAAAATCTGCATCCCTAAAGGAGAACAAACAGAAGAGAAATGGGTGCACATCAATCAATTGAAGTGTTGTCATCCCCCGCAGAACTTGCGACTGATAGTACCCAGTGAGGGTAGAGCCCAGGAAGCCTCCGAAGAGTAAAGGTAAGGAATAGGAACCCCGAAAATAGTACATTTACAGGGAGTAGAACAATTATTATTATTTTGAGAAGATGATGAAGGATTAAAATGTAAGAAAAAAAGTGTGTTTGTAATGTATATCTGGTATGTGTGACATAAGAAGGCCAGAGTCAGTTATGAGGACTCTTCAACTTCTCAGACCTGCGCCAAATCATGTGCAAAAAGAGGCCCTGCCCCTGCCAAACATAAAGGAGTGAATTTGGCCCTCAAAACTTGGAGAGGAATACAAATATTGATAGCCTTGTCTAAGGGAAAAACACATGGCATCATCTGACAAAGTTGAAATGATATCCTCAGAAACTACAGTCCACAGAACCCTAAATGGGATGTCAGCATTCTGAGCTACAGTTGCTGTGAAGCAGAGGGCATTTCGGCAGAAATATTAACGGAAATTTGTAAATCCGTTTTTCCCTTTATATTAAAGACATGCTCATGAAAATGTGTGCAAGATTTGTAATAGATGAACTTAAGTTCTGTCCATCATGAGCCCATCACAAGAGGAAACAATAATTTACAGAATCTACAAGGAGATGTTGAATTGCAGCAGAAGGAAGGGTTTTCCACAGCCGAAACTTCACAAAGTGACATTTAAATTGTGCCTTTAAATGACACTCCATGCATCCAGATATACAACTAAAGTCTCTCAATATATAATTATGTTGCCCTTCTGTAATCACTGTGTGCTAGGAATTACTTTGCAAGGGTTTCACATGTAAAAATGCTTGCAGTGGGGAGCACACCGAAATCTTGGTTTCATTTCCCTGCTGTGGTTCTCCAAAAGTGAAACTAGACTTCAAAGCCCGTAGTCATGGGTATGGGGCTGAGCTTCTCTTCAAGCATGGGTGCTTTCTCTTAGAAATACAACCTAGAATTCCAGGAGAGATTGAATTTGTGGTGGGGGCCAGATAAGAAGTGCTCTGCCCTCCAGCAGTTTATGATCTACACCACTTAGGCCGCAATAAAACTGGTAATTAGCTCTTGAATCCCATTGCTAATATAAATACAGGAACCCCTATTGACATCACAGCCAGTAATAGATCCATCCCAAGGGTGGGGGCCAGAATTAAGGAGTAGTTTCACTCCCATTGTGCAAAATGGGAGCTATGCTTTTTATTATATAACTTTGGCAATTTTGATCGCACATGATCAATGTTGGGATTTTTGAAAAAGGTGAAAGTGGACTGCTTAAGGTCAACCAAAACGATTTGGTGGCACCTACACAACCCAAGGTATTTAGGAAAACATCATGGGGCACTCCTGGTGTGGCTGAGAAACATGAAAAATTGAGGAAACATGCAAAAGGAGATCCATATTTCGCCCACCGAGCACCAGATTTTTAATTAATATAGTTTGGAAGTAAAGGAGGGAATCCTGTTGCTCTGCTATGGAATGACCTCCAAATATGAAGATTAAGGGCATTTGTCACACAGTGAGATTTCTATGTCCCCAAGCCAGGACAAGTCCTTCTGTCAGAGTAAGATAACAAAGGGGTCCCCTCACCTGATTTCTCAAAACACTCCCACCTTCTCTGGTCCTATCAGCCCACAGATGGTAGTAGACTTTTGAACGGTGCCCAATCCATTCCGTGAGAACTATGACACATTAGTGATATCGTTTGCCTTGTAAATAAGTCACTCCGCCTCAAATGAGGATCTTCCTGCTAAATCTTGAGGTGTGCAGCTGCCAAACTCTGGATCCATCCCAGCAGAGTGAGGCCTTAATCTTGCAGTGGGGCCAGGAACTGTAGTAGCTGGATTGGGACCCTTTTGGAGGACAAGGAGAATCCTTGGCTGACTCCTTGACTGTCCCATCACTGATGCTCTGACACCCCCTGATGTCCATCAAGCCCTCTCCTGTAAGTATAGACATCCCCAGTCATAGATTGCATAAGCCCTATTATATCTCTTTGCATCTGTTATCCTAACTGAAAACCGATTGTCCTTTTGTAAGTTAACCTCTTCCCCAAAGCTTACCTGTAATTTTCAGCATCAGTAAAAACGAATTGCCATTTGCATATTCTTTTCCCTGGATATTGTGCTTAACCTACATAAAATCAAGTTTCCTCTTCTGTTCCCCTCTCCCTACTGTGTGGTTAAAACAGTTTTTTATTTGCATTCCTAACTCATTGTTCATGTGTTGCATATCCTAAAAAAACTGATTTTCTCCTTGTGCATTGAATAGTATTCCCTAAAAGCCCTGCCTGTCTTTCTAAATATAAGCAATGCAGTTCCCTGTCATTATATTTCTTTCCCATGGTAGTGGTGCTGAATAATTAAAAAACCCATTCTTTCATTGTGCTGCTCTGAAGCGAATTGCCCCATTCTTTGCTTGCCCCCATATTGTTTCTGTAAGCACCACACAAAATCTGGTTTTTACCATGCGTTCCCACTCCTTGCCTCTGCCTTCCATCCAAAACTGACAAGCCTAGTGGATATTTAGGGGGGGTGAGGGTTGCTGGGATTCCAGCATCATATTGTGTGCACATGCACTTTCCTGTTGTTTACAGTCATTTTCTTGGTGTTTGAATTGTTCTTTGATGGTAGTGTGTTTTGAAAATAAAAGTGAATCCTGGAAATGCATATTTTCAATTATCTCAGTGTACTGCTTCATCAAAAAGGATATTGCCTTTGTGTTGCCACAAGGTGGCTATTGTAGTTGATTGATTTTCATTTCATATAAAAAAAATAAAATCCATAAAATCTTTATTGACACACACCGGCCTGGTTCCTAGTCCATTGCGACATGGGGTGCTGGCAGAGGTTGGGTGCGACACGGGTAGGAGGCCTCCGTAAAAACAAATCTGGTTGTATTAATAATAAAAATCGTTTTATTGTGCGCCACATTCATTGTAGGGGAAGGAGAGCCCTGACTTCCTTGTGCCGTGTTATATATTGTGACATCGTGAATAGGATGTCAGTATTCTTATTAAATATAATTCCATCCAGTTTCGTCAAAAAATTATTTGTGTCTTTGATGTAGGAAGAAAAGCCATGATGACCCTTAATAAAGTACCTGGAGCATAAAACCCCTTTTGAGGGATATACTTTTGGGAAAGCGTATGTCTCACCTTGCCAACAGCCAAGTGACTGCGAAACTAAATGAAGGTGACAAGGGCACAACGCTTCCTTTTTGGGATTTCATTTGGAGGAATCTTGTAACTCAAACTGCTATCAGTCAGAAGGCTGTCGAAAAGTCATTAAGAGACGTTTTGAGAATTATTCTTGTACATTTCGTTCACATTTTAGGGAAAACTGGAACACAAGATGTCAAGAGTCCAGAGACTGTAAGAAGAGGCAGCTGTTGGTTAAACCTCATTCCAAGAGAGATTGGTGTGGAGACTCTTGGAATCAATATTGACATCAAGTTTGAAGTTAGTGGTAAGAGTTTTCTTCCTGGCAGGTGAGTATACCGGGAAAGGGCTTATAGTGTCACACAGGCGAGTAGACCAGGAAAGGAGATGTTGCTTTATTTTTATCTGTGTGGCAAAAAAGACATTTTAGAAGAATGTTGAATTAAGATAATTCATATACTTTATCATTTGTTGACAAGCAGCAGAATCACTGAGACAAGTTGCTTGTGCTATCCTGGCAAAAGTGTTCTATTTCAAGAAGAAGTATTGAGAAAAAGTGACGTGCTAACTTGACAAGAAGTCGTTTCTTTTAAAGAAAGTGTTACATGATAACAGAAAAATTGCATTTGGTTTATGGCGCCTGTGTGTTAGGGAGAAAGTCAATCATCCTTGCAAGAAGGATATTTTGGAAGACATTGATTTGTTATGAACTATCAACCAAGTGTGGTGAAAAAGACACTTGTTGGTTCTCTAAGAAGGACACTGTGGTTGGAAAATACTTTTCTATTTTCCTTGAACAGAACTTTGTTGAAACAGAACTGTTATTCAAGTATTCCTGAATTGATCCAGGGAAAAGGAATACAAGCCTGGTCACAATGAGTGTTTTCAAGAACATTTGATTTTGAATTACTAAACTGTTTTGTTGAACTAAAAGTCAGCTACATTTTCCTTGTATAATGTTATTCTATGTAGTGAGGGCCAGAGTTATTTTGGACACTAGATCATTTTTCTTTAGTTTTAGTTTGCTAGGCAGGGACCTCTCTGTTAGGTTGAGGAAAGTTAGGAGTTTATCAGAACCCCTTTTTACTTTGAATAAATGGAAAACTTTGAGAAAACGTTACCTTGGTGTCCGTCTTGCATTTCTGTCCCCTCACAGTGCCCGGCTCTTTAATCTGTAACCTATTCTAAGGAGTTGCAGTCACATTTTTGCTAATAACTCTTGTCCCCAAGATCAAATTTTATGGGGAGTTGTATTATCAGATGGGGCTTTTCATACGCTTTTTGGGAATATTTGAACCATTTTTGTAAGTGTCATGGTTCTCAAGTTAATGGAGCAGCCTCATTGTTTATTCAGTGTTGTCATTCACCCCGATAAAACCTCTTCCCAGGCTCAAGCTCCGGCTTCAAAGAATTTACCAAATGTCTAGTACATCTAGGGAGAGGTGAGGAGCTCTTGATCTTTGAATCTGATGTGGGGGAAGCCTTAATCGGGCTTAAGCACAGGTTTTCAGTGCTCTGATTAACCGCAATTAGTACTTTTCAAATACATTTTAATTTCCATTAGATGATGCCTACTTCAATGTCTTATATCACACTAGATGCATTTTACTCTTGCATCTTCATTCTCGCAGCTGGTTTTAAAACAATGTATTTTTTAGTCACCAGTTTCCTTAATGTGTGCCTTTGAATTTAATCCTGCAGGGAAGCGTAACCTTTAATCTAGTCATTTCCCGCCAAGCTGCAAAAAGAACACATTTCCATGGCATCTCTCTGTTGTAGCAAAGTTGCACTTTCGGTATGGGGCTCATGTAGTTGTAATTAGGCCTCAGGCTTTTTCAGCCTAGTTATTCGCATACAGGTCACACTTAATTTTGACTTTCCTTAAAATCAGCCCTTTTATGTTTGCTGGCCTTGTGATCTGGCAGCCAACAATGCAGGCGTTTGGGCTTAATTTAGCCGTAGGCAGCTCATTTGTATCTGGGATTTAGAATACCCCACACAGCAGAGCGGGCTCCCAGGGACCTGACATGTTGCTCTGTATCAACAGAGCATTACAATGGGAGCCATTATACATTGATGGGAGGGAGCAGGGACTATTAGCAGGGATGTTTGTCCCTTAAGAAATGTGAATGGGGATGATCAGAAGTGAGAAGGGTGCATACTGCTGCATGCTTTATGAAATAATGACCATGGCACATATTTCTCTGATGATGTATATAGTGTAAAGTTAGTTTATATTGAAAGGCTAGTTTATTATGTAATGTGGTTTGCTTCCAAGGCATTGCTAGGAATAAAGTATTATTTAAGCACATGAAATGCAAAGCAACACCTTAAAAAATATATATATTGGAAGGTGTGCTCAGTTGCTTAAATTATCCACATCCCGGTTTCACCATTTAACTAAAGTGTGTGGTCCCTGGCAAATTATTTAATCGCACAGTGGGCCTCATTACGTGACTGGCTGCCGCGGAATGAACGGTGCCGGCAAGGCCACATTACGAGTTTCCTCGCGGGTGGCGGTACGCACGTCTGGGCCAGACCAGATGTGCATACCGCCACCCGTGAGCAGACCAGGATGCTAACAATGGACCCATCATTAACGGGTCCGTTGTTATCATCCTCCCCATTCCCATTGAGCCCTATGGGCTTGGATGGGAATGGGGATGAGTAGGTCCGGGTCCCGGGAAAAGGGAATTACCAGGCCCGCAAAAGTCAGAATGGCCCGGTAATGTGGCCCAGTGTCTTTTATCTGCAGCTCCGTAAGTGACTCACTTCATAGATTAAGTTAATATATCATGCTATTATAAAAAAAAGCCCTATGACTATAGAGTTGCTCCATATATGATTGATAATACAGCAATTTAGGTATTTTGCACCACAAAGTTTTTTGCCACTTGGCTTACTTATGGCAAATGTTTCTAAAGTCACTTCCATGTTGCCTTCAAGTGTCATTGTACTTGCAATGTACTTTTCTGTAAAGTCACTTCTGTTGGTGCAATCCATATGCCCCACATAATTTGGACAGAGCTGTAATAGATGAGTTTGCTGCATCTACAATGGACCTGCAGTTTTTGTTTGTTTGTGTATGTGTTAAAATGCCATCTGCCACTAATGTACCCCCCAAGATCACTGTTGCAATGCTCATAGCTCTCAATTCTACCGCTTTTGGCGGGTGTCACCCGCCTTGCAAGCAGCTGACTCACCCGCCAAAACCCGTATACGCCTATTCACTTCTAGCTCTCACCCGCCAAAAAGAAAATAGGGTGTTTTTACCCGCCTAGGGTACACAAAAGGTTGGGAGCTATGATTATGCTGTATAATCACGCTGGCGAATGGGAGAGGGCTGCTCGTGCAATAAGGTACTGCTAACAGACGTACGAGCTAGACCCAACCCAGGAGTGTCGTTAAAAAAATCGGATTTTGTTTCAAGTGATGTGTGGGTGTTAACTGGACCCACACCTTCGGTGCCACTTGAATGATATACGTCCTGCAGCAGGGCAAGGTGGGGCGGGTGGAATCTGACACGGCGATGGAATCCGACACCATCTGATAAAAGGAAGGACAGCCGGCATTGTTGATGTTAGCGGCTTCACGTGGGCACCGCATAAACAAAATGCGCGGCAGCAGCCGGGAACGGTGCCAGCTGGCTGCTCCCAGGCTGAAGGTGACCTGCCCCGCTGCCACAGACAATGCACGGGATGTCACCCCTGAATGACCCCGTATGCCGGGCACCTGCCATAACAAATCAGAGAGACGTCACGGACGTGCAAGACTGCAGTCTCACACGACAGAACTGCGACTTTCTGCAGTCTCAGAGGAGACCGTGCAGGCTAGCATCCCTGTAGCATACTCCAGCAATCTGAGGAGGTGCCACGGCCTGGAAGTCTGTGACTTACCGCAGTCTCAATCACGGGCGATGGCACAGGCGGGCAGGCCTGTAACCTACTGCACTCTCACCGAAGATGACCCAAACTTTGTTGTCATTTTCTACAGCCTGTCCCTTCCTGCACTCTGTCACTGGAGATGATGTAGGTTGGCAAGTGGTAAATCATGAAACTCACTGGAAATTATACATGTTGGCAGGCCAATAATTAGCGTCCCTCACTGACAGTAACATAGGCTGGCAGCCTGTAACTTTCTTTAGTGTCGCCGGAGATGGCACAGCTGGGCAGACTGCAACTTATTGCACTCCACTCTCTGAAGGTGAGACAGGCCTCTGGATCTGGACTGTCCTTGCTGTAGATACCGTCAGTGAATAGCCTTTGACGTCACCTACTGCAGTCTCGCACACTTGGGATGGCACGGGCGAATTCCTTTTCCTCGTACAGCCACGTTATACAACCCTTTTCGCATTCTGGAAGACGGGGTCTGCTTCCAGGATTGTCCAACTCCAGGCTTCAAATCCTACAAATTGAAGTGGGGGGACTCATCAACAAACTGAATGGGATGTGACGGATGTGACGTCACCAGAAAATATCATATCAAGGTGAAATATGCACAATTCATTAAATTGGCTTTGCATAACCACCCAAACTGCACAGGACGAATGGCATTTAACTTTCATAAAATCAACACACACACAAAACCAAGAGGATATTTTCTTCTGATAGTGTTTTTGAAAACGTTAAAAGGTGTGCTTGTTTTAAACTCCAAGGACCAATACAAATGTTATCCCTGGATGTTGCAGTACCAAAATGGGACATTTCACCTTTAGTTGTAATTTTTCATCAGGCCTATATAGTGCAGTGGTGACGTTTCTGTCAGGCAAACCTGACTGAGGTTCCATCCCTGAGGTCAGCTTTAATTCATAAATTTAAAGAGGAATTCAATGTTTCTCATTTTAGTTGGTGGGACTGAGTCCCCCCTCTGAAAAAAGTGGGTGGACTCGTCCCCCTGCGTGTACCCTCGTCTTGAGCCCTGGCCGGAAACGTATCGGATTTTCTGGATCCATCTCATTAATATTCATGAGACACATTTGCATACAATGATGCTAAATGTATGTAATGTTTTCCTCATGAATATCTATGAGGGGTATCCTGAAAGCCTGTCTGGATTTCAGCCCTTGAGGCCTGGGGCTGGACAACCCTGATGCCGCTTCTGAACTAGCTTTTCTTCTTAGGCAAGACCAGGTATGGGTGCAAAGTACCTTCCAATGCTCATGCAGGGTCGGGTTTAGAACCAGCGGCTTCCCCAGGAACTATATTTTAGGGTATGCAGTCATTATAATGAATCACAAAATAACGAATCCAATTACAACGAATCGAAAAGAACTCATTCCTAAATAACAAACCCAATTACAATGAAGCGAAAATAACTCATTCCAAAATAACGAATCCAATTACAACGAATCGAAAAGAACTCATTCCTAAATAACAAACCCAATTACAATGAAGCGAAAATAACTCATTCCAAAATAACGAATCCAATTACAACGAATCGAAAAGAACTCATTCCTAAATAACAAACCCAATTACAATGAAGCGAAAATAACTCATTCCAAAATAACGAATCCAATTACAACGAATCGAAAAGAACTCATTCCTAAATAACAAACCCAATTACAATGAAGCGAAAATAACTCATTCCAAAATAACGAATATAATTACAACAAATCAAAAAGAACTCATTCCAAAATAACGAATTTGGAAAAAAACAAAAAAAGGGGTTTGGGAGTGGGAATCATGGTTTTCGGGGTGGGGGAAAAGTATTAGGAAAAAAAACAGGGCTTTGTGGAGAACCTCCCCAAAAAACAACAAAAAAGTATTTTTTTTATTTTGGAATTCATTATTATGGTATTAGTTGTAATGGGATTAGTTATATTTGGATCCGATAAAATCACATGTAACCATATTTTAGTGGGGCACATAGGTGCCCACAGGCAAAAGTTGAGGGACACGCCTCTAACCGACAATAGCAAAGTCCTGTATCATAAATGACGAAGCAAACACCCGTATGTTTGTGTGTGCAATACATATACCAATGAAGTAGAAATCGAGCAGATGGGAGCTGTGAGATCCTGTGGGGTGAAGGGCCTGTTTAACCCTGTCCTCCGCATGTTTCAACTGCGAGCAATGCAGCTAGACGAAAGCACGCAGCTCCTGATTTCTGTCGCAAGGAAGCTGGCGAGCAATGCAGCTAGACGAAAGCACGCAGCTCCTGATTTCTGTCGCAAGGAAGCTGCGAGCAATGCAGCTAGACGAAAGCACGCAGCTCCTGATTTCTGTCGCAAGGAAGCTGGCGAGCAATGCAGCTAGACGAAAACACGCAGCTCCTGATTTCTGTCGCAAGGAAGCTGGCGAGCAATGCAGCTAGACGAAAGCACGCAGCTACTGATTTCTGTCGCCAGGAAGCTGGCGAGTAATACAGCTAGATGAAAGCACGCAGCTCCTGAGTTCTGTCGCCAGGAAACTGGAAAGCAATGCAGCTAGATGAAAGCATGCAACTCCTGATTTCTGTTGCCAGGAAACTGGCGAGCAATTCAGCTAGACAAAAACACGCAACTCCTGATTTCTGTTGCCCGGAAGATGGCGAGCAATGTAGCTAGAGGAAAGCACGCAACTCCTGATTTCTGTTGCCCGGAAGCTGGCGAGCAATGTAGCTAGAGGAAAGCACGCAACTCCTGATTTCTGTTGCCCGGAAGACGGCGAGCAATGCATCTAGGCGAAAGCACGCAACTCCTGGTTTCTGTCACCAGGAAGCTGCAGGGACGCACTCTCTATGCACTGCCAACCCATTCAAGAGCCTGTCTCATTCAGCTCCAGATAGGCCATTACGCAAGTGGGAGTCAGACACACCCCATGGAGCCAAGAGACTGCAGGAGTTCCATATGGAATGTCCGAACTTAAAGCGACGCTCATTTAACATGATAACTTTATACTGTGCCTTCACTTGAAATTATTGATGCTAACATGTAGACATGTTCCCTGATGTGTGCATACCCACAGCTTCTGGGAATGCTCAGACTCTAGGTGTCACATTTCTCATTACTATTAGACCTGTTGTTGCAGTGCTTAGAAGCAGGAGGAACAGGCTCTGCATTGCACACTTCCTGTAAACATGATAAGATTCCTCTTATATTTTGTATTGAAAAGGGAGACAAATACCATAATGTAGTGAGAGTGGATAGCTCTGCGAGTTAAAAGCTCCCCTCTGACAGGTGCCAGCCTGCACTTCCCAAGTCCACCTCTTGGGGTTGATAAATTGTGTGCCATTACATTTGCTAATAATAACACCTGTTATGACAGCACTTAGAAGCAAGAGGAATCAGGCATGAAACCCTACAAATAAGCTTTGGCAAAGCCAACAGTGTTCTCTTTAGTGAAGGCATGGAATGGGCATTTGCCAGGCACTGCCATAATGGTACGGCCTTGCTATAAAATCGCAACAGCAGGAACATTTTAATTGGTTATTTATAACACGATTAACACGCAGAGGTTTCTAAGCGCAGACCCGAAGATCAAACCTCTGTTGCTCTGAGCCGTCTTGCTTCCGAGGTGAGCACATTACCCCCGAGCTATCCTCCCGGCTGATGTGAGTACCTGAACATATAATAGCAGTGTCTGGCAAATGCCTATACAGGAGCCACTACTGTTGGCTTTGCCAGTGCTTGTGTTTAACAGGACTTCAGTGCAATGAGCAGATGTGCAGACACACATACTGCTTATGAATCATGTGAATGAAGGTACACTTTGTCAAGACATTTGTATTTCCCAAGTGCCACATTTCCAGTTGCAAGTCAGCCATTAACTTTCAGAAGACTCAAATAAAGCACATAGTTTGATGTTACTGCTTGACAGAGCTAACACAGAGATCCCAGGAGTGTCTGTTTTGGGAGGGGCTGTTATTGGGTAAGAATGATCATAGGGATTACATTGGCCATGGGCAGTCAATGGGTGGGTAAATAACTAAGCAAAACCCATACACAATGGGGCTCATTACGAGGTCGGCGGTAAGGGGTTAACTGCACCGGTAAGGACGCGGGTGCCGTTAATCCCTTACTGTCGCATTACGAGGTCCCTTAGCGTGTCCCGCTAAGGCCAGCTGGTAAAACCAGCCGTCCATAGCGGGAGCCGCTAAAGGACCAGGGAGCTAACAATGGGCCCGTTATTAACAAGCCCGTTGTTAGCTCCCTCCCCATTCCCATTGAGCCCCATGGGGGCTCGAATGGGGATCGGTTCCCTGAATGGGGACTTACCGGGTCCTCCAAGGTTGGAATGACCCGGTAAATCTCCATTCAGAGAACCCGGACCCGAGTTTGGAGGCAGTCATGCAGCAAATAACAGTATGGCTACCACCAAACTCATAATGAGCCCCAATGTGTCCCCGCTCAGATAACATTGCCCTCCTGTTTGTACTCCAATGGTATTGTTTATGGCTACTAGGTAAGTGCTACCTAATAACCAAAACTAAAAATGAGATGCAATGTCAACTTTTCTAGATCGATATGTGGAAATCTATGCCACAGTAACATCAACACTTGGAGTATTTTGGAGTGCACAAATGAAAGCCCACAGATATAAAACAATCAATTTAACCCTAGCTAAGACACCATGGGCCTCATGACGAGGTTGGAGGTAAGGGGTTAACAGTGGCAGTAAAGGTACCGGTGCCGTTAACCCCCCGCATTTCGAGGTCCCTTAGCGGGAGCCGCTAAGCAACCAGCATACTAATAACCAGAGTATTTTTATGGGAGATGGGAGGGCAAAAGGGGCACTTGCCCAGGGCCCCCACCTTAGAGGGGGGGGGCCCACAAGGGGGCCTGATCTAAAGAAGTTAGATTCCTTTGTTCACCAGATTTAAATAGCACGTGTCAGGATATTTTATGGCATGCTGCTGTGCTTCTAAGCCCTTTGCCTGTCGGTTTTGACAAGTGCATTCTGCCTTGATAAATTCATCATGTAATGCCTTCTGTGTTCACTGTGGTATACATAGTTTGTGCATTCTTTCTTTCCTGTGGGAATTATGTTTATCATGTGCAATAGATACAGTTGAAATGCATATTGATAAATTGAAGGCCACAATTGTTTAGAAGTTAGCTCAGTGTCTCAAGCACTCATTGCAGAGATGTCTGTTCATATAGAATATTAGAATAGCGCATTCCAGCAAAGCTGGCTGAGCCTTTCCTATGTTTGAAGTTTATCAACCTGCCTGCACATGTACTTGGATTTATAGCACAGCATTATCAGCAATGTACATGCACCTGATAAGGGTTGCTATAAAAACTAACATATCATCTGTATGGGGAAGGTCTACAAGTTGGTTTGTTCAGATGGGGTGTTGTAAAACCTAGGCAATCACCTCCAACGATGAGCATAAACGGTTAATCCAAGAGGTGAATAAGTATCCAAATTCAAGACTGTGGAACAAAAGCGTTCATGCTTGTATCCTGGCTTTGTCAGCAGACGATTCAGTGATCCTGATCAAATCATCTAATATCTTTGACATTACTGTGCTGTCTTATGTGAGGTTTGCCTTCTTGCATGCAGTGGCATTGTTTAGCCCATTACTTGATATTTCTTCTTATGTAGGCCATTTGAGTGGCAGGGGTGGTAGACAGAAGAGAGCAGACCAGATGTCGCAGGCCTCGAGCAAGCATATCTTAAGGTCTGCTCGTTTGACACAAAAAACAGTTTGCTACGTTATTTATGCACGTTTATAAATGCCAATGTCACAAGCCATTGTTTTGGAAGTATTGAAAGCTTTAAAATACGAAAGAAAAACCCAGATTAAGGGCCTGATTCACAGAGCATTTTCCTATGGGATTGCGCCGTTATAAACTGCTTCTGTGAATCGGGCCCTCAATGTGTTAAATCCCTAAGATTGTTATGCTGGTACTTATATACTTCCCTTTATGATGGAGAGAATGAAGCTGGAATCAGTCCCATTTTGCATAACAGCGTTCTATAATATTTTGTTTTTATAAATGGTCATGTTTGGTAATGTGATTTGTCTACTTTCCAAGTCAGTTTTATAAAATGAGATTGCTTTAGTTCATGATAAGACCTGGAAAAGAAAGTGTTCAAATGCAGAAATTGCAGAGTTGGCACAAATCCACTCTTTAACCAATGTGGGATCCTGGGCATCTCATTTAATCTTGTATTGCCTAACCTCTCAAAATTGCCAGTCCCTAAACCTTTCAAAATTGTCAGTCCTTCAGAGTCATTTCCTTCGCAGGGTATGATCTTCGTAAAAGCCTCACTCATAGGTCACAGGCTATAGTGTTCCTCCCACTGTAATAGTGAGCCTTGATACCTTGAACATCACAGCACTTGTTCCTTTGATCTCTAATGGCAACACTATTTGAAAACCATATCCCACCTCTTATCTCAGTCTCTCTGGATACTGACACCTTCCTGGCAGCTTCTAATCTGCATCAACTATCCATGCCATGGTATGTGTAGATTTCTCCTTCGTTCCAATTGGTCTCCTCTATCCATGCTTGGGCACTTTTGCATTCTGTGAGGCTGCTAATGTGAGTTCTCTGTTATGTTATTTGGCATTTATATAGCGCTCTATATAGCGCTCTGTCTATTCTGGGTTACATGTACCTTTTACATACGTTCCTGCATTAATACTACAGGCTGCATACCTTCCTGTATGCTATTGATAAAAAAGTATCCTGTATCTATACTAGAACAGAAGTAACCTCTTTGTAGACTGCTAATGTTGGCCTTCAAATGCTCCTTGTTTATTATTCTGATTAGAGCAAGAATGAGGAGGGGACCGGGACTTAAAAGGAGTAAAAGTGCTTATTTTGAATGTTGCAAAGCAGCACATCAACCTATGGGGTGTGATCAGGATGAGGGGGTCAGGGGTGCGACCAGATATTCTTCATCACTTAATTCCTTTGGTTTGGTGGAGGGGGGCCCCAAAGATGTCCATGCCCAGGGTCCCAAAAGTGGTTGAGATGGCACAGCTAATAACGGGCCCGTTATTAGCATGCTCCCCATTCCCATTGAGCCCTATGAGGGCACAAATGGGGATGGGTTCCCTGAATGGGGAAATACCGGGTCCTCCAGGGTTGGAATGGCCTGGTAATTCCCCATTCAGGGAACCCGGACCCGGAAAGCGTTAAGGGGGTAGCCATGGTGCTAATAGCACCATGGCTACCCCCTTAACGCTTTCCGTTAAGGGGGTAGCCATGGTTACCTCCATGGCTACCTCCAACCTCATAATGAGGCCCCATGACTGGGGCATCTTGTCTGCCTGACCTATAGAGACAAACTGATGTAGTACAGCCCACATTAACTGCAATTTGCACACATTTCAGCTTTGTTGTCAGGGCAAGAAAGGAACTGTGTGATGGGTCTCGCAGTTTCTGTGTGCTGTGGTTGCCCCGCACCGGCACTCTTGCTGCTCACTGCAGAGGCAGGCTAAGAGGGGAGTCAGGAATTATGAAAGGATGGCCAGTACCGCGCCGGCCGCTGCATATAGACGCCACTGTTTAGAATGTTTAGACATGAGGCCATCCTGCACCTTATTCCAATCCCAACAGGGCTGACTCAGCCCCTCAACATTCCAAGTTGATCAATTGGGTTACGTTGGATAATAATAGCACTTTAGATTGGAAGTGAGAGTAATCAGGCATGAAGCGCTTAGTAACAGAGGCCGTCTATTTCTGAGAGTCCACGGCGTTGGTCCCACAGGGTTATCAGCTGGCTTTCTTCCGCCTGCCTGGCACTTTTCATCTGGGCTACAGTGCTCACGTGGAACACATTTTGTACACAGTGTTTAAGATGGAGGCGCATTTGCCTGAATAGTCTTTTTTCTCTTTTTAGTGCTTGCGCCTCCTAGCACTATTTATGAAATGTGGGTTTCAGTCCATCTCTCTTTGGGAGATGGATCCCAGGATTTGTGCCTGCATTCAACTCTTCTTGGTGATCTCCTGATTCTAGTATTGTCCGCCACTCTTCATAAATTGACGATTGCATTAAATTCCCGGTACCTCCTGTGCTGGCAGGCCCTTGTATTTGGGTTTGCATGAGAGATAATCCGATTGGATATTTGATCAGACATTACAAATCTATCCAACTAATAGTTAATTGCGCCTTATATTCAGACGATAACTACCTTCTTCACTACTTGCCTATGTCTGTGTATGTGATTATGCTTGCACGAGAGAGCCTTCTCAGTACCCCTCCTCCCCCCTAGTCCATTATATGCCTTAAAGAGGTCTTGCCTAACTCTAAAGTCCTTGGGGGTTCGGGAGGACCCTTGTTCCTTCCCAACATTGGGTTCCTGATGAATATAGATTCATTGTGGGTCCGGGTTGCTTTTCAAGTGGGCCTGCCATCCTTTTTTTCCATTGGATTCTCCTTCATGGTTTCACACACCATACACTGGAGTCTCTGCTCGCCGTCTTTAATAAGTCCCAGCTGAGAACTCGGGGGCATGGTATGAAGCCCCTCCCTCTCCGTTGCCACTGCCATTCCACTTATCGTCATTGACATGGGTCGCTCTACCTAGCTCATCTACGCTTGCTGCACTTTTGCCGATTTTGGTATTTCTGCTTGATTGGCCCATCTGCTGTGAAGCTTGATTGATGTTCAGTCAAGGATCAGGAACATCTGTGCCTCTGGTTCTATGCCGGTGGCGTTTTATATGGCGTATTGCTTTGGGTAACGGGCTAGCCTAGACCCTAACTGGATACTAGATACACCTTTTTGATGTTTTGAATGTGTTTTGAATGTGTGGATTGTATCAGCATTATTAGGGTTTATGGCTAACAAACCAGTCATTTACTTTTCTTTGCCATTGGGGTACCATGGGGAGTTTTGGGTCAATGTGCACTGACGTTTGTGGCTCTTGTCCACAAATATCATTAATGTAGGTGGATTGTTTTGGGGCATCTTGTAGGCCGTGCTTACAGCATACATTGTGGCAAGACGCTGCAGCTCACTCTGTGACTGCCCGCACTGCAGTGGAATTTTATACTGCAAAAATGCACTGTGCACAGTTCCTAGATGAGAGATACACTTGGATGTCAGGTCCCCGGGGGTGTGCCTACTGGGAAAGCATCCTAGGAAACGTAATGTTGCGCGCATTGTGAGAACGACAGACCATATCTATGTGCTGGCGAAACGAAGAATTGCAATGTCTTGGAAAGCTGAAGAGGCCCCTCGAATAGAAGGGTGGTGGGGAGACTTGCAAAGGAGGTGCTGCATCTAAAAGATCATGTGAAAGAGGGCGCCTCCTGCAGGCAGTGCTCTGCATCACAGCAACCCTATATTGAGCTTTTGGCCAATGAAAACAAGGACTCATATACCTAATAGTCTCGGAGCTATTGAGGAGGCCTTCTAGTCACTCTGCTGGGTACCTGGGTTGGGCCTGAAAGTTGAGTCCTTGCTGTAGTACGATCAAGTCCATTTTGGGTGTCACCGTCAGCACAGGTTCACTGACAAGATCATGATCTTTGCGGCCCTCTGGCATATCTTCTTTGCCACCTCCAGGCCTGGTGTGGTCTAACTCTAGTGGGCCCTCCACCTCTTATGCCTGCTCGCATACGATCTTTCTGAACCGGCTGCAGGTCCCCATCACTCTGCTATGTCCTTTTTCCGCAGCCCATATTGGCCACCAGAATCCAAGGTATTATTGCAAATAGGAGACATGGGGCCTTATTACAATTCCGGTGGTAACTCGCCAGTGCTTCCGGCGTGTTGCTAGCGGACAATAACACTGTTTCTGGTGCCTGATATCCCGGTGCTACTGGAACATTACAAGTACCGGCGGGCCGGGATGTCAGGCGCCGGGAAATGTTAGTCCCCATTGCCGGGCACCGGTGTCCAAAAGTTCCAGTATATCAGAATGCCAACTTAAAATCAATGATATGCCTGCACCTAATGGAGACCCAAAACCTGCCCAAAAGAGGGGAGGGAGGAAGGTCATAATGCATGCCCATTCAGACCACGCCTCTCAGCTGAGACAGCAAACCGTGGGTCTTGGCTTGGCACCAATGTGGTGTGGCGTGATCTAAAACACAAGTCTGCCCGCCGAGAAAGGACACTCGTGCCACGCAGCAATAACAGAGTTTGATCGCTACCTGCATAAATCAGAGGCAAACCAGCGACTATGGGATGCAAGGGCCTATCACCCCAGTACCAGGGCCAGAGGGTTTGGAGAAGTGGATGCGAAGCCATAGGAATCTGGAAAGAGGAGGTGTGATGAACACGGCAATGATTGGTTGGCGTTTGCTCCGCCCCTTTAGTAGTAAGAGGGCCACAGAGAGGCCTTGCACTGCAGAGGACCCTATGGCACTGGTGGATGTAAGGTGGCCGATCCCATCCTGGACACTTCCGGCCTCTGCTGGGGCGCTGATTATTTTATTTGATTTCACGCCTCTTGTTTTTCCAGGATTGTGTATCTGTGTGTCAATGTTTTGGTGCAGATCTCCTGGCCCTTCGCGTTTCTACCCAATCCATGCAACAACCCCTCTGCACTCAGATTCCCTAGCCCCTACCTCTCACTCCTATTGCCAGTGTCCCACCATCATCTCTCTACCCACGTCCCAGGAGGATAGCTCAGGTGCAACTCGCTTGCCTTGGAAGCAAAACGACGCAGAGCAACACATGTGCGATCCCCGGGTCTGCGCTTAGAAACCTCTGCGTATTAAGTGCATTATAAATAACCAATTACAATCTCCTCTATCTTTTCCCATCTGTCACTCCCTCCTCTGCCCCAACCTCTCTCCAACCCTCAACTGCTTAGTTTCACATTCCCTTGATCCTCTCGTCTCTCCTAGTCAGTCACTCTCCCATCCCCCTCAGTCTTTCTCCCTTGCTTGCCCCTTCCCAAAGCCACTTACTGGTGCTCTTCCTCTTCATCCCACCACTCTGCCCTACCTCTGTTCGTCTCTCTATGCCTTCCCCTGTCTCTTTCTCTCCCTGTCTGTACCTACCTTGCCCTTTCTCTTTTTCCTTTCACCTCCCAACTTCACCCTATCTTTCCCTCCCTCCCATTCCTCTCTCCAAGCTGGTTGCACATAGTGCTGCAAGAGAGGTGCATTATTGAGTGGATATCTCGGGGGCAACGCATTTGTCTTGAAAGCAAAACAACGCAGAGCAACACAGGTTCGCATCCTGGTCCTGTGCTTAGAGACTGGTCTCCGGTATTGACTGCGCAATAAAAGATTCATTGATTATTTTAAACCACTGTCCTCCGGGTTAAAACCGATCTCTCCAACAAGTGTTTGCATGTATTAAAATACTGAGCTATCTAATGAGGGGGCTAGCCCCTGTGCCATGTAGATAAGCTGCAGATCAGTGTACCCTGCTGCAGGCTTCTCACTGGCTGGAAATGCTGCTATAAACCCAGTCTGTTAGATGTCACCTTTAAGGGGAGACATATTTCAATTTGGGGCCATTCCCCAGATCACACCTCCTGCAGAGCCCAGTACTCATGGTGCCAGCAACATCCTGGTAGGCGGGAAGGGTACTGCACCCTGCAAGTGGCCGGAGCTCCCAGTGCCGATGCTGAGGTGGAGTGAGAGCAGGTGAGGCTTATGTCCTCAAATGAGGGTTCCCTGACACTGGATGTGAAGGAGGGTGCAGTGATCAGGTAGGTGCACTGAAACCGAACAGCAGAGGATATAGGGAGGTTGCACCCCCGCAAATAGAAAATAGGAAACAATCAATAAGGGTGGCAGGTGAAGTGGTTGGCACCAGACAGAAAGCCTTCAGAGAGGGTTGGAGTGGATGGGGAGCAGGGGATGGGATCGGCTAGGGATGTGTGACCCTTGAGACATGGGAGGACCGACTCACCCTTTACAAGAGATAGGGAGACAAAGAGAGAGCAGCAAAATCATGGGCGGGTGGAAGGTTGTGGGCAAAGAAAAAGAGGGGTTGACATCTGAGATGAGTGGAAAAAACGATTCAGAAAGAAAGAGAAAGTTGGGAAATAGAGCATCGAATTACAATGAAATGCAGAAACTCAAAGCAAGAAAAAATAAAGATAGGCAAAATAAGAAATGAGGAAGGCGAAACTAAAGAACGAAAGGAAGGGAAAAGGATAGAAAGGAAAACAAGGGCAGGAAGAGATAAATTAGGACATGGGAGCAAACAAAGTATCTTCAAGTATATCCGGGGAGGATAGCTCAGTGGCAACGTGCTCGCCTTGGAAGCAAGACGACACGAAGCAACACAGGTTCAAACCCCGGTTGCGCTTAGAAACCCCCTAGCATTGAGTGTGTTACAAATAGGCAACTAAGACATATTCCTGTAACAGCACCTCGATGCCCCCGGGCTGTGTGAGTGCTTTAAAAATGCAAATAAATAATATGTTTAAGACTCAAAATCCTACTGATACTAGTTAGTTAAGATGAGCATTGAGATGCATAGGAAATCAAATAGCAATAACATTTGACTCTTATAACGGATGTAACTGATGTTTTGCAGACAAAATTGTACTTATGGGCCTCCCCCAGAATGGAAAATTTGGGAAAGATCAGTAAAAAAATAGAAAAGTTATTAAAAAAACAAAAATGAAGTTCAGTTTCAGCCTAGTCCCAATTTTCCCATAGACAAAAAGGTAAATTTTTGCTCAAGCGCACCGTAAAACCGCTGGACGGAATTGGATCAGGTACGAAACAATTTGGACATGAAGGGTTGACTCGATTTCCGGTGGTGGGGAGAAGTCTAGGGTTATTGTGTCCACTCATTTTTTAAATATTTGTCAGAAAAGGGAGTGCCCCCTACTCCCAAAATTGTAGGTATATCTCCCATGGTGCATTGCTGCATAAAGACTTTTCAGAAATGAAAAAAACCTCATTTTTTGGTCCGATGCGAGAGATATTTGCGAATATTCTGGGTAATATTCAAGGTTAACCCAAAAACGAAAAGTTGAACAAATGACACTTGGAGGAAGAAAAAGGATGAAATGGTATCAGGCTAGATTTTCGGGGGAGGGAGGAGGACACCATGCAAAATTGGTCAGGAGGCATATTTGAGGTTGTTTTCCAAATTCAAGTTTATTTTCCATATTCAAGGCTATTTCTTTTTTTATATTCAAGGTTGTTTTTTAAAGTGTGTCACATGTAAAATAACCGCTCATGGCTAGTGGGCCCAAAATACATGTATAGTGGCCACGCCAAAGGCTGTGTCTACCTAGCGCGCCCAAAAGAAGCATATTGGGGGAACATGTACAATGGAAACGGCCTTCGGCCAAAGGCCATGGCTAGTGGCCCGCTAATCTTTTAAAATATTCAGTGGACACGGCCATGTATAAAGTCACACTGCCCTCTAAGGCAAAACCAATTTCCAGGAAAAAAAGATTTGCATTTGGGCTAATATGCAAACCCACAAGGGTTTGCTGATGTGGCTCGGAACTGGAGGTGAACTTCCAGTGATGGTTACTGGGTGGCATTGTGGAATGTGTCACTTCACATATATGGTGAAAGGGTTTTTTCAAGTCTTTTTAAACCCACCATAACTTTCTTGGTTTTTTGTGTGTGTATATCTAATAAAAATGTTGTGCAATGCCAAACTCATAAATGAATACAAAATACCAGGGCAGAATAGGAACTTTATCTGGATAAAGAACCAATCCTGCCCTAGATTTGTGTATGTGTGTATATGTTTATATATATAGTTCAGTTTACTTGTACTGCGTTAGGCAGGGTTTGATTAGAGCATTGATCGAAAAGAAAACAATGAGACGATACCTTAATTAGACTAACACAGTCATTTATTTTGCCTATTTGTGAGCTTTCGTGGTATTCCATCGCTTCCTTAGGCAGGGGTAGAATGAAGCCTTTGAAAAACATACAACATTGCAGCTTAAATAACCCCTTCTGGATATACCCTCTAATCTGTGCCTGTCTGTGTACCTGATTTGTAGTTTGGCTCAGAGAGGCAAGGTGCACTGTGCTAAGTGGGGCAGGAGCCAGTGGAGCTGAAGAGAAAGGAAACAAAAAAAAAGAAACAAAAAATATGCTTATTGCTAAAATGTTATTACTGCTTGAAATTCTTGGCTCATCGGTGGTTGACAATCACCAGATGGGATTGATGTGGGATACACTGCAACTAGTTCTTCCACAATCAGGGTCATCACATCCGCAGAGGTAGATGAGATGAATATTTTCAGGACTCATCTAACATCTGTATGAAGTGTTTATTTTCGAGCATTGCCCCAAGGTCAGTGCTCAATGCTTTCCGGGGCCTCATGCGCCTTGTTGGTGACTCAATAGGAGGCAGCCTTGCCGCCATCTCTGACACTTGGCACCATGTACAGATGGCCAGCACTTTCTTTACTACTTTCTCTAATTCTGTAAACCAGACCTTTGCTCTCAACCTAGCTTTCATGTTACTCACCGCTTGCTGTCCCGTGTCTGTGGGAGCCAAATTGACCACTTTGAGGAGTAACTCCTGGAATGGGAGGGTTTTGGATGCCAAGACAGGTAATCAGCAGCGTTATCATCAACCTCTCTAGACTGCAGCGTGACACCATAATGTTGCAGCTGCAGAACGCATTGTCAGATCTGAATGGGAGGTCTAGGTGCCAAGCCCGGCATGATCAGTATCGAAGGCGTACAAACAGTCGCCACTGTTACAGGATGGACAAAGACGTGCAGGTGGAAATGGCTACACCTCCACAGTACAGTCACATCCTCTTATTCGGCCTACGAGTACCGCGTTTCTGTTGCTGTGAGGGCCCCGCTGGCTTAGAAGATGGGTAGTCTTGCTGCGTTTTGTCAACCTGAACTGGCAGAGAACCAACCTTATGGGGCTCACATCCATCATCATTTCTGAGTTCCTGGTTAGGCCAAACCGGCCATCTTTATGTTAGCGGCCTGCGCTTGTTTTGTTTTGTCATTGGTTCATAAGCACAGCATGCACTTGGGGTATCCTTCCAGGTGAGTTGATGTAATGGCTCAATCAGAGTGTCAAGATCAGGGATGATGCAAACACAACGGTTCACCATCCCCAAGAAGCTTTGTACCTCTGGTGGTGACATGGAGAGAGTGGGGCCCTCGTGTGGCAACTTTGGAAGGTGAGCCAATAAACCTGCTCCTTGGAACACATGCCTAAATAATTCTACCCTCTATTGCAGAAACTTGCATTAATCTTTATTCAATGTGAGGTCATGCTCTCTGAGAAGGTGACTACTCCAGCCAGAAGAGTGGGGTGTTCCCTCTCTGATGACATGCATGTTAATAAGTCATTGCTAGCATTAGAAACACCGGGGAGCCCAGTCACCCCATCTCATATGGTATGTGGAAATACTCTGGTTGCTGAGGACACTTCAAAGCTCAGATACCTATATCTGAACAACCCCACGTTTTGAGGAGAACATTGTTGTGAATCCTGACACTTCATGTACGTGACATGGAGATAGCCAGCATTGAGGGCCACCTTTGACAAGATTCTGATCCCTTGTAAGTCAGTGATGATGTC